>NC_044391.1:54702698-55023404 GCF_006542625.1 Nomascus leucogenys
TGCAAATTATTTCTGTGCAGTAGATAAAATAATTGCAAAGGTTAGTGGCTTTACTATCCTATAGGACATAAACCAGTTTTTTATCTAATGTAGCAATCTTATTCCAACATTCTTTCTTCATTTCCTATAAATAGTTCCTCAAATGCTCTTTGAACTCATTTTGCCATCCTGCTGGTTCCCTCATTAATGAGTTATAAAAATCTTTGACTCACGTACATTTTATATTTGCATGACAGTTGTGTTTTCTTTCTTTTTGTTTTTTGAAAGAGTTTCACTCTTGTTGCCCAGGCTGAGGTGCAGTGGCATGATCTTGGCTCACTGCAACCTCCGCCTCCCGGGTTCAAGCGATTCTCCTGCCTCGGCCTCTGGAGTAGCTGGGATTACAGGCATGCGCCACCACACCCAGCTAATTTGGTATTTTTTAGTAGAGATGGTGTTTCACCATGTTGGTCAGGCTGGTCTTGAACTCCTGACTTCAAGTGATCCACCTGCCTCAGCCTCCCAAAGTGCTGTGATTACAGGTGTGAGGCACTGTGCCCAGCCTAACAGTTGTGTTTTTCAACTTATTGAAAATTATACTTTGGTAGCAGAGTCACGTGGAACTTCTAAAACTTGAGTAGTAGTGTATCACAGATCAGGGATTATATTAGAGGTGTTCCACTAGACAAAAGCCTCTACATTCCACTCCAGGAGGGTGAAAATATTAAAGAGACAGAACAGAAATCACTAACAAAGTCAGAAGTACAAGAGCTAACTGAAAATAGTTGTCAGGGAATGAATTTGAGAATAATACCCCAAACAAGCGATTTTCCCATCTCTCCTTCTATCCCTAAAGAACATATGATGATTGATTTGTTTTCACTCCTTGGCGGCATCTCACTGACTTTTTTGGTGGAACTTCTGTGATCCAAAGGATTAGACAGAATAAGCCAAGCAATGCCCTGAAAGCTGGGAACAGAACACACTAAAAGGAGGGTGAGGATGGATGTGGCTATCCTAGCCCTTCCAGGCTACATACTTGGATTCATTCCCAAATTTAGGCAGCGGAGGGACTCATGAGAAGTCTGACTGTGGGGCAGAGGACACAAGTGCTGCTATCCCTATGAAGGCCCCAGGGTAGAGCTTGCTGTGGTCTAGCAGCTGAGACTTTGAGCTCAGAATTTCCACTGCAGCTGGCAGCAGCTGGGTCACTGCTGCTGCTTCCTTGAAGGAGCCCCTCCGAGAACCAGGAGCTCCAGTCCTAGACTCCACGCCTCTCCTTCCCACATACCAGACTTTAGGATCCAGCAATATTTACTTCCTCTACAACCCAGGGAGAGACAACTGGGACAAAGGCAGGAAGTCCTTCTACGCATGAGAAACATCCTTCCTAGAAAGGCTTAACTCCCTGCTCACAGCGGACAGAGGGCTCCACCCACCTGCTCTGCTCAGTCTCCTCGTCAGGACTCCTCTGGCACCTCTTTCATCCCTGCCTCACTCCTGCCTCTCCACAGTCCCCTTTTGGGCTCCTTACTTCGATCTTACATGCTGCCCTTGACTATACTTATGCTTCAGACACAGCAAAAGATAAGGCAATTGTTCAGAAAGGCAAAATAAAAATCCCTCTGTATCTGTAGGTTTCCCACTTGTGGACTGAACCAGCCATGGATTGAAAATATACAGGGAAAAAAAAAAGGTCTTTCTTCTAAGAGAAGTTCAGGGAAAAAAAAATTAAAAAAAATAACTGTTGGGTACTATGCTTAGTACCCAGATGACAAAATAATCTATATACCAAATACCCGAGTCCCGAGTTTACCTATGTAACAAACCTGCACATGTACCCCTTAACCTGAAATAAAAGTTAAAATGTTTTTTAAAAGAAAGGATGGTTGCATCTGTACTGAACATGTACAGACTTTTTTCTTGTCATTATTCCCTAAACAATACAGTATAACATTTATTTACATGGCATTTGTATTGTATTGAGGTATCATAAGTAATCTGGAGATAATTTTAAAGTATATAGGAGCATGTGCATAGGTTATATGCAAATACTACACCATTTTATTTTATTTTATTTTTATTATTTTGAGACGAAGTCTTGCTCTGTCACCCAGGCTGTGGTGCAGTGGCATGATCTCGGCTCACTGCAACCTCTGCTTTCTGGGTTCAAGTGATTCTCCTGTCTCATCCTCCTGAGTAGCTGGGACTACAGGTGCCCACCACCACACCCAGCTAATTTTTGTAGTTTTAGTAGAGGCAGGATTTAACCATGTTGGCCAGGCTGGTCTCCAACTCCTGACCTCAGGTGATCCACTCATCTTGGCCTCCCAAAGTGCTGGAATTATAGGCGTGAGCCATCATGCCTGGCCACTACACCATTTTATCTAAGGGACTTGAGGCCAGGCTCGGTGGCTCATGCCTGTAATCCCAGCTTTTGGGGAGGCCGAGGCAGGAGGAATGATTGAGCACATGAGTTTGAGACCAGCCTGGGCAACACGATGAAATCTCATCTCTACAAAATTTACAAAAAGCCGGGCGCGGTGGCTCACAACTGTAATCCCAGCACTTTGGGAGGCCGAGGCGGGCGGATCATGAGGTCAGGAGATCGAGACCACGGTGAAACCCCGCCTCTACTAAAAATACAAAAAATTAGCCAGGCGTGGTGGCGGGCGCCTGTAGCTCTCGGGAGGCTGAGGCAGGAGAATGGCGTGAACCCGGGAGGCGGAGCTTGCAGTGAGCTGAGATGGCGCCACTGCACTCCAGCCTGGGCGACAGAGCAAGACTCTGTCTCAAAAAAAAAAAAAAAATTTACAAAAAATTAGCCAAGCATGGTGGTGTGTACCTGTAGGCCTAGCTACTCAGGAGGCTGAGGTGGGAGGATTGCTTGAGTCCTAGAGACTACGGTTAGTTGTGATTACACCACTGCACTCCAGCCTTGGTGACAGAACAAGATCCTGTCTTAAAGAAAAAAAAGCATAGGGACATGAGCTTGGTGAATTTTGGTATCCATGCAGGGGGACAGAGGAGGTCCTGGAACAAATCCCCCACAGATACTGAGGAACGAATATATGGTAAAGTCTAATCAAGATTCTTCTCTGAGCGAGGCACAGTGGCTCACACCTGTAATCCCAGCACTTCGGGCGGCCGAGGTGGGCAGATCACCTGGTCAGGAGTTCGAGACCAGCCTGGACAACACAGTAAAACCTCATCTCTAGCGAAAAAAAAAAAACAAAAATTAGCCGGATGTGGTGGTGTGCGCCTGTAATCTCAGCTACTTGGGAGGCTGAGACTCAGTCTTAAAAAAAAAAAGATTCTTCTCTGTCTTGTGATGTGAGAGAATTTTTGTAGCACATTATATTTAGTACAAGAAACAAAATTTAGAAATCAAGGACCTATATTAATATGATACTCTTTCGCTCCCTCATAAACCAACATTTCTGCTAATTCCCACCTCTCAAAAATTACTAGTCCAAGACAGTCCCCTTAGTTCCACTTACATGCCTTTCTAGCAAGGTAAGCTGAGATAACGGACCAGTTTTTAAAATTTTTTAAATATATATTTTTACTATATTTTTTATAGAGACAAGGTCTCACTATGTTGCCCAGACTGGTTTTGAACTCCTGAGCTCAAGCAATCCTTCTGCCTTGGCCTCCTAAGGTGCTAGGATTACAGGTGTGAGCCACCACGCCCGGCCCAAGGACCAGTTTTGTATATACACTAGACTTTATTTTTTATTGTTTGTTATTTTTTGAGCTGGACAACTGTGCACTCTTGCCATTTTCCCAACATTCCTAATTGGGCAATTCCATGATTCAAATCTACTAAAAAGAACTCCGAAGGGTCTTCATGGGGTAGATGCAGAGTAATTGCTCCTATCTCCACTTTCTTTATCTGCTAATATGAGGTCTCCATTCCCAAGGAATATCTCCAGCAGCAGAAAGTCCGAAGTGCATGATTTGATTGGCGAGTCCCACTTTTTTCCATCCCCACTGCCAGCTCTCTCATGCCTTCTAATTAACATCTATAGAGATATTAAACTTTTCTATTCAAGGTGTAAGGACAGCAATCTTTCCACTAAGACCATCAGGTTGGGGGAGGTGCTGGAAATAAAGTTGGATATTAGGCTTTAAAGGCCAGTCCCACACTGGCTTTCCTTAGAGAAATACATAAAGGCTTTATAATACATATCAGTAGCAGGTAGATTTCTCTTTTTTTGAGATGGAATCTCGCTCTATTGCCCAGTCTGGAGTGCAGTGGCATGATCTCGGCTCACTGCAAGCTCAGCCTCCAGGGTTCACACCATTATCCTGCCTCAGCCTTCTAAGTAGCTGGGACTACGGGCACGCGCCACCATGCCCGGCTAATTTTTTTGTATTTTTAGTAGAGACGAGGTTTCACCATGTTAGCCAGGATAGTCTCTATCTCCTGACCTCGTGATCTGCCTGCCTCGGCCTCCCAAAGTGCTGGGATTATAGGCGTGAGCCACTGCACCCGGCCAGTAGCAGGTAGAATTTTTTAAGAGAGAGGCTGCTGAGAAAGTTTGTGTCTATGGAGTAGAAACAAAATGCCATTGCCTTTTAGGATAAGTGAGCTGGCAAGGCCAGGAGTGGTGGCATGCGTCTGTAATCCCAGCTACTGAGACAGGAGGATCACTTGAGCCCAGGAGTTCAAGACTAGCCTGGACAACATAACGAGACCCTGTCTCAAAACCAAATCTATACTGTCCCTGGAAGCCTACCCACATGTACTGCAACTTACGGCTGACACAGCTTGACAAGATCTTGGTCAGTAGTGCCTGGCTGCAATCCTCGGATGTATAGGTTGGTTTTGCTCAGCTGGTCATTTCCATTGCTTCCACTACTGCTGTTAGGTGTACTGTTGCTTGGGCTAGGTGGTGCCATCTGCTGAGCCAGTGACACATATGGCTGCAGGGAGACATGAGGAAGAGGTAGAAGGATTATCCATTTACATGTTGGAGAGTGAGGAAGATCCTGAACCTCTTGAAAAAATGATTCCAAACTATATATAATCACAAATGTGCACTCACTTGGACACACATAGTTTGTTCCTTAGCTCCATATTTTAGCAGAGAAGAAATCTAATACCACATTCTGAGATAGCCCAAAGATTTAAAATTCTGTTGTAGCTTTTAATACACCCTTTATATTTCCTATTCCTTTTTCCCTCTTTTGCCAGCACTTACATTAGGACTTCCCAGATAACACTCTGTGGGCCGGGCGCGGTGGCTCACGCCTGTAATCCCAGCACTTTGGGAGGCCGAGGCGGGCGGATCGCGAGGTCAGGAGATCGAGAGCATCGTGGCTAACATGGTGAAACCCTGTCTCTACTAAAAATCCAAAAAAATTAGCCGGGCGTGGTGGTGGGTGCCTATAGTCCCAGATAGGAGGCTGAGCCAGGAGAATGGCGTGAACCCGGTAGGCAGAGATTGCAGTGAGCCGAGATCGTGCCACCGCACTCCAGCCTGGGCAACAGCACGTTTGAAAAAAAAGAAGAAAAGAAATGCAGGACGGGCGCAGTGGCTCACGCTTGTAATCCCAGCACTTTGGGAGGCCAAGGGGGGTGGATCACGAGGTCAGGAGTTCAAGACCAGTTGACCAAGGTGGTGAAACCCCGTCTATACTAAAAATGCAAAAAAAAAAAAACAAAAAAAAAAAACTAGACAGGTGTAGTGGCACTCGCCTGCAATCCCAGCTACTCAGGAGGTTGAGGCAGGAGAATGGCGTGCATCTGGGAGGCGAAGCTTGCAGTGAGCCGAGATCACGCCACTGCACTCCAGCCTGGGTGACAGGGCAAGACTCCATCTCAAAAATAAGAAAGAAATGCAACTCAAAACCACAGTGGGATACCATCTCCCAACAGTCAGAATGGCTAGTATTAAAAAGTAAAAAAATAACAGATGCTAGTGAGGTTATGAGGTTATGGAAAAAAGGAACACTTATACACTGTTGGTTGGAGTGCAAATTATTTCAACCATTGTGGAAGACAATGTAGTGATTCCTCAAAAACCTAAAAACAGAAATATCATTTAGCCCAGCAATCCCATTGCTGGGTATATACCCAAAGGAATAGAAATCATTCTATCATAAAGACACAAGCATGTGTATATTCACTGCAGCACTATTCACAATATCAAAGACATGAAATCAACCTATGCCCATCAATGGTAGACTGAATAAAGAAAAGGTTGTACATACACACATGGAATACTACACAGCCATAAAAAAGAATGAGATCCTGTCCTTTGCAGGAACATGGTTGGAGCTGGAGGCCATTATCCTTAGCAAACTAACGCAGGAACAGAAAACCAAATACCGCATGTTCTCACTTATAAGTGGGAACTAAATGATGAGAACACATATTTACATTAAGGGGAACAATACACACTGGGGACTGTCCGAGGGTGGAGGGTGAGAGGAGGGAGAGGAACAGGAAAAATAACTAATAGGTCACTAGGCTTAATAACTGGGTGACAAAATAATTTGTAAAACAAACCCCCATGACACAAGATTACCTATATAACAAACCTGCACATATACCCATGAACTTAAAATAAAAGTTAAATAAATTTTAAAAAGAATCACTTTGAAATTTCCATTTAATTACTAGCTCTGCAATAATAATAATACACTGGTCCAGGCACAGTGGCTCACACCTGTAATCCCAGCACTTTGAGAGGCTGAGGTGAGAGAACTGCTTGAACCCATGAGTTTGAGACCAGCCTGGGCAATATAGCAAGACCCCATCTCTACAAAAAATACAAAAATTAGTTGAGGCAGGGTGCAGTGGCTCACACCCCTAATCCCAGCACTTTGGGAGGCCGAGGTGGGTGGATTGCCTGAGCTCAGGAGTTCAAGATTGGCCTGGGCAACATGGTGAAACCCTGTCTATTAAAATACAAAAAATTAGCCAGGTATGGTGGCATGCACCTGTAGTCCCAGCTACTCAGGAGGCCAAGGCAGGAGACTTGCTTGAACCCGGGAGGCAGAGGTTGCAGTGAGCCAAGACTGCACCACTGCACTCCAGCCTGGGCAACAGAAAGAGACTCCATCTCAAAAAAAAAAAAAATTACGAAGGTTGTGATAAATACGTATTTCATAAAGATAAAACATTGTCAAGAAGACTATGACCTATGGCCAGGTACAGTGGCCCACACCTATAATCCCAGCACTTTGGGAGGCCGAGGCGGTTGGATCACTTGAGGTCAGGAGTTCGAGACCAGTCTGGCCAACATGATGAAACCCCGTCTCTACTAAAAATACAAACATTAGTCAGGCATGGTGGCACATGCCTGTAATCCCAGCTACTTGGGAGGCTGAGGCAGGAGAAATGCTTGAACCTGGGAGGTGGAAGTTGCAGTAAGCCAAAATCGTGCCACTGCATTCCAGCCTGGGTGACAGAGGGCGACTCCATCTCAAAAAAAAAAAAGAAGATTGTGACCTAAATTCTTTTTTTTTTTTTTTTTTGAGGCGGAGTCTTGCTCTGTCGCCCAGGCTGGAGTGCAGTGGCCCGATCTCAGCCCACTGCAAGCTCCGCCTCCCGGGTTCACACCATTCTCCTGCCTCAGCCTCCTGAGTAGCTGGGACTACAGGCACCCGCCATCACGCTTGGCTAATTTTTTGTATTTTTAGTAGACACGGGGTTTCACCGTGTTAGCCAGGATGGTCTCGATCTCCTGACCTCGTGATCCACCCGCCTCGGCCTCCCAAAGTGCTGGGATTACAGGCGTGAGCCACCGCGCCCAGCCTATTGTGACCTAAATTCTTAATCACAGTTCCTGAGTTTAGAATAAGGAGTTTACTGCTGGAGATCATTAAATAAGATATGTCTTTCTTGGCTGGGCGCGGTGGCTCACGCCTGTAATCCCAGCACTTTGGGAGGCCGAGGCGGGCGGATCACGAGGTCAGGAGATGGAGACGACCCTGGCTAATATGGTGAAACCCCGTCTCTACTAAAACTACAAAAAAATTAGCCGGGCTTAGTGGCGGGCACCTGTAGTCCCAGCTACTCGGGAGGCTAAGGCAGGACAATGGCTGTGAACCCAGGAGGCAGAGCAGAGCTTGCAGTGAGCCGAGCACTCCAGCCTGGGTGACAGAGAGAGACTCCGTCTCCAAAAAAAAAATATGTCCTTCTTTATCTCTAAGGAGTTGCTATTATTGATCCTTAGCTGAGAAAACAAAGCTGCTTCTCTGAATATGAGACTGTAGGTCTGTCAGTGATGAGGGTGATGATGATGATAGCCACGATGTCAACGTAACAATGATAATAAAAGCAACTGTCAGCTTGCACAGTAGCTCAAGCCTGTAATCCCAGCTGCTCAGGAAGTTGAGGTGGGAGGTTGGCTTGAGGCCAGGAGTCAGAGACTAGCCTGAGCAACAGAGTGAGACCCTATCTCTTAAAAAAACAAAGAGGCCAAGCACAGTGGCTTACGCCTGTAATCCCAGCAATTTGGGAGGCTGAAGCAGGCAGATGCCTCAAGCCCAGGAGTTCGAAACCAATCTGGGCAACCTGGTGAAACATCTATAAAAAAATGCAAAAATTAGGTGGGCACGGTGGCACACACCTGTAGTCCCAGCTATTCATGAGGCTGAGGTGGGAGGATCACTTGAGCCTGGAAGGCAGAGGTGTAGAGGTTGCAGTAAGCAAGATCATGCCACTGCACTCCAGCCTGGGCAACAAAGTAAGATTCTGTCTCAAAAACAAAAAAAAAAGGAAAAAGAAAGAAAAAGGAAGGAATGAAGGAAGGGAGGGAGTAAGGGAGGGAGGGAGGGAGGGAGGGAGGGAAAAAAACAAAAGCAACTTTAGTAGCACCATACTATGTGCCAAGCACGAGCAGATGAAGAGACCACCTGCCTCAGTTGGCGTTCATCTATCCCCATTCTCAATGCGAGATAATGTTTCTGAAAGAAAGAATCAATGATGCCAGGACTGTCCAAACAAGAATACAAGGGTTACTGGGGAAATAAATAAATTGAAGAGAAGCAGCTGGTGGCTCATGCCTGTAATCGCAGCACTTTGGGAGGCCAAGGTGGGTGGTTCACTTGATGTCAGGAGTTCAAGACCAGCCTGGCCAATATGGCAAAACCCCGTCTCTACTAAAAATACAAAAATTAGCCGGGCGTGGTGGCACATGCCTGTAATCCCACCTATTTGGGAGGCTGAGGCAGAAGAACTGCTTGAACCCGGGAGGCGAAGGTTGCAGTGAGCCAAGATTGCATCATTGCACTCCAGCTTGGGTGACAGAACAAAACTCTGTCTCAAAAAAAAAAAAAAAAAAAAAAAAGGCCAGGCACAGTGGCTCACGCCTGTAATCCCAGCACTTTGGGAGGCTGAGGCTGGCGAATCGTGAGGTCAAGAGACCGAGACCATCCTGGCCAACATGGCAAAACCCCGTCTCTACTAAAAATACAGAAATTAGCTGGGCGTGGTGGCACGCGCTTGTAGTCCCAGCTTCTCGGGAGGCTGAGGCAGGAGAATGGTATGAACCTGGCAGGAGGCAGAGCTTGCAGTGAGACGAGTTCTCACCACTGCACTCCAGCCTGGGCGACAGAGCGAGACTCCGTCTCAAAAAAAAAAAAAAAAAAAAAAAAAAAGCCCAGGCGAGGTGGCTCACGCCTATAATCCCAGCACTTTGGGAGGCTGAGGTAGGTGGATCCACTTGAGATCGGGAGTTCGAGACCAGCCTGACCAACGTGGAGAAACCCCGTCTCTACTAAAAATACAAAATTAGCTGGGCATGGTGGCACATGCCTATAATCCCAGTTACTCAGGAGGCTGAGGCAGGAGAATCGCTTGAACCTGGGAGGCGGAGGTTGTGGTGAGCTGAGATCGCACCATTGCACTCCAGCCTGGGCAACAAGAGCGAAACTCCATCTCGAAAAGAAAAGAAAAGAGAAGAGAAGAGAAGAGAAGAGAAGAGAAGAAAAGAAAAGAAAAAAGAGGCTATTAGTTTGCTACCATGCTTACCATCTTGGTTTTAATACTAAGGTCTTAGATATAGTTCAAAAATATGACTTAGTCAATAATAAACTTACTACAAGACCTGAAAAAATTCTTAGAAAAGAAGATATGGCTCAGAAGAAAACAACTTTTCTGCCTTTATTGAGCTTACAGTCAGCAAAAACACTGTGGGACTGGTCCCTCTCATCAGGAGGTAAATTCTTTAGGCTTTTTGCTCTATAGGAAGCCATTGCTTACTATAAAACAACTTTTATTTCTTGCCATTCTCACGTACCTTCTGAAATTGCTGCATAGGTTTGACACCAAAGAAAAATGGTAGAAAAATATTCACTTTTAAGGGTAAGAGAATACAAGGGGGAGAAATGATTAAGAAAGCCCCTAAGTAAAGCTTATCTGGCTTCCTAAAACAATTTGGAGACAAAGACCCTGTAAACTAATAATATGTTTACCTATAATATGTAAGAGAGAAAAGGGTAATACATATGAGCACCCAGGGAACTGACATATTCTTACTGGAGAAGGGAAGAATAAAAAGAAGCTATGGTTTCTCCAGAGCCCTACCATGGATTCCCTCCTTATGTTTCTCAGCTGAGGAAGTTCTAATTCTTCAACAAGAGAGCATCATAAATGAGTTTATATCCAAATTGATAGAGAGATGAAGGCTAGGGTAGGCAATGGCTTACTATAGAGCAAAAAGCCTAAAGAATTTACCTCTTGATCAGAGGGACCAGTCCCACAGTGTTTTTGCTGACTGTAAGCTCCATAAAGGCAGAAAATTGTCTGAGTTGCCTATCTTTGAATCCATAGTGACTTTATTGATGAATAAATAATATCATCAGTTAATATTATCAGTTAATATCATCATCATGAATGAGCTGCCTTCTCAGCTCTGTTCAATCACTGATAAAAGTGAACTATCAAAGGAGCAGTTTTACCTCTATACTTCTTTCATGTTATTTTGGCCTTAAATATAGTTCAGAATGTGGTTAGTATTAGTTCTCAGCAGCTGCTTAAAAGCTAAAAGACAGGCCAGGCGCGGTGGCTCACACCCGTAATCCCAGCACTTTGGGAGGCTGAGGCGGGTGGATCACCTGAGGTCAAGATTTCAAGACCAGTCTGGCCAACGTTGTGAAACCCTGTCTCTACTAAAAATACAAAAATTAGCTGGGTATGGTGGTGCATGCTTGTAATCCTAGCTACTCCAGAGGCTGATGCAGGAGAATCGCTTGAACTCGGGAAGCAGAGGTTGCAGTGAGCCAAGATCACGCCACTGCACTCCAGCCTGGGTGATAGAGTGAGACTCTGTCTCAAAAAAAAAAAAAAAAAGCTAAAAGACAAAGTAATGTTTAGTATAAGAAGAGATTACGGTGACATACTTTTACATTAAATACTTTAGATCCTATGATCCCCAGAGATTTTTATAGGGTATCTTACAGCATAATTCTCTATCCTTTATTTATTATTTTTCAGGTCTCACTATGTTGCCCAGGCTGGTCTTGAACTCCTGGGCTTAAGCAATCCTCCAGCCTTGGCCTCCCAAAATGCTGGGATTACAGGCCTGAGTGAGCCACTGCGACTACCCTGTCTATTCTTTAAATATCACACCACCAATTTATAGGGAATTGAGGTATTTCTCACTCCCTCTCTCCCTTTTTTTTTTTTTTTTTAAGACACAGAGTCTAGCTCTGTCTTCCAGGCTGGAGTGCTGTGGCATGATTATGCTCACTGTAACCTCAAACTCCTGGGCTCAAGTGATCCTCCTGCCTCAGCCTCCCAAGTAGCTAGGACTACAGGCACATACCACCACACATGGCTAATTTTAAAAAACATTTTTGGTTGGGTGTGATGGCTCATGTCTGTAATCCCAGCATTTTGGGAGGCTGAGTGAGAGGACTGTTTGAGGCCAGGAGTTTGAGACCAGCCTGGGCAACATGGTGAGACCCCATCTCTACTGAAAATACAAAAATTAGCTGGGCATGGTGGTGGGCGCCTGTAATCCCACCTACTCAGGAGGCTGAGGTGGGAGGATCACTGGAGCCCAGGAAGTGGAGGCTGCATGAGCTGAGATCGTGTCACTGCATTCCAGCCTGAGTGACAGACGAGACCTGGTCTCAAAATAAAATAAAATTCATAGAGGCGGAGTCTTGCTATGTTGCCCAGGCTGATCTTGAACTCCTGGCCTCAAACAATCCTCCCACTTCAGCCTCCCAAAGTGCTTGGATTACAGGTATGAGCCACCATACCTGGCCAACGTCTTCTTCTTCTTTTTTTTTTTTTTTTTTTCAGACGAAGTTTTGCTCTTGTTGCCCAGGCTGGAGTACAATGGTGCGATCTTGGCTCACCGCAACCTCCGCCTCCTGGGTTCAAGTGATTCTCCTGCCTCAGCCTCCCGAGTAGATGGGATTACAGGCATGCGCCACCATACCCAGCTAATTTTGTACCAAGGTCTTCTTAATATTATGTCTTAAAGATCTCAGTCTCAGTCCTAGACAATTAAAGAAAAACAAAACAGAAGGAATTGCTATATAATTTAAACAAAAGTAACTTTCTGAGTCAGAGAGAGGTAGTCTTCAAGATGTTGAGGGCCAGCTCACTGAGTAGGTATCCAGGTACTTGGCTGCCTGCCTCAAAGCCCTAAATCTTTTTTTTTTTAAGTGTATATATCCTTTTATTCAGAAATTCCACTTGTAGGGATGCTTATATATGTGCACAAATATATATGTACAAGGATATTCATTGCATCATTCGTTTATAATAGTAAAATACTGAAAAAGCATATACTCATCAGTGAGAAAACTGGTTACATAAATTATAGTGCATACATAAAAGGAGTACCATGTAAGCCATTAAAAATAATATGGCACATCTATATGTCTTTTCCTGGAAGGATACTAAAAATATACTATTACATGAAAAAACTAAGCTGTTTAGTACCACTACTACCAATGTTAATATTACTATTTATTTAAAACATTTTATTTTATTTTAAGTTCCAGGATACATGTGCAAGTTTGCTATATAGGGAAACAGGTGCCATGGTGGTTTGCTGCACCTATCAACCCATCACCTAGGTACTAAGCCTCACATGCATTAGCTATTTATCTTGATGCTCTTACCCTGCCTGTCCACACAACAGGCCCCAGTGTGTGTTGTTCCCCTCCCTATGTCCATGTGTTCTCATTGTTCAGCTCCCATTTATAAGCAAGAACATGCAGTGTTTGGTTTTCTGTTCCTATATGAGTTAGCTGCGGATAATGGCTTCCAGCTCCATCCATGTCCATGCAAAGGACATAATCTTGTTCCTTTTTATGGCCACATAGTATTCCATGGTATGTATTTACCAGATTTTCTTTATCCACCTATCATTGATGGGCATTTGGGTTGATTCCATGTCTTTTCTATTGTGAAGAGAAAGCTCTAAATCTTTAAATGTGCTTTCCACAAAGGCATCTCAAGTTCCCCTGGATCCTTGACAGCTGATAAGGGAAACATCAAGCCTCTGCAGACAGATGACAGCTCAATATGGGTGAATTATCTATATCTGCAAAGGAAGGAGAATTTTGTCCTTCGTTCTAATTTTAGAAGAATTCAGCCGGGTGTGGTGGCTCACGCCTATAATCCCAGCATTTTGGGAGGTCAAGGTGGGTGAATCACTTGAGGACAGGAGTTCAAGACCAGCCTGGCCAACATGCTGAAACCCTGTCTCTACTAAAAATACAAAAATTAGCCGGGCGTAGTGGCATGCGCCTATAGTCTCAGCTACTCGGGAGGCTGGGGCAGGATAATCACTTGAACCCAGGAGGCGGAGGCTGCAGTGAGCCGAGATCGTGTCACTGCACTCCAGCCTGGGTGACAGAGCGAGATTCCATCTCAAAAAAAAAAAAAAATTAAATTACAAGAATTCTTTTTTTAAAAAAGACTCAATTTTTAAAGACTCTTGGTCAGATGCAGTGGCTCAAACTTGTAATCTCAGCACTTTGGGAGACCAAGGCGGGTGGATCACTTGAGCCCAGGAGTTTGAGGCCAGCCTGGGCAACATGGTAAAACCTCGCCTCTACTAAAAGAAATACAAAAATTAGGCTGGGTGCAGTGGCTCACGCTTGTAATCCTAGCACTTTAGGAGGCCATCGTGGGCAGATCACCTGAGGTCAAGAGTTTGAGACCAGCCTAGCTAACATGGTGAAACCCCATCTCTACTAAAAGTACAAAAATTAGCCGGACTTGGTGGTGTGCGCCTATAATCCTAGCTGCTGGGGAGGCTGAGGCAGGAGAATTGCTTAAACCTGGGAGGCGGAGGTTGTAGTGAGTAGAGATCACACCACTGCCCTCCAGCCTGGGCGACAGAACAATCTTTATCACATACACACACAAAAAAAGAAATACAAAAATTAGCCAGGCATGATCGTGCATGGCTGCAGTCCCAGCTACTCAAGAGACTGAGGTGGGAGGATGGCTTAATAGAGTGATACTCTGTCTCAAAAAGACTCCTGGCAGGGTGCGGTGGCTCACGCCTGTAATCCCAGCACTTCGGGAGGCCGAGGCAGGCAGATCACATGAGGTCAGGAGTTGGAAACTAGCTTGGCCAACATAGTGAAACCCCGTCTCTGCTAAAAATACAAAAATTAGCCAGGCGCCTGTAATCCCAGCTACTCAGGAGGCTGACACAGGAGAATCGCTTGAACCCGGGAGGATGAGGTTGCAGTGAGCCGAGACTGCACCACTGCACTCCAGCCTGGGGGATAAAGCGAGACTCTGACTCAAAAAAAAAAAAAAAAGACTCTTAATTTTAAAAGAATAACTATTACTGATATTTGGCACTTGTTGTATATGGTGCTAAGTATTTTATTTATTTTTTGAGACAGGGTCTTGCACTGTCACCCAGGCTGGAGTGCAGTGGCATGATCATGACTCACTGCAGCCTTGACCTCCCAGGCTTAAGCAAGCCTCCCACCTCAGCCTCCCGAGTAGCTGGGACTACAGGCACTTGCCACTACATTTTTTAATTTTGTAGAGACACACTATGTTGCCAAGGCTGGTTTCGTACTCCTGGGCTTGAGGGATCCTCCTGACTCCGCCTTCCAAAGTGTTGGGATTACAAGTGTCAGCCACTGCACCTGGCCTGTGCTAAGGATTTTATATCTACCATCTCAGTTATCCTACCTCTCTTGCTTTCCTTCTGCTTTTATGTGTGGCTGCTCACTCTGAGAAGGGAGTGACGCTTCTGGGAAATAGAAATGTCCTTTCCACACGGGTGTCTTCACACATCTTTATATGCTAAATTCCAGTCATCCAACTAATCTTAAATCTGCCGTTTCCTAGCATCCTGCTTTGAATTTGAATAATCAATCAAAGTTTCCTTTTCTGTCTTGGTAACCAAGTGGGTACCTGTCTAGGTTTCACTGGCAGATCCAAAGTCAAAAAAGCCCCAGCCTTGAGACTACTTCTCACCTCCAGGGAATAAAACTGAAATTCCTGCATTTCACACAAAAAAATCAGTGAAATACTAGAAGTTTTTAAAAACATTACCTCCTTTACATGCCTACATTTCTAAGGCAATACATTAGCTTTTAGTTAATAAATCAAACTTCAAGACTCGTCATCACACTACCAGGCTTTTCATGCCTTCCTCTGTCACCCAGGCTGAGTGCAGTGGCACGATCTCGGCTCACTGCAACCTCTACCTCCTGGGTTCAAGCGGTTCTCCTGCCCCAGCCTCCCAAGTACCTGGGACTACAGGCGCATGCCACCATGCCCGGCTAAGTTTTGTATTTTTAGTAGAGACTGGGTTTTGCCATGTTGGCCAGGCTTGTCTTGAACTCCTGACCTCAGGTGATCTGCCCACCTCGGCTTCCCAAAATGCTGGGATTACAGGTGTGAGCCACCATGCCTGGCCTCAAGTACTCAAATGTTTACTAAGTGAATGAATTAACCCATGTTTATTCTGAAAGCATTCAACATATATACATCAAGCAGGTAATCTCAAATTCTGCAAGTCTAAAATTAATTTTTGTACCTTTTCCTGAACTCCCTTATTTCTAATATCTCTTAACTTGTCTGACTGCCTCTGTTCTCCAAACCACCCTCAATAATGCAGCTAGCATTAGCCTTCTCAAGTATATGTGATCATGTCATTTCTCTCTATATAAACCCATTAATGTTGCCCATTCACTTCCAGTCTACTTCATAAGAAGACTCATACCTAGAATACTCTTTTATTGGATTTCTTTACATATTTCTTTGCTACATGATGATATGCTACCATCCCTTACTTCTAAAAGCAAATCTAATATCATCCCAGACATCTAAGATTTTAGGCCACATGTGATGGCTCTGCTTAAATCTTGAAATCATGAGGGGCACAGTACAATTATGAGTCCTCTTCTAAATACTACTAATTCAAATGACTTCTGTCATTCTACCTAATGAGCATAAACCAAGGTTATGAGTAAAAACCTGCAAGGTTTCGTTTTCTAGGAGCCAAATAAAACCGCATGCCATTCAAAGGAGTGAAGCAAACTGATGGATGTTAGAGCAGAGATCTATCCCTTTTTTCTTTCTTTTTTTTTTTTTTTGAGACAGGGTCTTGCTCTGTCACCCAGGCTGGAGTGCAGTGGTCCACGATCATAGCTCACTGCAGCCTCAAACTCCTGGGCTCAAGTGATCCTCCTGCTTCAGTCCCCCAAGTAGCTAGGAATACAGATGCATGACACCATACCTGGCTGATTTCTAAATTTTTTGCTATGTTGCTTAGGCTGGTCTTGAACTCCTGGCCTCAATCCTCCTGCCTCAGCCTATCCTTTCCCTTCCTCCCTTCCTTTTATTTTTTATTTATTTATTTATTTTTTTGATACAGAGTCTTGCTCTGTCACCCAGGCTGAGGTGCGATGGTGCAATCTCGGCTCACTGCAACTTCTGCCTCCCGGATTCAAGCGATTTTCCTACCTCAGCCTCCTAAGTAGCTGGGATTACAGATGTGTGCCACCACACCCAGCTAATTTTTGTATTTTTAGTAGAGACGGGGTTTCATCATGTTGGCCAGGCTGCTGTCAAACTCCTGATCTCATGTGATCCACCCACCTCGGCCTCTCAAAGGGCTGGAATTACAGGCATAAGCCACCATGCCTGGCCTTTTTTTTTTTTTTTTTTTTTTTGAGAAAGGGTCTCACTCTGTCACCCAAGCAGGCTGGAATGTAGTGGCACGATCACAGTTCACTGTAGCCTCAACCTTCCAGGCTCAAGTGATCCTCCCACCTCAGCCTCCTGAGTAACTGAGACTACAGGCACACGCAACCACACCTGGCTAATTTTTGTATTTTTGTAGAGACAAGGTTTCACCATGTCGCTCAGGCTGGTCTCAAACTCCTGAGCTCAAGCAATCTGCCCACCTCAGCCTCCCAGAGGGCTGGCATTACAGGCATGAGCCACTGCACCTGGTCTAGTCTATCCCTTTCTTAAGAGAAACCTGGAGAACTGACAATTCAGCCAATTCAGGTCTTCTAATAACCCTGACATTGATTCTCACATGAAAATGACATTTAGGACATATCAATAAATAGCAAATGAGATTTAAGATTTAGAATCTGCTGCAGTTTATGAAATCTACCATAGTACAGGAGGATTAAGGAAAAAATCTGGCTCTTCATTTTCTTTTTTTCCTTTTTTTTTTGAGATGGAGTTTCGCTCCTGTTGCCCAGGCTGGAGTGCAATGACATGATCTCAGCTCACTGTAACCTCCACCTCCTGGGTTCAAGTGAGTCTCCTGCCTCAGCCTCCTGAGTAACTGGGATTACAGGCAAGCACCACCACGCCTGGTTAATTTTGTATTTTTAGTAGAGACAGGGTTTCTCCATGTTGGTCAGGATGGTCTCGAACTCCTGACCTCAGGTGGATCTGCCCGCCTCGGCCTCCCAAAGTGCTGGGATTATAGGCGTGAGCCACCACACCCTGCCTGGCTCTTCATTTTCTAGCATAGGGCCTGACATAAGACTGATGGCCCCTGAGAACCATTTCAAACTAGTATGAGTGATAATACAGTCCTATCCTTCCCTTCCCCAGAACATTCATTAATCTGAGGGAAAGGCTGGTGGGACATGGACATAAAATTATATAACTCCTTCATCTTTCACCCAGAAAAAGAAAAATCGAATTCCCCTGTACCCGTAGCAGAAACCTCATGTTTCCTGTCTTACTGAGTCGTATGAAACTAGGAGAAAAGAGAGTGTCCTTCCATTTGCTCTCTTTCAAGAGATTATAATGATAGAAGGAGGGTGGCACAATGCCTACTTCCCAATCACTAGGTTTTCATCAGCTCTTTTAAGAGAATGATCCAATCAGATGAGTTACTTGCAATTATAATCTAGTATAAGTAAAACATTGTCTTTAAAGAAGCTGTATTTCTGGCCCAGCCCAGTGGCTCAAGCCTGTAATCTGAGCACTTTGGGAGGCAGAGGCAGGTGGATCGCTTGAGGCCAGGAATTCAAGACCAGCCTGGCCAACATGGTGAAACCCCGTCTCTACTAAAAATAAAAAAATTAGACGTGGTGGTGCACATCTGTGATCCCAGCTACTCGCGAGGCTGAGGCACAAGAATCACTTGAACCTGGGTGTCGGAGGTTGCAATGAGCCGAGATCATTCCAGCCTGGGTGACAGAGTGAGACTTTGTCTCAAGAAAACAAATCAAAACAAATAAAGAAGTTGTATTTCTGAAAATTAAGCTCTCCGATCAAGTGCTCATTTAGTCTAGTTTCATAAAATTTATGAATCCTGTATCCATTCATTTGCCATCAAAGTCATCCTCACCCTGGGCCCTTAACTATGAACTGCCAGAGCAGTAGAAAACTCAATCCCACGTCTGATACCTAGCTAAGTTCCTGGCACATAATAGGCACGGATATTTGTTAAAATGAGTGAAATAAACACAGGGTTTGCTAATTGTGTATCATGTTAAAAATCCCTAAAAAGTCTCACAGATAAATAATCCAGCAGCCTAACATCAAAATTCCTAATGCAACGGGAATGTGGATGATCTACAAAACATATTCCTGGGGCCAGTGGTCTCTAGGACATACAACATATCTGAACGTTTGCCTAAAATACATTATTTCCTGGGTTCCAAGTCATTGTATCACCTAATAAGAGAAAGTCTACTTTCTCTGAGAAGTAACAGACCCCATAATAATTACCCATGAGATCCTTTGCACTATTTCAGTCATTCAGCAAATATTTGTTTGTTTGTTTGTTTTTTGAAACAGAGTTTCACTCTGTTGCCCAGGCTTGAGTGCAGTGGCGCAATCTCAGCTCACTGCAACCTCTGCCTCCCAGGTTCAAGCAATTCTCCTGCCTCAGCCTCCCAAGTAGCTGGGATTACAGGCATGTGCCACCAGGCCTGGCTAATTTTTGTATTTTTAGTAGAGATGGGGTTTCACCATGTTGGCCAGGCTGGTCTCGAACTCCTGACCTCATGTGATCTGCCCACCTTGGCAGCCTCCCAAAGTTCTGGGATTACAGGTGTGAGCCACCACATCCAGCCAAGCAAATATTTGAATACCAACTATGTACAAACACTGCTTGTACATATGCTGTGGGGACTCACAGATGAATGGTGTATGAGTGAAATATTTCATAATATATTTATTTATTAACATGCTCCACAGGGAGGTACATAATAAATTTAAATGCACATCCACAAGGAGTCACTAACAAGTTCACAAACTAGAGCTTACAATCTAGAAAAGTAGCAGAATGGGCTGGGTGCGGTGGCTCACATCTGTAATCCCAGCACTTTGGGAGGCCAAGGTGGGTGGATCACCTGAGGTCAGGAGTTCGAGACCAGCCTGGCCAACATGGTGAAACCCTGTCTCTACTAAAAATACAAAAAAATTAGCCAGGCATGGTAGTGGGCACCTGTAATCCCAGCTACTTGGGAGGCTGAGGCAGGAGAATCGCTTGAACCTGGGAGGCAGAGGTTGCAGTGAGCTGAGATCATGCCATTGCACTCCAGCCTGGGCAACAAGAGCGAAACTGTCTCAAAAAAGAAAAGAAAAGAAAAGTAGCAGAACAAAATGTTTGTGCTAATGGTATAGGAATATGAAAGAAGACACAATTAATTCCTGAGGGTGAAGTCTCTCAAAAAAGACACTTGGGCCTTGAAAGGATAAGCAGAACAAATAATTATTTTTTTTAAATAGAGACAGAGACTCATTATGTGCCCAGTCTTGTCTCAAACTCCTGGACTCAAGCAATCCTCCTACTTTGGCCTCCCAAAGTGCTGGGATTACAGGCATGAGCCACCATGCCCAGCCAGAACAATAAACTTTTTTTGTTTTTTTTTTTCAGATGGAGTTTCGCTCTCATTGCCCAGGCTGGAGTGCAGTGGTGTGATCTCAGCTCACTGCAACCTCTGCCTCCCGGGTTCAAGCGATTCTACTGCCTCAGCCTCCTGAGTAGCTGGGATTACAGGCACCCGCCACCATGCCTGGCTAATTTTAAAAATATTTTTTAGCAGAGATGGGGTTTCACCATGTTTGCCAGGCTGGTTTTGAACTCCTGACCTCAAATGATGCCACCTGCCTTGGCCTCCCAAAGTGCTAGGATTACAGGTGTGAGCCACCGTACCTGGCCCAGAATAATAAAGTTTTAATGGAGAGCCATCAAGGAAATGCAAATCAAAATCACAACAAGCTATCACTTTATACCTACTAGAATGGCTATAATAAAAAAGACAGGTAAGTTCTGGTAAAGGTGTAAAGAAACTGGAAATTGGAAACCTCGTATACCGCTTATGGCATTGCAAAATGATGCAGCTGCTTTGGAGGATAGTTGGGCAGTTCCTCAAATGTTTAAAGCATAAAGTTACCATGTGACCTAGCAACTCCACTGCTAGGTATACACCTAAGAGAATTGAAAACATGCCCACACAGGGCCAGGTGTGGTGGCTCAAGCCTGTAATCCCAGCACTTTGGGAGGCTGAGGCGGGGGGATCACAAGGTCAGGAGATCGAGACCACCCTGGCTAATACAGTGAAACCCTGTCTCTACTAAAAATACAAAAAAAATTAGCCGGGTGTGGTGGCAGGCACCTGTAGTCCCAGCTACTCAGGAGGCTAAGGCAGGAGAATGGCGTGAACCCGGGAGGTGGAGCTTACAGTGAGCTAAGATCGCACCACTGCACTCCAGCCTGGGCGACAGAGCGAGACTCTGTCTCAAAAAATATATAAAAATAAATAAAAATACAAAAATTAGCCAGGTGTGGTGGTGCATGCCTGCAATCCCAACTACTCGGAGGGCTGAGGTACAAGAATCACTTGAACCCGGGAGGCAGAGATTGCAGTGAGCCAAGATCGTGCCACTGTACTCCAGCCTGGGCAACAGAGTGAGACCCTGTCTCAAAAAAAAAGAAAAGAAAAAAAAGGGAAGAAAACACATGCTTACACAAAACCTGTACACAAATTTCACAGAAGCACTATTCATAATAGCCCAAAGTGGAAACAAGACAAATGTTTATCAACTGATAACTGGATAAATAAAATGTGATATATTCATATGATGAAATATTTATTCAGCCATAAAAGGGAAGAAAGTACTGATACATTGTACAATGTGAAGTAAGCCTAAAAACATTATGCAAACAGACAGAAGCCAATCACAAAGGACCACATGTTGCATGATTCCATCTATATAAAATGTCCAGAATAGGGCAATCTATAGATATAGAAAGTAAATTAGTGACTACCTAGGGCAATGGGAGAGGAGTAATGGGAGGATTAAGAGGTGATAGGTAAGTGGGTAGGATTTCCTTTTGGGGATAATAAAATGTTCTAAAATTGATTATGGTAGTGGATGCAAAACTGCATATACTAAGAGCCACTGAATTGTATACTTTAAATGTATGATGTGTGAACTTTAAACTGTGTGATGTGTGAATTATATCTCAGTAGAGCTGTTATAAAAATGTGATGAGGTGCATGTTTACAGCAGCACAATTTGCAACTGCAAAGATACGGAACCAACCTAAGTGCTCATCGACCAACAAGTGGATAAAGAAAATGTGATGTATATACACCATGGAATACTACTCAGCCATAAAAAGAAACAAAATAATGTATTTTGCAGCAACTTGGATGGAGCTGTAGGCCATTATTCTAAATGAAGTAACTCATTTAGAATGGAAAATCGCATATTATATGTTCTCACTTATAAATGAGAGCTAAGCTATGAGGATGCAAAGGCACAAGAGTAATATAATGGAATTTGGGGACTAGGAGGGGAAGGCTGGAAGGGGTGTGAAGGATAAAAGACTACATATTGGGTACAGTGCAAACTGCTCAGGTGACAGGTGCACTAATATCTCAGAAATCACCGCTAAAGAACTTATCCATGTAACCAAAAACCACCTGTACCCCCAAAACTATTGAAATTTAAATATGTAGTTTAAAAAATGTGATGAGGGCCAGGTGTGGTGCCTCATGCCTATAATCTCAACACTTTGGTAGTCTGAGGCAGGTGGATTGCTTGAGCCCAGGAGTTCAAGACCAGCTTGGGCAACATGGCAAAGTCCCAGCTCTACCAAAAAAAAAAAAAAATTAAAAATTAGCTGGGCATGGTAGCATGTGCCTGTAGTCCCAGCTACTCAGGAGATGGGAAGATCACTGAACTTGAGAGGCTGAGGATGCACTAAGCCATGATTGCACTACTGCACTACAGCCTGGCAACAGAGCAAGACTGTCTCAACAACAACAAAATATTATGAGGATGGGCAGACAGAAGAAGACATTCCAACCACTAAAACTATCTTGAGACGTTAGGTTACCAGAGGTTACCATGAACTGGCACAGAATTCAGCCTAGGTGGCATCACTCTACTTCATTTCCAGGTAGAAAAGTCAGTCACAAGATAAATATATTTTATTGAAGCTCAAATCATGTAAGAGAAAGAAATAAATATTTCCTGCAACTCCTCTTCCTAAAAACAATGTAAAACAAGAAAGGCATCTCTAAAACAGAGCCTGAGGCAGAGAATACATGCCACATAACTGCCAGCATAGATAGGTTTTTTTTTTGAGACAAAGTCCCGCTCTGTTGCCCAGGCTGGAGTGCAGTGGTATGATCTCAGCTCACTGCAAGCTCCACCTCCTGGGTTCAAGTGATTCTCCTGCCTCAGCCTCCTGAGTAGCTGGGATTACAGGCATGCGACACCACGCCCGGCTAATTTTTGTATTTTTATTAGAGATGGGGTTTCACCATGTTGGTCAGGCTGGTCTCGAACTCTCGACCTTGTGATCCCCCTGCCTTGGCCTCCCAAAGTGCCGAGATTACAGGCGTGAGCCACCACCCTGGCCTATAGCTGGTTTTGAAAGGTGACTCTATGGCCAGGCATGGTGGCTCACACCTATAATCCCAGCACTTTGGGAGGCTGAGGTGGGTGGATCACTTAAGGTCAGGAATTCGAGACCAGTCTAGCCACCATGGTGAAACCCCATCTCTACTAAAAATACAAAAATTAGCCAGGTGTGGTGGCGCATGCCTGTAATCCCAGCTATTTGGGAGGCTGAGGCAGGAGAATCACTTGAACCTGGTAGGTGGAGTTTGCAGTGAGCTGAGATCAAGATCGCACCACTGCACTCCAGCCTGGGGGACAGGGCAAGACTCCATCCCTCCCCCTCAAAAAAAGAGGTGACTCTAGGCCAGGTGCAGTGGCTCACACCTGTAATCCCAGCACTTTGGGAGGCCGAGGCGGGTGGATCCTTGAGGTCAGGAGTTCGAGACCAGCCTGTACTCTACCCTGGGCCATAGAGCAAGACTGTCTCAAAAAAAAGAAAAAAAAAGTTGACTCTCAGTACTTTTTTTTTTTTTTTTTGAGATGGAGTCTCGCTTTGTTGCCCAGGCTGAAGTGTAATGGCATGACCTCAGCTCACAGCAACCTCTGCCTCCTGGGTTCAAGCGATTCTCCTTCCTCAGCCTCCCAGGTAGCTGGGATTACAGGCGCCCGCCACCATGCCCAGCTAATTTTTTTGTATTTTTAGTAGCGATGAGGTTTCACCATGTTGGCCAGGCTGGTCTCGAACTCCTGACCTCAGGTGATCCACCCACCTCGGCCTCCCAAAGTGTTGGGATTACAGGCGTAAGCCACCGCACCCGGCCTTCATGGACAATTTGAAATGAAGTATGGGGCTGGGTGTGGTGGCTCATGCCTGTAATCCCAACACTTAGAGAAACCAAGGCAGGAGAATCATTGAGGCCAGGAGTTTGAGACCAGCCTGGGAAACACAGTGAGATAATGTCTCTATATAAAATTTTTCAAAAAAGAAATTTGGAGGCTGAGACAGGAGAATTGCTTGAACCCAGGAGGCGGAGGTTGCAGTGAGCTCAGATTGTATCATTGCACTCCAGCCTGGGTGACACAGTGAGACTTCATCTCAATAAATAACTAAATAAATAAAAATAATGAAATGAAATATGGAGCGGTTAAAAAATAAATAAAGAGGCCAGGTATGGTGGCTCACGGCTATAATCCCAACACTTTGGGAGACAGAGATGGGAGGATTGATTGAGCCCAGGAGTTCGAGACCATCCTGGGCAACACAGGAAGACCCTGCCTCTACGAAAAATTTTAAAAATTAGCCTAACATAGTGGTGTGCACCTATAGTCCTAGCTACTCAGGAGGCTGATCTGCGAGGATCGCTTGAGCCGAGGAGGTTGAGGCTGCAGTGAGCCAAGATCGGGCCACTGCACACCAGCCTAGGCAACACAGTGAAACCCTGAATAAAAAAAAAAAAAAAAAAAAAGAAAAACAAGAAAAAAAAAAGAAACACAGGGACAGTCAATGGTTTTCGTTAACTATAAGCCCCATTTAAAAAAAAAAAAAAACCCACACTTTAAATATGTTCAAATCAGTAGTCTAAAATGACACCAAAAAACAGTTAAAGGGATTTAGTTTATCATTTTACCTCAATCATCAAAAAGTCTACTAGAGCCAGGTGTGGTGGCTCATGCCTGTAATCACAGAACTTTGGGAGGCCAAGGTGGGAAGATCCCTTGAGCCCAGCAGTTTGACATCAGCCTGGGCAACATGGCGAAACTCTGTCTCTACAAAAAAAAAAAAAAAAAAAAGAGAAAAATGCAAAAATTAGCTGGGCATGGTGGCATGTGCCCGTAAGTAGTCCCAGCTACTCTGGATGCTGAGGCAGGAGGATCACCTGAATCCACGGAGGTTGAGGCTGCAGCGAGTGGTAATCATGCTACTGCACTCCACCGGGATGACAGTGAGACCCTGTCTAAAAAACATAAATCTACTAGATTTAAGCATTGATCTAATAAGTGAAAATGGAACCCAATCAAGAGAATCTTGTATCATCTTTTAAAATTTTTAATGTTTATTTTATTTTTTGACTCTTGCTTCTCTCTGGATTGTTATCATCTTAGGGAAAAACACTTATTCCCTACTCCAGATGTTTCTTTCAATGTAGACAGCCAAGCGTTTAGCATATCACCCCTCCCTTTTTAGTGACTAGAAGAAAAACACAGCTCCTTCTTTCCTATTTTGAGATCCAGCTAGCTGCAGAGAGTATACACTCAGCTTTGCTACTCTGAACTCGTCAAATTTTACAGGGGTAAGTGCCCACACGAAGTGCATAGGTTTTTGTTTGGTTTTTAAGTACTGCTTGTATTTAGGTGGATAAATCTGTCTAATTCTGGATTCAGTATTAGAACATCTACTAGCCCACAAATATAAGCTATCTTCTTGAATATTAGTTTTATTAGTAATAAGTGTTACTTTATTTCCATCTGTCAAACTTTTTTCATATTTCTTAACTGGATTAAAGTAAGAGGAGTGCTTCCAATTGAAACCCTCAAACCCCAACAATCTTTAAGTACTATGCAAATATTATTTTTGGTAATTGAAATAGTGGGGTAAAGGTTAGAGTACAGCCCTACCAGTTTGCAAATCCTATTATTTGTAAAATAATAATTTAATAGTAATTCAATTTGAGTTAAAGTAAATCAATTTCATTCCTAATTAATGTCTTTATTTTACAAATGAGGGAAAATCAGATTCACTTTTTATATAACTACTTAATTTTTCACTGTTCATTCAGCAACTGAATAGGCAAGGAATCAATGTTTACTCAATTTTTTAAAAAGTATTTTTCTTGACTATAAATCCCATTAACCAACAGAAAATGGTTAAAACACTGGCTCAAAAGTCGCAGAGACTTAGGGGTTTTGGGTTTTTTTTTGTTTTTTTTGAGTCAAGGTCTCACTCTGTTGCCCAGGCTGGAGTGTAGTGGCACAATCCTGGTTCACTGTAGCCCCGAATTCCTGGGCTCAAGCAATCTTCCCACCTCAGCCTCCCGAGTAGCTGCGACTACAGGCGCATGCTACCACACCTGGCTAATATTTGAATTTTTTGTAGAGACTCAGTCTTGCCATGTTACCTAGTCTGGTCTTGAACTCTTGGGTTCAAGTGATCCTCCTGCCTTGACCTCCCAAAGTGCTGGGATTACAGTCATGAGCCACCAAGCCCAGCCAATATTTAGGTTTAATTCTACCATTGTCTTGTATTAGCTGTGTGACTTTGGATAAGTTGCTTGACCTCACCTATAAAATGGGGACAGTTAACAGCACCTATGAAATAGGACTCTTGTGGGGATTAAAATAAATGCAGGTAGCCAGGTGTGGTTATTCTTGCCTATAATTCCAGCTACTCTGAAGACTGAGGTGGGAGGATCACTTGAAGCCAGGAGTTCGAGATCAGTCTGGGCAACATAGTGAGACCTTGTCTCTAAAAAAACAATTTTTAAAAAATCAGCTGGGTGTGTTAGTGTACACCTGTAGTCCCGGCTACATGGAAGGCTAAGGCAGGAGGATCACCTGAGCTCAGGTGTTTGAGGCTGCAGTGAGCTATGATCACACCACTCCACTCCAACCTGGGAGAGAAAGTGAGATCCCCTTCTGCAATAAATAAATAAATATATACATATATGTAAGTACAAATAAATACATACATACATACATGTAAAACTCTTATCATGGTGTCTGAAACATAAAAGGAGCTGACATCTATTCATTCAATAAATATTCAATGCCCACTTTAGAGTACTAGGTACTATGTTAGGTACCAAGGACAAAATGCTTAGCTAAACCAGACATGGTTCTGGCCCTAATAAAATTTTCAGGGGTATTTAGTGGGGAGAGAGACATTAATCAAATAATCATAAAATAATTTAATAATTACCCACTGTGATAAATGGGCTACCAAAAAAAAACAAAAAGAAGGCTGTGGCCTATTTTCATTAGACTAGTCAGAAAGATGACATTTAAGTATGAAAGACTTCAAGGATGAGAAGAAACTAGCCATTCGGAGAATGAAAGAGATCATTCCAGAAAGAGGGAGCACACGGTTAAAAGCTATAAGGTGGGACTTTGGAAGGAATAGAAGGCCAGTGAAGCCGGAATGTAATGAAGCATCTGGCCTCTCAGTTTTTAGAAGGTTTATGTGAGTTAAATTTTATAAAGGGCTTAGAACAGTAACTGGTATGCTCAGGAAGCTGAGGGAGGAGAATCGCTTGAACCTGGGAGGCAGAGGTTGCAGTGAGCTGAGATCACGCCATTGCACTCCAGTCTGGGCAACAAGAGCGAAACTCCATCTCAAAAAAAATTAAAGAACAGTAACTGGTATGTAAAAATACTGTCTATTATATAAAATAAAACTAAGAAAACAAGGTAATTATTAACTCCAGGGAAAACAAAACTTGAACAAAGGAACTATTAGCATATTCTACAGCTTAGCTAGAAATAATACTTATAAAATCATAATAATATAAATATTGAATACTGGTTTAACTAAAAATCATGACACAACTTATACACGGAAGCTGGAAAGAAAAGGGGCAGCTGGAACATAAGGGCACGGGGTTTAAAAGAAATAAATCTTTACCCTCTATAACAGAAAGGCAATATCTGATTTGCTGAATCAATATACAAACATAGACTTATAGAATTGCTGAATTCTGGCGGGCACAGTGGCTCACGCCTGTAATCCTAGTACTTTGGGAGGCTGAGGTGGGCGAATCACTTGAGTTCAGGAGTTCCAGACCAGCCTGGCCAACATGGTGAAACCTCATCTCTACTAAAAATACAAAAAGTTAGCTGGACGTGGTGGCGGGCACCTGTAATCCCAGCTACTTGCGAGGCTGAGGCAGGAGAATTGCTTGAACCTGGGAGGTGGAGGTTGCAGTAAGCCGAGATTGCGCCACTGCACTCCAGCCTGGGCAACAGAGCAAGACTCTGTCTCAAAAAAAAAAAAAAAAAAAAGAATTTCTGAATTTTATATAATTAACAATGAATTATTTGAAAAGAAAATTAAAACTGTTCCATTTCTAATAGCACCAAAAATATTAATATGCTTAAGAATAAGGTTAACCAAGGAGGCAAAAGACTTGTACAGTGAAAGCCAAAAATATTACTAAAAGAAATTGCAGAAGACACAAATATATGGAAAGACTCCATGCTCATGGATTTGAAGCATTAACATTGTTAAGATATCAGGGCCAGGTGGGGTGGCTCACGCCTGTAATCCCAGCACTTTGGGAGGCCGAGGCGGGTGGATCACGAGGTCAGGAGTTCAAGACCAGCCTGGCCAAGATGGTGAAACCCCATCTCTACTAAAAATACAAAAGTTAGCCGGGCTTGGTGGCAGGTGCCTGTAATCCCAGCTACTCAGGAGGCTGAGGCAGAGAATCGCTTGTACCCGGGAGGTGGAGGTTGCAGTGAGCCGAGATCACTGCACTCCAGCCTGGATGACAGAGCGAGACTCCGTCTCAAAAAAAAAAAAGATATCAGTACTACTCAAAGCAATCTGCAGATTCAATGTAATCCATATCAAAATCCCAAAAATGGGCTAGGAGTGGTGGCTCATGCCTGTAATCTGCAGATTCAATGTAATCCCTATCAAAATCCCAAAGATGGGCCGGGTGTGGTGGCTCATGCCTGTAATTCCAGGCACTTTGGGAGGCTGAGGTGGGTGAATCACATGAGGCCAGGAGTTCGAGACCAGCCTAGCCAACATGGCAAAACCCCATCTCTACTAAAAATACAAAAATTAGCTGGGCATGGTGGTGCATGTCTGTAATCCCAGCTACCTGGGAGGCTGAGGCAGGAGAGTCACTTGAACCCAAGAGGTGGAGGTTGCAATGAGCTGAGATCACGCCATTGCACTCCAGCCTGGGCAAAAAAGAGCAAAACTCTGTCTCGAATAAATAAATAAATTAATTAATTAAATAAAATAAGCAAAAGACTTGAATAGATTTATCTCCAAAGAAGATTTACAAATGACATTTCACAAATGTGAAAAGATGTTCAACATCACTAATCATTAGAGAAACAGAAATCAAAACCATGGGATACCACCTCGCACCCATCAGGATGGCTACTTATCAAAAAAAAAAGTCTCTCTCCTCCCACCGCCCAAGATGCCGAAAGGAAAGAAGGCCAAGGGAAAGAAGGTGGCTCTGGCCCCTGCTGTCGTGAAGAAGCAGGAGGCTAAGAAAGTGGTGAATCCCCTGTTTGAGAAAAGGCCTAAGAATTTTGGCACTGGACAGGACATCCAGCCCAAAAGAGACCTCACCCGCTTTGTGAAATGGCGCCGCTATATCAGGTTGCAGCGGCAGAAAGCCATCCTCTATAAGCAGCTGAAAGTGCCTCCTGCGATTAACCAGTTCACCCAGGCCCTGGACCGCCAAACAGCTACTCAGCTACTTAAGCTGGCCCACAAGTACAGACCAGAGACAAAGCAAGAGAAGAAGCAGAGACTGTTAGCCCGGGCCGAGAAAAAAGCTGCTGGCAAATGGGACGTCCCCACGAAGAGACCACCTGTCCTTCGAGCAGGAGTTAACACCATCACCACCTTGGTGGAGAACAAGAAAGCTCAGCTGGTGGTGATTGCACATGACGTGGATCCCATTGAGCTGGCTGTCTTCTTGCCTGCCCTGTGTCGTAAAATGGGGGTCCCTTACTGCATTATCAAGGGGAAGGCAAGACTGGGACGTCTAGTCCACAGGAAGACCTGCACCACTGTCGCCTTCACACAGTTGAACTCGGAAGACAAAGGCGCTTTGGCTAAGCTGGTGGAAGCTATCAGGACTAATTACAATGACAGATACGAAGAGATCCACCGTCACTGGGGCGGCAACATCCTGGGTCCTAAGTCTGTGGCTCGTATCGCCAAGCTCGAAAAGGCAAAGGCTAAAGAACTTGCCACTAAACTGGGTTAAATGTACACTGTTGAGTTTTCTGTACATAAAAATAATTAAAATACAAATTTTCCTTCAAAAAAAAAAAGCAGAAAACAACAAGTGTTGGTAAGGATGCAGAGAAATTGGAACCCTTGTGCAGTGTTGAAAACAGGACAGTGGTTCCTGAAAAAGTTAAAAATAGACTTACCATATGATGTAGCAATTCCACTTCTGGGTATATACCCAAAAGAATTGAAAGCAGTGTCTCAAAGGGACACTTGAATGTATTTGTACACTCAAGTTCATAGCAACATTATTCACAACAGCCAAAAGGTAGAAGCAACCCAATTATCCATCAATGGGCAAATGAATAAACAAATATGTGCTATATGCTGTACATACAATGAAACATTATTCAGGGTGAAAGGCAAGGAAACAATGACACATGCTACAACATAGATGAACCACGAGGACATTAAACCAAGTGAAATAAGACAGTCACAAAAATATTGTATGATTCCACTTACATAAAGTACGTAGGATAGTCAAATTCATCGAGACAGAAAGTAGAACAGTGGTTGCCAGAGGCTAGAGGGAGAGGAGAATGTGGAGTTGTTTAATGGGTATAGAGTTTCAGTTTTGTAAGATGAAAAGAATTCTGGAGATGGTTTGCGCAACAATGTAAATGCACTTAATGCTACTAAACTGTATACTAAAATGTTTAAGATGAGCCAGGCAAGGTGAGTGCCTCACGCCTGTAATCCCAGCACTTTGGGAGGCTGAGGTGAGTGTACTGCTTGAGGTCGGGAGTTCAAGGCCAGCCTGACCAACCTGGTGAAAACTCGTCTCTACTAAAAATACAAAAATTAGCCAGGTGTGATGGCAGATGCCCGTAATCCCAGCTACTTGGGAGGCTGTGGCAGGAGAATCACTTGAACCTGGGAGGTGGAGGTTGCAGTGAGCCAAGATCATGTCACTGCACTCCAGCCTGGACAACAGGGCAAGACTCCATCTCAAAAAAAGAAAAAAGTTCAAGATGGTAAATTTTACATTATGTATATTTGTCACAATTAAAAATAAAAATAGGCCAGGTGCAGTGGCTCACGCCTGTAAACCCAGCACTTTGGGAGGCTGAGGTGGGAGGATTACTTGAGCCCAGGAGTTCAAGAACAGCTTGGGTAACATGGTGAAACCCCATCTCTACAAAAATACAAAAATTAGCCGGGCAGAACTCCTGACCTCAGGTATTCTGCCTGCCTCCCCCTTCCAGAGTGCTGGGATTTTTTTTTTTTTTTTTTTTTTTTTTGAGACAGAGTTTCTCTCTTGTCACCCAGGCTGGAGTGCAATGGCATGATCTCAGCTCACTGCAAAATCCACCTCTCAGGTTCAAGTGATTCTCCTGCTTCAGCATCCCGAGTAGCTGGGACGGTGTGCGCCACCACACCCAGCTAATTTTTGTATTTTTAGTAGAGACAGGTTTTCTCCATGTTGGCTAGGCTGGCCTCAAACTTCTGACCTCAGGTGATCCACCCACCTGCCTCAGCCTCCCAAAGTGCTAGGATTACAGGTGTGAGCCACAACACCCGGCCAATTGTTAACCTTAATGATCATTTACTATGTGCCAAGCATTCATTACTGACAGCTCAATAAAGTGGATACTAGTAGTATGCCATTAGATATGGAGTTATGGGGGAAAAGAAGGTCAAGGATAATATTAAGGTTTTTGGTCTGAGCATATGGAGGAATGAAGTTGTCATTTACTGAGATGGAGAACAGTTTTGGCAGGGCAGGGAGGAAAAGAGCAGGCAGGAGCTCTGTTTAAATATGTTAAGTTTGAAATGTCTAATAAATGTCTAAATGGAGATGTCAGGTGTGATGTTAAATATATAAATCTAAAATACAGGAGGGCAGTCCAAGTTGAGAGTTCCAGTCCAAGTTGAGAGTTCCGTCATACGGGTGCTATTCAAAGCTATGAGACTGGACATAAATTTTTTTTTTTTTTGAGATGGAGTCTCCCTCTGTCACCCAGGCTGGAGTGCAGTGGCACAATCTCGGCTCACTGCAACCTCTGCCTCCTGGGTTCAAGTGATCCTTCCACCTCAGCCTCCTGAGTAGCTGGGACCACAGACATGCACCACCACGCCTGGTTAATTTTTGTATTTTTGGTAGAGACGGGGTTTCACCATGTTGCCCCAGCTGGTCTCAAACTCCTGAGCTCAAGCAATCTGCTCACCTCAGCCTCCCAAAGTGCTGAGGTTACAGGCATGAGCTACTGCACCCGTCCAAGACCTGGATAAAACTATGAAGAGAGAAGTATAGACAGAAAGAGGCTCAAGGACTGAGTCCTGCGGTATTCCAAGGTTTAGAGGTCAGGAAAATGAGGAGAAACTAGGAAAGGAATCAGAAAAAGAGAGGCCATAGAAATGAGAAGAAAACCAGGAGTGTGGCATTTTATAAGTCAAATGAAGAAAGTTTCTCAAGGAATAGAGTGATCAATTGTGTCAAGTGTTGTCGATAGGCTAAGATGAAAGTTAAGAAATAAACATTTACTGGGGCTGGGCACGGTGTCTCACGCCTGTAATCCCAGCGCTTTAGGAGGCTGAGGCGGGTGGATCACGAGGTAAGGAGATCGAGACCATCCTGGCTAACACAGTGAAAACCTGTCTCTACTAAAAATACAAAAAATTAGCCGGGCATGGTGGCAGGTGCCTGTAGTCCCACCTATTCGGGAGGCTGAGGCAGGAGAATGATGTGAAGCTGGGAGGCGGAGTTTGCAGTGAGTCGAGATTGTGCCACTGCACTCCAGCCTGGGTGACAGAGCGAGACTCTGTCATAAAAAATAAATAAATAAATACACATTTACTTAATAACATGAGTCACTGCAGACTTTCAAAAGAGCAGTTTTGGTGGAGTGGTAGGAATAAAAGCCTAATTAGTTTGGTTTCAGAGGGAATGAGAGAAGTCTGACATTATCAAAAAATGGAAAGGATGTAAATCTATGACAAATTTTATACACTGTTGATGGAAACAGATTTGGTACAATACTTTGTTAATAAATTTAGCATTATCTCCCAAAGTGGAATATTCGCATACCTGATGGCTCACCAATCCCACTCTTAGGTAGAAACCCAAGAGAAACTCTAGCACAAGGATACTACATACAGAAGAATGTTCAGAACAGCAATTTCAAAAATAGCAAAAATGAATAAACACAATCTAGAAACAACCCAAAAATCCATTGGTAGGAGAATGGATAAATTACAGTATATTCACAAATGAAATATTGTAAAGCATGAAAAATGGATAAACCACATCTACAAGCAACATGAATGAATTGTGAACACACAAAACTGAAGGTAAAAAAACAAAAACAAAAACAGACAGAAGACTATGTGCTGCAATAAGACACTACAGCAGTGGTTGCAAGCACAGATTTGGAACTAGATTACCTGGGTTCAAATCCCAGTTGGGCCATTCACTAGCAGTATGATTTTCAAACTCTCTGTAACTCACTTTTCCTCATCTATAAGATGGGAATAATAATAATGAAGTTGTAAGGATTAAATAAGATAAAATATAGTTATATAACTATATATTATGTAGATATAATTATATACAGTTATACAAAGTACTTAGAACAGTGCAAACAAGTTAATTAAACATGATTTTAAAACTATGTTTTTTTGGGGAAGACTTTCAGTCCAAAATGGCAGTATAGAAGTAAACTGGCTTCACTTTCTTCCACAGAAAACTAAAACTATATTTTTAAAAAGTAACAGGGCTGCTGGGCACAGTGGCTCATGCCTGTAATCCCAGCACTTTGGGAGGCCAAGGTGGGCGAATCACTTGAAGTCAGGAGTTCGAGACCAACCTGATCAACATGGTGAAACCCTGTCTCTACTAAAAACACAAAAATAAGCCAGGTGTGGTGGCATGCACCTGTAGTCCCAGCTACTCAGAAGGCTGAGACATGAGAATCGCCTGAACCCGGGAGGTGGAAGATGCAGTGAGTTGAGATCACGCCACTACACTCCAGCCTAGGTGACAGAGTAAGACCCCATCTCAAAAAAAAAAACAAAAAAAAAGTTATAGGGCTGGGTGCCATGGCTCACACCTATAATCCCAGCACTTTGGGAGGCCAAGGCAGGAGGATCGCTTGAGGTCAGGAGTTCGAGACCAGCTTGGGCAACATAGCGAGACCCTGTGTCTACAAAAGAATTTAAAAATTAGCCAGCTGTGGTGGTGAGTGCCTGTAGTCCTAGCTACTTGGGAAGCTGAGGCAGGAGGATCACTGGAGCCCAGGAGTTCCAGGCTGCAGTGAGCTACGATCATGCCACTGCACTCCACTATGGATGACAGAGTGAGACCCTGTCTCCACAAAAAATTTAAAAATTAGCTGGGCATGGTGATGCACATCTGTAATCCTAGCTACTCAGGAGGCTGAGGTGGGAGGACTGCTTGAGCCAGGGAGGTCGAGTCTGCAGTGAGCCATGATCGAGCCACTGCACTCCAGCCCGAGTGACAAAGTGAGACCCAGTCTCAAAAAATAAAATAAAATAAAAAGCAAGAGAGTAATAAATACAGAATTTAGGACAGTGGTTGCCTCTAGAAGAGGTGCAGAGGATGAGATGGAGAAATTCATGTGTACGTAATTTATGAGCAATGAATCTAGTCTAGTACTTGAGAGTACCTCTTACAGGTGTTCCTCTATTATTACACTTTATAACTACATGTAAACTTTTGTATTATCTGACAATATATTCAAGATAATAAAAGAAAAAAGAATGGAAGGAAATAAATTGGAGAGAGCAAGTATATATGATTCTTGAATAGATAGCTCTTTCAAGATGTTTTACTGTAAAGGGAAGAAGAGAAATGAAACAATGGCTAGAAGAAGAAAAAGGTTTTTTTTAAATTTAAATTCTTTTTTCTTTTTTTTGAGACAGAGTTTCACTCTTGTTGCCCAAGCTGGAGTGCAATGGCACAATCTTTGCTCACTGCAACCTCCACCTCCCAGGTTTGAGCAATTCTCCTGCCTCAGCCTCTCTAGTATCTGGGATTACAGGCATGCGCCACCATGCCTGGCTAATTTTGTATTTTTAGTAGAGATGGGGTTTCACCATGTTGGTCAGGCTGGTTTCAAACTCCTGACCTCTGGTGGTCTGCCTGCCTCGGCCTCCCAAAGTGCTGAGATTACAGGTGTGAGCCACCGCCTGGCCAATTTTTTTTCTTTTTTGTACTCCATAGGTTCACAATTTTTAGACAGAAATTCGTTCTTGTAGCCCAGGCTGGAATACAATGGCACGATCTTGGCTCACTGCAACCTCTACCTCCTGAGTTCAAGTGATTCTCCTGGCTCAGCCTCCCAATTAGCTGGGATTACAAGCATGCATCACCATGCCCAGCTAATTTTATATTTTTTAATAGAGACAGGGTCACCATGTTGGCCAGGCTGGTCTCGAACTCCTGACCTCAGGTGATCTGCCCACCTCGGCCTCCCAAACTGCTGGAATTACAGGCGGTGAGCCCACATTTTTTTTTTTAAATAAGAGAAAAACAGCCAATATATAGGCTGATATGTGATTATAAACATTACCAATCCTCAAAATAATTCGACAAAATATATCAGTACTTTTTTTTTTTTTTTTTGAGATGGAGTCTCGCACTGTCACCTGGGCTGGAGCCCAGTGGCAGATCTCAGCTCACTGCAGCCTCTGTCTCCCAGGTTCAAGTGATTCTCCTCGCCTCAGCCTCCCAAGTAGCTGGGATTACAGGTACCCACCACCACGCCCAGCTAATTTTTTTGTATTTTTAGTAGAGACTGGGTTTCACTATGTTGGCCAGGCTGGTCTCGAATCCTGACCTCTGATCCGCCTGCCTCAGCCTCCCAAAGTGCTGGGATTACAGGCATGAGCCATCACGCCCAGCCAATATATCAGTACTTTAAGATGAAAAATTCAAGGTCAGAAAGACTAAGACACTGGCACTGGTCACACAGCTAATACTTGACAAAGCCACATTTAAATTCAGATCAATCAATCAATAATTACTTAAAAAATAAATTCAGATCTATCTAACTCCATATTTCAGGGTTTGTACAGAACATAATGCTTCTTTCCTTTGCTTAACCTTGATTTAGTGCCTACCATTGGCACTGAATGTGATAGCTTAATCACATTTATTAGGATATATATTTTTTGAGTATCTACTAAATAGGCCTAAGATGCTATATTAGGTATTTGGGGACATAATAAACTGAATAACACTGTCTCTACCTTAAAGAGCTTACACTCTAGCAATGAAGATAAGACAATTACCTAAATGATTCCAATACAATGCAAAATTATATAAACACCATATAAGAAGTATAAAACATTATGGGGGTTCAGAAAAAAGTCCCCTTTGGAAAAAACAGTCCCCTCTGGGGCTGGGAAATGGAAGGATTAGTAGAAGCTTTATATAAGAGGTAATTTTCAACTGAACTTAAAGGGATGGGTAGGATTTTTAAAGACAGTTTTGACTGTGAGTTCTTAAAGGGCCACAGTCATGCCTTAACCCCAGGGCCTAGCATGCTGCAGCTGTTCAATAAATATAAGTAATATGAGTGAAGTAAACAAATGAAATGAAAGGCCATTCCGGAATTGAGCAACAACAACAAAAAGGATCAGAGGCTGAATGCATAAGGCACAAGAACAATGAAAAGATCAGAGTTGGAGGGATGTAAATATGCATATTTTGAGAATAAGTACCAAGTAACTGGTCATGATTCTCTTTACATTTGTCTCCTACATCTCCCATCTTTAAGAAAATTATCTCAGCCAGGTGCAGTATCTCAGGCCTGAAATCCCAGCACTTTAGGAGGCTGAGGTGGGAGAATCACTTGAGCCCAGGAGTTTGAGACCAGCCAGAGCAATATAGTGGGACCCCATCTGTACAAAAATTTAAAAATCAGCCAAGTGTGATGGCGTGAGCTGGTAGTCCCAGCTACTCAGGAGACCAAGGTAGGAGAATCGCTTGAGCCCAGGAGGTTGAGGCTACAGTGAACCATGACTGCACCACTGTGCTCCAGCCTGGGCAACAGAGCAAAACCCTGCCTCAAAAAAAAAAAAATGGAAAAAGAAAATTGTCTCTTGACAGCACCACCATCCTCTTCTAGCTTTTATCTCATTTCTCCAGTCCTTTTTTTAAAATAACAACTCTACTGAGATATAATTCACATACCATACACGTCACCCATTTAAGTATAAATTCAGGACTAGGCACAGTGGCTCACGCCTGTAATCCCAGCACTTTAGGAGGCCAAGGCAGGAGGATCGCTTGAGCCCAGGGGTTTGAGACAAGCCTGAGCAACATAGCAAAAGCCTGTCTCTATAAAAAAAATTTTTTTTAATTAGCTGGGCATGTGGCACTGTAATCCCAGCTACTTGGGAGGCTGTGGCAGGAGGATCCCTTGAGCTCAGGAGTTTGAGGCTTTAGTAAGCTATGATTGTGCCACTGCACTCCAGCCTGGGCAACAGAGTGAGACCCTGTCTCTACATAAAGCATAAATTCAATGGTACTTAGATCACAGAGTTGTGCAACCATAACCACAATTTTAGAACATTTCATTATCCCAAAAAGAAACACAATACCCATTACCAGTCACTCCCTATTTCCCCACTAAGCCCTAGGCAACCACTAATCGACTATCTCTATAGATTTCCGTATTCTGGGCATTTCCCATAAATGGAATCATACAACATGTAGTCTCTTATGACTGGCTTCTTTCATGAGCGTAATGTTTTTAAGGTTCATCCCATCTAGCATGTATCAGTATTCCATTTCTTTTTTCTTTTTTTTCTCCCCTAGGGATTTGTTGTTGTTGTTGTTGCTGTTGTTTTTGGGACAGAGTCTTGCTCTGTTGCACAAGCTGGAGTACAGTGGTGTGATCCACTGCAGCCTCCACCTCAAGCAATCCTACCACCTCAGCCTTCTGAGTAGCTGGGGCTACAGGTGTGTTGCACACCAGCACACCTGGCTAATTTTTGTACTTTTTGTAGACATAGGGTTTTGCTTTTGCCATGTTGCCCAGGCTGGTCTAGAGCTCCTGGGCTCAAGCAATCCACCTGCCTCAGGCTCGCAAAGTGCTGGGATTACAGGCATGAGAAACCACACTCAGCCTAGTACCCCATTCCTTATTATTGTTGAATAATATTTCATTGTATGGGCACACCATGTATTTTATTTATCCATTCATCAGTTGATGGACATTTGGGTTGTTTCTACTCTGGACTATTATGAATAATGCTCCTATGAACATTTATGTACAGGTCTTTGTGTGAATATATGTTTCCATTTCTCTTGGGCATATATTTAGGAGTGGAATTCCTGGGTCTTTGTTTAACCTTTTGAGAACCTGCCAAGATGTTTTCCAAAGCAGCTGTACCATTTTACATTCCCACTAGAAGTGTATAAAGGTTCCAGTTACTCCACATATATTATGTCTCTCTTTCTTTCTTTCTTTTTTGATAGCGTCTTGCTCTGTCACCCAGAATGAAGACAGTGGTGCAACCAACTGCAGCCTTGACCTCCTGGGCTCAAGCAATCCTCCCACCTCAGCCTTCCAAGTATTAATAGCTAGGACTACAGGTGTATGCCACCACACCCAGCTAATTTTTGTATTTTTGTAAAGATGGGGTTTCACCATGTTGCCCAGGCTGGTCTCAAACTCCTGGGCAACATGGTGCCAAGGAGTTATTTGTCTTTTTGATTATCTTTTTGATTATTGACTGTCTTTTTCATTATCTGTCTTTTTCATTATAAACAGCCTAGTGGGTGTGAAGTGGTGTCTCATTGTGGCTTTATTTTATATTTCCTTGATGGCTAATGATGTTAAGCATCTTTCCATAGAGCCTGTGGATAAACATCGATTCAGATGTTTTGCCTACTTTCTATTTGGGTTCTGCTCTACATCTTAATCAATGTTCTTAAAAGATTAGTGTATATATACCATCTATACTTCCTTATTTGTTTTCACTCATCAACCTATTCCAATATTGATTTTGCTCCCCATACCTCTGAAATTGCTTGTCAAAGTCATCAAACACCTTTACACTAACAAATTCAAAGACTATTCTTCAATCCTCATCTTCCAGCATTATAATTTTATGATTTGCACGCTTGACTTTTTTTTTTTTTTTTTTTGATACATGGTCTCGCTCAGTTGCCCAGGCTGCAATGCAGTGGCATGATCATGGCTCACTGTAGCCTCGACCTCTACCAGCTCAGGCGATCCTCCCACCTCAGGCTCCTGAGCAGCTGGAACGACAGGCACACACCACCATACATAGCTAATTTTTGTATCTTTTGTAGAGACAGGGTTTTGCCATGTTGTCCGGGCTGGTCTAGAACTCCTAGGCTCAAGTGATCCTCTCACTTTGGCCTCCCAAAGTGCTGGAATTACAGGCATGAGCCACTGTGCCTGGCCATATTTGCCTTTTCATTCCAACTGACTTCTTATTCCAACTGATATTTTCCCTTGTCCTGTTTCTGTTCTGTATTTTTTTGTTATACTGCATACTGCATATTCTCCTATGGAATAGGAAATGTAAACCAGCAACCAAAGGGTATATCCAGAAAACTGCATTAATATAACTGGCTAGTAGAGCAAATGTAACAGTATCAAGGGGGCACGGTGGGGCGGGGCGGGGGGGAGGATGGGGAAGATAAGGAAAGGCCAGACAGATAGTAGGTGTTGGGCTAGAGATTTGCACTTTGTTCAGCAGGTAATATATGGCCATTAAAGTTTTTTTTTGTTTTTGTTTTTGTTTGTTTTTGTTTTGAGATGGAGTCTCGCTGTTGTCGCCCCGGGACGAAGTGCAATGGCGCGATCTCGGCTCACTGCAACCTCTGCCTCCCAGGTTCCAGCAATTCTCCTGCCTCAGCCTCCCAAGTAACTGAGATTACGCCACCACGCCTGGCTAATTTTTGTATATTTAGTAGAGACGGGTTTCACCCTGTTGGCCAGGCTGGTCTCAAACTCCTGACCTCAGGTGATCCACTCACCTTAGCCTCCCAAAGTGCTGGGATTACAGGCATAAGCCACTGCGCCCGGCCTACCACTAAACTTTAACCATTTGAGTTAACTTATTACTGATAACAGAACAGCTGCCCCAGTCAAGAGATGTTAGACCTACAAGTTCTTAATTCTCAGTCCTATTACATTTGATTTGATGGAAACTAGAAGGAAAAGTAGTAAATATACACAGAGAAAATTCTCTATCCTGTTAGAAGTACTAAGTGATTACAGTACTGTTTGTCACTTCTCTCTCCTGAGTAAACACTCTTGACAATCTCAGGTAACAAGCTTCTCAATGAGTGAGGATCTGGCAGTACCCACCAGTCAGCCTTACTTTCATCACCTCCTACTCCCCATCAGTCTTCAATATATTAACATTGAGAAGAAATAGAAATGTATGAAAAGTACGTTGGAGAAGGCAAATTATCCTAAGTTAAACACAGTCCCTTTTCTTTTTTTCCAAAGGAAATGGTTGTTGATCCTATGAGGAGTTAAATTATAATAACACATGCCAGGGAGATGATGTCAAGAAAGGCGTGGTTAGGCCCTTTACAAGTTTGAAATTCCTTTAGTCCCAAACACTTCCTCTTTCGATCTCACCTATACTCAAATTTCTCTACTTAGGCAACTTCTTCAAACATTGAAGAAACAGCGTTGAGACGCTGTCTCTTTTTACTTCAGCCTTTTTTTTTTTAATGAACCAAGTTACTGAAGGGCATTAAAACTGATGTTTAAAAAAAAAAAACCACAAAATTATCTTGCAGAATCCCTCTTTGAAATCCACATTTTTCCCCTTCAGCAACTATTTTAATTCCAAAGAAAGGAAAAAAAAAATTTAACACTACTTCCTGAGAAAAAAGTCTGCCTTTATTAGGCATTATACATTTGTTGACGGCATTCCCATATTTACCACCAGCCAATAGAGTAAGAAAACTATGACTGTCATGGGCTCCTCAGGAAACATCTTTCCTGATAAGTGAAGTATATATTTCAAAATAAAATAATCCTACCTTTTATGTTTTTTTATTTTTTATTTTATTTATTTATTTATTTTTGAGAGGGAGTCTCACTCTGTTGCCCAGGCTGCAGTGCAGTGGTACAACCTCGGCTCACTGCAACATCTACCTCCTGGGTTCAAGCGATTCTCCTGCCTCAGCCTTCCGAGTAGCTGGGACTACAGGCATGCACCACCATACCCGGCTAATTTTTGTATTTTCAGTATTGATGGGGTTTCACCATGTTGGCCAGGCTGGTCTTGAACTCCTGACCTCGAGCCATGTGCCCGCTTCCGCCTCCCAAAGAGCTGGGATTACAGGTGTGAGCACCAAAGTTAAATTTTTACAATAATTTTCATTAGTTTCAGTAAGAAACAGTAACTTTTATATAAAAGTTATATATAGGTAGGGCATGGTGGCTCATGCCTGTAATCCCAGCACTTTGGGAGGCCGAGGTGGGCAGGTCACTTGAGGTCAGGAGTTCGAGAACACCCTGGCCAACATGGTGAAACGCCATCTGTACCAAAAATATAAAAAACTAGCCAGGCGTGGTGGTGGGCCTCTGTAATCCCAGCTACTCAGGAGGCTGAGGCAGAAGAATCGCTTGAACCCAGGAGTCGCAGGTTGCAGTGAGCCGAGATCGCCCCACTGCACTCCAGCCTGGGTGACAGAGCGAGACTCTGTCTCGAAAACAAACAACAAAAAAGTTATATATAAAAGTTGGCTGAGGTGGGAGGCTCGCTTAAGCCCAGGGGGTGGAGGTTGTAGTGAGCCGAGATCATGGCACTGTCCTCCAGCCCAGACTACAGAGTGATACCCTGTCTCAAAATAAATAAATAAATAAATAAATAAATAAATAAGCCGGGCAGTGGCTCACGCCTGTAATCCCAGCACTTTGGGAACCCGAGGCAGGCAGATTGCTTGAGGCCAGGAGTTCGAGACCAGCCTGGCCAACGTGGCAAAACCCCGTCTCTACTAAAATTACAAAATTTAGCTGGGCATGGTGGCGCACACCTGTAGTCCCAGCTAGCCAGGAGGTTGAGGCGGGAGAATCACTTGAACCCAGGAGATGAGGTTGCAGGGAGCCAGGATCATGCCACTGCACTCCAGCCTGGGTGACAGAGTAAGACTGTGTCTCAATATAAATAAATAAACAAATAAATAAAATTTAACTGGGTATGGAAAATACACAAATTACATAAGCAAATGCATCTACAACACTTTCCAAAACAGAAACACAGTAAGCCCTACTTGACAAGACAAACAGCAACGTAATAATGCTGTAGTTTAAAAACACCCTCCCTGGTCATCTGGTGTTGAGGAAAAAAATTAAGTAAAATAAAAATAAAAATATAGGGCCAGGCGCAGTGGCTCACGCCTGTAATCCCAGCACTTTGGGAGGTTGAGGCAGGCAGATCACCTGAGGTCAGGAGTTCGAGACCAGCCTGACCAACATGATGAAACCCCGTCTCTACTAAAAATACAAAAAATTAGCTGGGCGTGGTGGCGGGCACCTGTAATCCCAACTACGCAGAAAGCTGAGGCAGGAGAATCACTTGAACCCAGGAGACGGAGGTTGCAGTGAGCCGAAATCACGCCACTGCATTCCAGCCTGGGCGCGACAGAGCAAGACTCCGTCTCAAATAAATAAATAAAAATATGGGCCGGGCTTGGCGACTCAAAGTGTAATCTCAACACTTTGGGAGTCCAAGGCAGGCAGATCACTTGAGGTCAGGAGTTTGAAACCAGCCTGGCCAACACGGTGAAACCCCGTCTCTACTAAGAACACAAAAAAACTGTCCAGGTGTGGTGGCACTCCTGTAGTTCCAGCTACCTGTGAGGCTGAGGCAGGAGAACTGCTTGAACCTGGGAGGCGGAGGCTGCAGTGAGCTGAGATCACACCACTGCACTCCAGCCTGGGTGACAAAGCGAGACTCCATCTCAAAAAAAAAAAAGAGTAAAAATAAAAATATGAAAACCCTCTGCGTTCACAAACTTATATAGGCACAAAAGGAGTCATATGCATAGCCACAAAGTGATGCAGATACAGCATCCTTACATCTGATCATAACATTGACTTATAAGAACCCAAAGAATTGACAAATACATTAGTAATTAGTAATTATGTATCTACCCATCCTCCCCAACCAATTCCAGCAATTCCTGAATTGTCAAACCTTACAGTTATCAGGAAGAGATAAGAGATTTCAACCCAAACCCACAACCATACCTCTTGTCCCCTATACTATCCTAGATTTAGAAGCTAGTTAACTTTTTCCTATACTCCAAGGTGGGAGAGGGAGCAGAGAGCAAAAAGAGATTTTTAGATAGCTTCAAATACATGAAACTTCTAATAGGGAAGCAATTCATTTTGGGAATTCATTTTATTTTAATGAGTTCTGGGTAACCTGAGAGACTAGGAGGGAAAAAAATCAGGAAAGAAATTTTCACATGGTACTCTACAAGGTTTGAAAAGAATAAAGACACATGAAATATTTCTCTTTCAAATATATATGTATAATATATAATGTATTATCTATACATATATTTGATAAAGGGATGTCAGCATATGTACATATAAACATATATTGATAACCAACAAATATGTATAAACTCATTTCATTTCTTTTTGAGATGGAGTCTTGCTCTGTCACCCAGGCTGGAGTGCAGTGGCACAATCCTGGCTCATTGCAACCTCTGTCCCCCAGATTCAAGTGATTCTCCTGCTTCAGCCTCTTGAGTAGCTGGGATTACAGGCGCGTGCCACCAAGCCCAGCTAATTTGGGGTTTCACCATGTTGACCAGGCTGGTCTCGAACTCCTGACCTCAAGTGATCCACCCGCCTTGGCCTCCCAAGTGCTGGGATTACAGGCATAAGCCACCATGCCCAGCCTCATTTCTTTTTTAAAGTAAATTTTATTGTGTATATTTAAGGTATACAACATGTTATGGGATACATATAGATAGTAGAAAAGTTACTATAGTGAAGTAAATTAATCATCCCACATAGTTGTCCCTTTTATTTCTTTTTGTGGCAAGAAGAGCTAAAGTCTGCTCATTTAGCATGAATCCCATATACAGTACAACTTTATTATCTATGGTCCTCATGTTGTATATTGGATCTCAGGATTTGTTCATCCTACATATCTACTACTTTGTATCCTCTGACCTATAGCTCCCCATTTCCTCCCCCCTCTACCCATATTTCTTCAGGATATAAACAGAATGAGTACCACACAGACTAAGCCCATAAGTGTTTTGGGTCTAAACATTTACCCACTGCATTGATCAGACACTTGTGTTTAAATCTACCTCTAATGGTATCATTAGGTACATGAGAAAGCAGCAGGAATCGTTCCTCACCCTCCAACATTCCATTAGATGAGCAAAAGATTCCCTAAATGTCTATGTCACATTTTTTTCTTCAAAGAACAGCTACAACACGAAGAGAGGGTAAAGAGTCTTCTTCCTGCTACAGCATGAAATTCCTCCTAATCAGTATGCTGTGCGCCCTGAAATGCCAGAAACTGCCAAATATATTCCTTGTCAAATATGGACAAGATTGTCCATCTCTCCCCATGTGCCCAAGGACAGCACAATTCTCTGGCAGCCATGGGTTAATCATAAAGACTCCTAGGATCACTGCAAAGTCTGGCTATCTGCAGAGCTCCAAGTATCAGTTCAAATACAAGATCCAAAGTATCACAGCGCTCTGTGCCTTAATCCCAAAGTGCGATGTCTCTCAAGACTCCTTCTCTATAGGCTGGGTGGGGTAGGATCTGTAGTCTAGAAGAGTATACCCAGCTCTTGATAAACTGTTGTGGTTTCTCTGACTATCTATGATTTCAGCTATCTAATACTACTGGTAGTATGGGTAGGAGGGAAGGTTGGGGAGAGAATGCAAACAGTTAATCAAAAAATAAAATAATCTTGTGGGGTGGGGTGGACTGGGGGACAGGGTCTGAAATGACATATTATCCTTGTGGAGATTGATACATCAGCAGGAAGTCAAACTAACTTCATTTCATAAGGATACAAACTTGCAAGCTTGATTTGTTTTTAATTCCCCTGTCTTTTCAGGCCTCGCAGAGACTGTAAGTTCCTTGAACTCCAGAACCAGGTGAGGAAAGATGCAGAAAGAAGTAGTGGAAAAGGGAGAAGCGCGGTGAGGAATTAGGAATCTTGAGAGAGGAATCCCCTTCTCCTCTTTAAAAAGAATGTAAAAACCAAGGGCATTGCAAGATCCCCAGAAAAAGAAGTAGCTAGATACCAAAAAAGCGCTTTTCCCTACCTTCTTGTTGTTTCTATTGTAGCCAAAAGTCGAAATCCCGGGCCTGGAAGTCACGGATAGCAGCATTTTCTCTTTAATGTTAGGGAACGAGTGAGAGAGAGAGAGAAAGGGAGGGGGTAAGAAAGACGGGGAGGGAGGGAGGAGGGGAGCGAGGGAAAGGGGGAGAGGGAGGGAAGAAAAAAGGGAGGGGGAGGAGAAAGGAGGAGAAAAGGAGCAGCAGGAGAGAGATGAAGGGGGCGCTGCGGGCAGAGAATGAGCTCGGGCTGCTCCTTTACGTCACTGAGAGAAGTTAACAGAGTCTGAATGAGGCAGAGGCACTTCCACTGGGTCCTAATGCCCAAGATGTTTTTTTGTTTGTTTGTTTTTCATAGTCTCAGGAGTTAAAGCTAGAAAGAGGAGTTCTCAGGTCTAACCCCTTTCAAATTTATCCTCTTTCCTCTATGAACAAGTTCTGATTCTCATATAAAGACAATGAGGGCTTTATTTCCACCCTTAGATCTCAGCTATAAGATTTCAAGTTTGATTTTAAAGGGGCTCCTGAGACATTGCCTTGGAGAACACGCAAAAAAAAAAACAGAGTTAGAGACAGAGTGTGTGAGATAAGCTCAGGGCTTCCCCTACTTTACACTTACAGTGATTTTTTTGTTTTTTTTTTTGAGACAGAGTTTTACTCTGTCACCCAGGCTGAAGTGCAGTGGTGCAATCCCGGATCCGGCTCACTGCAACCTCCACCTTCCGCAATTCTCCTGCCTCAGCCTCTGGAGTAGCTGGGATTACAGGTGACCACCACCACACCCAGCTGATTTTTGTATTTTTTAGTAAGGACAGGGTTTCTCCATGTTGGCCAGGCTGGTCTCGAACTCCTGACCTCAAGTGATCCACCCACTCAACCTCCCAAAGTGCTGGGATTACAGGCATGAGCCACCACCCCTGGCCCATTTACAGTGATCTTAATGTACAAAGGAACAAATAGAGGAACACACCAAAGAGCAGAGCTAAGCAAAACAGAGTATGGGGTATAACTAGTTTCAGATCCTTAGATGTGTTTCTCTTGGGTCACACCAATGGGCTGATGCCCCTCACTATTTTAGATTCTCTGAGGAATGAGTTCATACTTAAGAAGGAATTATCAAACTGGACTATATCACGAAACTTGGTGCCTAGTCATTTCTCTAACAATTGCAGGCTATCTTATTTAACATTTTGCCCTACTATTTCCTCATCTTTAAGATCCATGAAACTGAAAAAATTAGAGTAACTCACCAAACCTGGAATTTATGTCTAAATTGAAGTCTACAGTTGGGATGTCTGCTTCGAGTTGTATGAGCTGTTAAAAAAAAAAAAAACTACTTAAGAAGCATATGCTTCAACAGAATAAAAACACAAAATTCTTAGGAAGGAATATAAATTTCAGAGTCAAGAACCTAATAGAGTTGCAACACTTACCTCTACTAGTTTCCAAAGAACGTCTTTGTAGGAGTAACCTTAACAAGAAAGGAAACCAAAAACTTAAGAATGATATCCAGTAACCCCTACCAATCCAAGTGGAATAGGGATGTAAAATGAAAGCCTTCAAATCCTTTCATAAGGCCACCTTGCTGCCATTCTAAGTAGGCTCTTGAGATATAAATTAACCCTGTCTGTTTTGTGACAACAAATATTAACCCCAAACCCTCCCTCAAATGAAGTTCTGGTCTCTATTCTAGTTTCCCTGTCACTTTTTTGCTATGATGAAGGGAACAGACAGTATTAGTATTCTGCAGAGTAAATATACATACCCTACCCCCAATCTCTAACTTTCATTTCCAATAGGACAGGAAGTGCCTGTTCAGCTCAAGGGACACAGGAAGGGTGGGACAGCCTCAGTGTGGGAATTGCAACTGAGATTGGAAACACAGCAGCCAAATGCAGTAAGTAAATAAATGAAGGCATCAATCAGTGATATATATATATATATATATATATATATATATATATATATATATTTTTTTTTTTTTTTTTTTTTTTTTTTTTTCTGAGACAGAGTCTTGCTCTGTTGCCCAGGCTAGAGTGCAGTGGTGCTATCTTGGCTCACCGCAACCTTCACCTCCTGGGTTCAAGTGATTCTCCTGCCTCAGCCTCCCGAGTAGCTGAGACTACAGGCATGCACCACCATGCCCAGCTAATTTTTTTGTATTTTTAGTAGAGATGGGGTTTCACCATGTTGGCCAGACTGGTCTCAAACTCCCGACCTCAGGTGATCTGCCCGCCTCAGCCTCCCAAAGTGCTGGGATTACAGGACTGAGCCACTGCGCCCGACCCATATATATATTTTTTTAAGTCCCTTTTCTGCTCTCAGAGACTCTCATTAACCAATTTATCCTTGCTGTTTAGGCCCTTGGATGATATCTTCTTCTTTACCCTAACAATGTGGTACAAAAACCTTTCTCTTGAAGGCCTGATTCATAAAGGCAATCAACCCAATTTAACTTTTTTTTTAAGTCTAATTTTTCTTTCTACTTTTTTTTTTTTTCCCCCAAGACAGAGTCTCACTCTGTCGCCAGGCTGGAGTGCAGTGGTGCAATCTCGGCTCACTGAAACCTCTGCCTCCCGGGTTCCAACGATTCTCCTGCCTTAGCCTCCTGAGTAGCTGGTACTACAGGCACGTGCCATGACGCCCAGCTAATTTCTGTATTTTTAGTAGAGATGGGGTTTCACCAAGTTGGCCAGGGTGATCTTGATCTCTTGACCTCATGATCCAGCCACTCAGGCCTCCCAAAGTGCTGGGATTACAGGCGTAAGCCACCGCGCCTGGCCTTTTTTTTTTTTTTTTGAGACAGAGTCTCGCTCTGTCACCCAGGCTGGAGTGCAGTGACATGATCTCAGCTCACTGCAATCTCGACCTCTCGGGTTCAAGCCATTCTCGTGCCTCAGCCTCCCAAGTAGCTGGAATTATAGGTGCGCAACCACCACACCTGGCTAATTTTTGTATTTTTAGTAGAGACAGGGTTTCATCATGTTGGCCAGGCTGGTCTCGAAATCCTGACTTCAAGTGATCCACCTGCCTCAGCCTTCCAGAGTGCTGGGATTACAGGTGTGAGCCACTGCTCCCAGCCTACTTATCATTTTTTATGATGAGAACATGTGAAATTTACTCTTTTAGCAATTTGGAAATGCATAATAGCCTATTATTAACAATTTTCACCACACGCGCAATAGAGCTCGGACACACACAAAAAAACAGCTTATTCCTCCTAAGATTTTGTGACAGTTTGACCAGCATCTCCCCATTTCCTCCATCCCCCGGCTTCTTTTTTTTTTTTTTTTTTTTGAGACATAGTCTCACTCTGTTGCCCATGCTGGAGTGCAGTGGCGTGATCTTGGCTCACCGCAACCTCCACCTCCCAGGTTCAAGCGATTCTCCTGCCTCAGCCTCCCAAGTAGCTGGGACTATAGGCACTCGCCACCATGCCCAGCTAATTTTTGTATTCTTAGTAGACACGGGGTTTCACTATATTGGCCAGGCTGGTCTTGAACTCCTGGTCTCATGATCTACCTGCCTCGGTCTCCCAAAGTGTTGGGTTTACAGGCATGAGCCACCAAGCCCGGCTGGTCCCCCAGCTTTCTGTAACCACCATTCTATTTTCTGCTACCATGAGTTGATTGTTTTAGATTCTATGTATAAGTGAGAAATTACAGTATTTGTCTTCTTGTGCCTGGCTTATTTCACTTAATACAATGTTCTCCAATTCCATCTATGTTGTCACAAATAACAGAATTTCCTTCTTTTTTAAAGCTGAGGCTGAGTGAGGTGGCTCACAACCTATAATCCCAGCACTTTGGGAAGCCAAGGTGGGAGGATCACTTGAGCCCAGGAGTTCAAGACTAGTCCAGGCAATATAGTGAGACCCCACCTATACAAAAAATAAAAAAAAATTAGCCAGGTATGGTAGTGCATGCCTATGGTCCCAGCTACTTGGGAGGCTGAGGTGGGAGGATTACTTGAGTCCAGGAATTCGAGGCTGCAGTGAGACATGATCACGCCACTGCACTCCAGCATGGCTGACAGAGTGAGATCCTGTCTCAAAAAAATTAATAAAATTGAATAGTACTCTACTGTGTATATATAGCATATTTTTTTAATTCATTAATCTGTGGGTGAACACTTAGGTTGATTCCATAACTTGGCTACCCTAAATAGTGCTGCAATAAACATGGGAATGCAGACATCTCTTCAATGAACTGATTTCAAATCTTTTGGGTAAATACCCAGAAGTGACATTGCTGTTCTTGAACAAACAAGACCAGGCTGGTCTTGAACTCATGGTCTCAAGTGATCCTCCCACTTTGACTTCCCAAAGGCATGAGCCACTGCACCCAGTCCAATTCTAATATTCCTAGTGTGTTATATTCTCACTTTCATTCCTTAATACTTAATGATCCCTTAGAATTTAAAGAAGTTGAGACCTCACCCCTATAAAAAAAAAGGGGGGGGGCGGGGGCAAGAGACCAGGCATGGTGGCTCACGCCTGTAATCCAGCACTTTGGGAGGCTAAGGTGGTTGGATTGCTTGAGCTTAGGAGCCCAGACCAGCTGGATAACATGGTGAGAGCCTCGTCTCTATTAAAAAAAAAAAAATTGTTTTAAATAGTTAATGCCAAGCACATGGCTCGTGTCTATAATCACAGCTACTCAGGAGGCTGAGGCAAGAGGATAGCTTGAGGCCAGGAGTTCCAAGACCATACCTGTAACAGAGCAAGACTCTGTCTCTAAAAAAATTAAAATTAAAACAAAAATTAGCTAAGTGTGGTTGTGTGCGCCTATAGTCCCAGCTACTGGGGAGGCTGAGACAGAGGGATTACTTGAGCCCAGGAGTTCAAGGCTGCAGTAAACTGTGATCTGTCATGACACTCCAGCCTGGGCGACAGAGAGAGACCCTATTTCTAAAAAAATACATAAATAAATCTGTAATAAAATAAAAAGTTTAAAAAATAATCAAATTAAGAAAAAATTAAAAACAGTTAGAAACCATGGGTTTTAGAAAAAGGCAGACCTGAGTTCAAATCCTGACAACAGGCTGGACACAGTAGCTCATGCCTGTAATCCCAGCACTTTGGGAGGCCAAGGTGGGCAGATCACTTTAGGCCAGGAGTTTGAGACCAGCCTGGCCAACATGGCAAAACCCTGTCTGTACTGAAAATACAAAAATTAGCTGGGTGTGGTGCATGCCTGTAATCCCAGCTACTCGGAAGGCTGAGGCACAAGAATCACTTGAACCTGGGAGGCAGAGATTGCAGTAAGCCGAGATTGCTCCACTGCATTCCAGCCTGGGTGACAGAGCAAGACTGTCTCCAAAAAGAAAATTAAAATCCTGACACCACTGTTAGTTACTACTTATATGACTTTAGACCAAGTTACTTAACATCTCTCATTCACCCACGTGCAAAGTGAAGATAATACTTCATTAGCCTTTGGAATCAGACCTAAGTTCTGATCCAGACCTATTACTCACAAGCTGAGTGACACTGGGAGAAATTACCTCACATATCTGAACCCTACTTTCCTTATCTGTAAAATGGAATAATAAATAGTATCTGTTCCCTAAAATTGTAATGAAATGAAATAAGGCAATGCATATAAAGCCCCTAAGAAGGTGCCTGACACTTGGTAAACACTCAATAGATGTTAGGTTCATTGTGATTAATCACTCTACCACCTGCCAGCGTGTATCCCTCTGGGTATCATATAACCCAATTTGAAGATCCGAAGTGAGCAATTCCAAAAACTGGCATCTTAGTTACATTCAAAAGATTATCCTAGAATCAAGCAGGCTAAACTACACACCTCGAAAAGTTTCAGGGATCATCCAATCTAGTTTCTTCCCTCTCTCCCATAAGCGTACAACCTGATTGTTAATAAATTATTTTCATAATTCTTAATCTCCTGGAAATTGGTGGAATATGTCTTATCTCTAGAAAAAAAAGGAAACAAAATAATACAAAATCAAAAAACACTAGATATAAGACACCCCAGCTCCCATTTCTCTTTGAGTCCTACCATCCAAGAAATAAAAACAAGTCTGGCAGAAAAAAAAGGAGGACTTCCATGCATCCTAAGATTTAACCCCATTCCTCTACTCTACAAGTAGAGAATATCAGATAGAAGGGAGATAAAAGAAGGATCTAATTCAATAAGCTCTACTTATGTGAACTAATACAAAAACCTAAATTTTTGTTTGTTTGTTTGTTTTTGAGACAGAGTCTCTGTCTGTCACCCAGGCTGGAGTACAACGGCATGATCTTGGCTCACTGCAACCTCCACCTCCCGGGTTCAAGCAATTACCCTGCCTCAGCTTCCTAAGTAGCTGGGATTACAGGCGCTTGCTACCACACCCGGCTAATTTTTTGTATTTTTAGTAGAGACAGGGTTTCACCATTTTTGCCAGTCTGGTCTCGAACTCCTGACCTCAGGCGACTCACCCGCCTTGGCCTCCCACAGTGCTGGGATTACAGGTGTGAACCACGGCGCCCGGCCTAAAAATCTAAATTTTTATAATCTAGTAAGTTAAGACCACAGAAGTAAAATGACCCAGATATGCAAACTGATGCCAAAGATGTATTATGTTAAAGAGCACCAACAAAACTGGAAACTAAATTCTTCATTCTGGTGAGTATATATATTATAAATACATATATTTTTTATGACAGGGTCTCACTCTGTCACCTAGGCTGGAGTGCAGTAGCACAATCACGGCTCACAACAGGCAGCTTTGACTTCCCCAGGTTCAGGTGATCCTCGCACCCACCCCACCCCTCCCCACCCTGTAGCTGGGACTACAGGCATGCACCACCACACCTGGCTAACTTTTGCAATTTTTTTTTTTTTGGTAGAGATGGGGTTTCATCATGTTGCCCAGGCTGGTCTTGAATTCCTCAGCTAAAGCAATGTGTCCACCTCAGTCTCCAAAACTGCTGGCATTACAGGTGAGTATATTTGTAAAGGAGTTATGGAATTCTGTGGAAATGTTGGGGAAGGTAATAGTATTCTGTGGTTAGATTCAGGAAGTATATGGGAGGAGGAAGAATCCTACTTCCTCCAGTGTATTTACTTTGACGCCCTTCTGCTTTGCCCATTATATTGCCCACATTTTTCCAGATTTAGTCAATGCCTCTCTAATTCTTGGTTCTCACGAACCCAGCACTCAGGAATTGTTTTGAAGGGAAAAAACCAAAATGAGAGTTATCTGTAACTTCTTTGGGGAAGAGACATTTGTACCTGATTCAATATAGGCTTGTTTGTGATTTCTCCAGAAAAACAACTCTTTTAAACAAGTGTCCAAGGTGAAGGGGTAGGGGCTAGATCAACCCCAAAATGTAGCTGAAAAATGTCCCAGCACTTTGGGAGGCTGAGGTGGGCAGATTGCTTCAGTCCAGGAGTTCGAGACCAATGTGGGCAACATGGCAAAACCCCATTTCTGCTAAAAATACAAAAAACTAGCCAGGCATGGTAGTGCACATCTGTAGTCCCAACTCCTCAGGAGGCTGAGGTGGGAGAGCCACCTGAGCCTGGGAGGTCGAGGCTGCAGTGAGCTGAGACGGCGCCATTGTACTCCAGCCCAGGCAACCAAAGTGGGATCCTGTCTCAAAATAAAAGAAAAAGAAAAATAAAGAAAAATGTTTGCATGCCTCTATTGGCCCCTCCATATCAGGGTGGAGAATTCAGAAGAATGTATTACCTGTAGATGTGCTGGACCCTAGCCAGACATTCCAATGGAGACAGGCTGGTGTGGTATATGTGGCTGAAAGCAATGAGACAGGTCAGTTTGCGTGTGAGGCTCTGACTGTGGCTTAGAGACCTGAACAAGGTATATTAGAGCCAAAGAAACATTTTTCCCTAAGTATAAATACTCCCTGTGGATTATCTTCCCATTCCACTGACTAACTTTTGTGTCCAAAAGGCTATGTAATGGAAATAGTCCAAAAAGTTGAGTTTATTGGCCAGGCGCGGTGGCTCAATCCTAGCACTTTGGGAGGCCGAGGTGGGCGGATCACTTGAGGTGAGGAGTTCGAGACCAGCCTAGTCAACATAGTGAAACCCTGTCTTTACTAAAAATACAAAAATTAGCCAGGCGTGGTGGCACACGCCTGTAATCCCAGCTACTTGGGAGACTGAGGCAGGAGAATCGCTTGAACCTGGGAGGCAGAGGTTGCAGTGAGCTGAGATCTTGCCACTGCACTCCAGCCTGGGCAACAGAGTGAGACTCTGTCTCAAAAAAAAGAAAGTTGAGTTTATTTCCTGGTAAAAAAGATGAGATTATGTCTTAGGGAAAAGTAAAAAAAAAAATGAAACAAACAAATAAACAAAAACAGTTTATTGAACATACCAGTTTCCTTAGGCAAGAAACGTTAATGAGCTACACCAAACAAGAAAGCAAAGCTTAGCCATGACCCCTTCTGATGTAGAGGGAATGACAAAATTGGTCTAAAACAAAAAATTGGAAAAGTTTGTCTTTTTACCTCTTTGACTTACCTCACTGGCAAACAAGGAAAAAGACAGCTCTGAAGAATTATTTCTTTCACACCTGGATATCAGTGCTAACAGGCTCTCTTCTCCTATAGCAACAGATATTCCTGGACAAACATTGCTACAGAGAATATTCTAACAAAATTGTCAAATGGACTTTTCCTTTGCCAGACGCTGAAGGAATACAGGAACCAAATCATTTAGAATCACTGGGCTAGAAAATTAGCATATTGTAGAAAGAAAAGACTAGAATGAATTCTATGTAACCCAGAATATACTACATTGATTATATGGTGGTATTCATTGTATTCTCTTTTTATTTTTATTTTATCACCTACCAGAAAGATATATTCTCTAAATGTGTGTTTCCTTCACACCTGAGGCATTAGTTTTGCTTGGCCTTGGCCTCATCTATCCCTAAAATAAATAACTCAGATGATCCCAATAGGGCCCACAACTGATTCAACAATTAGGCTGAATCAAATGAGACTGCTGTCACCATAGGTCAAATCTTAATCTTTTCATATTATTGAATACTAGCAATTTCATATGGTTAAATCTAAATATTGCAAGAAATGTGAGACTGTGGGGATGATAATGAGCCAAAACAGTAATTAATTGGATAGTTCCTTCCCCTTGTCCTCTCTCATTTTCAGATTAAAAAAACAAATCCCAGAGAGGCAAGCTCACTTACACAAGGTCATAGGGGTCAAATAGCAGCATAAGTGACATCAGAATCCAGATTTCTTCTTCTTCTTTTTTTTTTTTCTTTTTTTGAGATGGAGTCTCACTCTGTTGCCCAGGCTGGAGTGCGATGGCGCGATCTCGGCTCACTGCAACCTCCGCCTCCCGGGTTCAAGCAATTCCCCTGCCTCGGCCTCTGGAGCAGCTGGGATTACAGGCACACGTCACCACGCCCGGCTAATTTTTGTATTTTTAGTAGAGACGGGGTTTCACCATGTTGGCCAGGCTGGTCTCAAACTCCTAACCTCAGGTGATCTGCCTGCCTCGGCCTCCCAAAGTGTTGGGATTATAGCTGTGAGCCATGCTCCTGGCCAGAATTCATATTTCTTGACTCAATTCTATCCTTTCTATTTGCCTGTAAAATTAAAAATTCCAGTAAATATGTACTTTGGGGTCAGAAATAATAAAGGAATAATCCTAGGAATCCAGAAGTGAAAGATTCAACTATTTTCCTCAAGCCAGCCCCTTACCTCAAGTAGTAGTCATATTCAATATTCTCACTTATTCTTAACTTACACACTGGGTAATATTTCTAGGGATAAACTTACAACACAAACAGCAAGAGGTTTGTTGAAAACCACATTTGCTGAGAAGCACTCCTAATGAAGATTCTACCTGAGTTTTGATTCGCTACATATTTAGAAGATAATTTGCTTGAAATCTGCTTTCCAGATAATTAGGACCATATCCTAAAACTCTCAGGTGAAACATAAGATTTGAATGTAAGGGCTGGGCACGGTGGCTCACACCTGTAATCCCAGCACTTTGGGAGGCTGAGGCAGGCAGATCACTTGAGGTCAGAAGTTCAAGACCAGCCTGGCCAACATGGTGAAACCCTATCTCTACTAAAAATACAAAAAAATCAGCGAGGCGTGGTGGTGTGGCTCTGTCCCAGCTACTCGGGAGTCTGAGGCAAGAGAATCACTTGAACCCAGAGGCAGAGGTTGCAGTGAGCCAAGATTGTGCTACTGCACTCTAGCCTGGGCAACAGAGGGAGACTCTGTCTCAAAAAGAGAGAGAGAGAGAGATTTGAATTTAAGAAATAATTGTTTTTCTATTTTTCCTGTTCATATGGTGCTGAAAAAGTAATTGTTAAAATATAAATATACATTAGTTATAAGGTCACTAGTCATGAGCAGCCTTCACTAGAAGCATAAGCTTGATGAGGAGACGGACTGTGACTGTTTTGTACACCATTATATCCTTAGCATTCAGCAGGACCTGGCTAATTTAAAATTTTAAAATATTTGTTAAATGAATAAATGGACTGTCTCAGAACACAAAATTTACATCTGAAAAAAATGTTACTAATTAAAAATGGTAAGGCTGGGCGCAGTGGCTCACACCTGTGATCCCAGCACTTTGGGAGGCTGAGGCGGGTGGATCATGAGGTCAGGAGATCAAGACCATCCTGGCTAACACAGTGAAACCCCGTCTCTACGAAAAATACAAAAAAAATGAGCCGGGCGTGGTGGTGGGCACCTGTAGTCCCAGCTACTCGGAAGGCTGAGGCAGGAGAATGGTGGGAACCCAGAAGGCAGAGCTTGCAGTGAGCCAAGATCTCACCACTGCACTCCAGCCTGGGCAACAGAGCGAGACTCCGTCTCAAAGGAAAAAAAAAAAAAGGTAAAAGTAGTGCTGGCAGTGATGGAATGGCACATTAGAACATCTAGGAGCTTTTCCCTTTATGTTTACAATATATTATTTTCTTTCTTTTTTTGTTTTTTGAGACACGGTCCTCTAGCAATCCTCCTGCCTCAGCACCACCCCCTAACAAATAGCAAGGACTACAGGCACATGCCACCAGGCCTGGCTAATTTTTAAATTTGTTGTAGAGACAGGAGTCTCATTATGTTGCCCAGGCTAGTCTCAAACTCATGGCCTTAAGGGAGATCCTCTTGCCTCGGCCTTCCAAAGTGCTGGGATTACAGGTATGAGCCACCATGCCTGGCCTGATTTTTTTTTATTGCCTATTTTTGTGTCTTGGAAGTCAGAGAGCTTGAACTTACCTGTGTCTCCTAACAGTAGAGTAAGCCCACTCTCACCTGTGGACTAAAGTTAAACTGCCATTAAAGACATCACATCAAGAGCTCCATTACAAATTTGTATTCCTATAACACTTTGTTTGAAATTTTCATAGGCTATTTTTTTTTTGAGACAGAATGTTGCTCTGTTGCCCAGGCTGGAGTGCAGCAGCACAGTCTCAACTCATGCAGCCTCTGCCTCCCAGGTGCAAGCGATTCTCCTGCCTCAGCCTCCCTAGTAGCTGGGATTACAGGTGCACACTACCATGCCCGGCTAATTTTTGTATTTTTCGTAGAGATGGGGTTTCGCCATGTTGGCCAGGCTGGCCTTGAACTCCTGACCTCAAGTAATCTGCCTGCCTCAGCCTCCCAAAGTGCTGGGATTACAGGTGTGAGCCATGACAGCCGGCCTTTTTAGGCTATTTTGGACTCTGCTTCACAGTTCCACCTGCACCTCTTGCTCCTAGATTGTCAACTCCTAGAAGCTAGATTGTCAACTCCTAGAAGGCAGGAACCAACTTTACTGATCTTATTATCATTAACAGCTAAACATAATTTAACTCGAGATTATTCACTGAAAGAATACAATTTTCACTTTTTAAGTATTTCACCTTCAATGGGAAAGTGAGCGTCCAATAAATATAACAGTAAGAGAAACACTGCCACCTTCTGGGTAAAACGGGTTGTGTCTCCTTTAGCAAATACTGGGAAAAGAAAGTATAGAATTTGTAGTTGGTAGATCAGAAGTTTCAAATTCAAACCCAGCTCTACTACTTGCTGTGTCAGTATATGTGCTGACAAAGTGGGCACCCACTTGCTGTGTTAAACTGGAAAATTACATTCTTAAAACATCAGTTTCCTATTCTACAAAATGGGCATCTAAGTAGTATCTGTACACTTCTTAGTATACTACTCTGTTTAATGGGCATCTAATAAGTATCTGTCCTGCTTATCTCTCAGAGATTATCAAGGCAGTCAAATCAGGTGACTATAAAGTACTTTGTTTATTATGTAGTATTTTACTATATAAAAGTACTTTATTATATAGTATTTTACGAATATGAAATATATTTTTCACCTATACTTGATATTTACTACACCATGTTGAATATAACAAATCCATCTTATTTTTTACTGTAAACTTTGGTTATGAACCTGCAGCTAGAGAGTCAAAGCAAACTTGTCAAATTTTAGATTGCTAAAGACAAACTTTTTTTTTTTTTGAGATAGGGTCTTGCTCTGTTGCCCAGGATGGAGTGAAGTGCCTCTTGATTATGCCTCGCTGCAGCTTTGACATCCTGGGCTCAATTGATCCTCCCACCCATGCCTCCTGAGTAGCTGGGACTACAGGCACATGCCACCATGCCTCACTAATTTAAAAAATTTTTTTTAACTTTAAACAAATTTTTATTACACAAAGGTTGTCACATAATTGGATATTTCTCTACTTTGTACACAATTATTCTCACTCTCCACAGAAAGGCTGCTTAACTTCTCATCTGGTGGTGGCAAGCACTAAAATCCTGATTTTAACAGAATAGTAGTAAAAATGTCTCAGTGATTTAAGTTGAAAGCCATACATTCGTACATGGCTCCTGTACCCAGTATCAGGAATGTACAAATGTTTTTTATTCAGAAATACAAAATAAATTATCTGTAGGCATGGACAATGACAGCAGTAAACCATTATATATTTTGTCAACTGAAACCAGTAACTGATGGTTATAGTGATTTTCAGCCAGCCTTTTTCTTCATTTTTCTCCAACTGACTTCTCTGAAGTTATTGGTGAGGAACACTGCCTTGGGCTTCCTGTCACAGTTCATTAACAAAGGTAAAGCACTAATCTAGGAGTTAGAACATGCCACTTCCCATACCACCTCCCATTCCACCCATTGCACCCATTCCAGGGTCCTTCTCTTCTTTAGGAATTTCTGTTGACTACAACTTCTGCTGTAGTTAACAGAGAGGCCACACCAGCATCCAACAAAGCAGTTCTCACAACCTTTGTTGGGTCAATAATTCATTTTTCCACCATATTCACAAAATCTCCAACCATAGCATCATAACCAACTTCTGAGGAAATTTGCGTCATTTTCTCAACTATCAAAGATCCTTCAACACCTGCATTTTTTTTTTTTTTTTTTTTGAGGCGAAATCTCACTCTGTCACCCAGGCTGGAGTGCAGTGGCACGAACTTGGCTCACTGCAAGCTCTGCCTCCTGGGTTCACACCATTCTCCTGCCTCAGCCTCCCACGCCTGGCTAATTTTTTTGTATTTTTTTTTTTTTTTTAGTAGAGACAGGGTTTCACCGTGTTAGCCAGGATGGGACACCTGCATTCTTAGCAATGGTCATTGCTGGAATTTTGAGTGTTCTTTTAATAATTTCTATACCAATTTTTTGATCTTCATTAGCTGGAGTCAATGAGTCCAAGGCTAGAATGCATCGAAGCAGGGCACAACCCCCTCCCAATACAATGCCTTCTTCAACAGCAGCTCTTGTAGCATTAAGGGCATCTGAACTCTGTCTTTCTTTTCATTCACTTCAACATCACTTGTCCCACCAACCTTCAGCACAGCTACTCCATCTGAAAGTTTTGCCAGCCGTTCATTCAGTTTTTCCTTTTCATATTCACTAGTTGTGACATCTGACTGCTCAATGATTTCTTGAATATGTTTTTCAATTTGAGCCTTGTCACCTTTTCCTTTTAAGAGCATGGCACCGTCTTTGGTCACAATGACCTCTCCAACGTTTCCTAAGTCATGAGGCTGAACATCTTCAAGATTTAGGGTCAACCCCTCTTCTCCAAACACTGCACTACCAGTAGCAATTGCCATATCTTTAAGCTGGTTCTTTCTATTGTCACCAAACCCTGGAGCCTTGATTGCCACAACCTGAAGACCCACCTTTAGCCTATACAAGACGAGTGTACTTAGAGCTTCTCCATCAGCATCTTCAGCGATTATGACCAAAGGCTTACAGTGAGCATTGGCAATTTCAAGAGCAGGTACAATGGACTGGACACTAGAAATTTTCTTTTCACTCAACAGAACATAGGCATCCTGGAATTCACATTTCTGACCTTTTGATGTATTAATAAAGTATGGAGAAATATAGCCTCGATCAAACTTTATGCCTTCAATCATTTCTAATTCATCATTCAGTGTTTTTCCATCCTTTACTGTGATGACACCCTTTCTTCCAACCTTTTTCTTTGCATCAGAGATATTGCCAATTTCTTTGTCTCCGTTTGCAGAAATTGTAGCAACCCGTGCAATTTCTTCAGGGGTGGTCACAGGTTTAGACTGCTTTTTAAGTTCAGCAAGTACAGCATCAACAGCTAACATCGCACCTCTCCTGATTTCCACTGGATTAACACCTTTGCTAATTTTCTCGAAGCCTTCCTTGGCTATAGAGCGTGCCAGTACAGTAGCAGTGGTAGTGCCATCCCCAGCCTCTTCATTTGTGTTATTGGCAACATCTTGAACAAGTTTAGCTCCAATGTTTTTATATTTATCCTTTAAGTCAATTGACTTTGCAACAGTCACACCATCTTTTGTTACTCTGAGACTTCCCCAGCTCTGCTCAATAATCACTGTTCTTCTTCCCTTTGGCCCCATTGTAAGGGCTACAGCATCGGCTAAAAGGTCTCTACCTTGAAGCATTAAGGCTCGGGCATCTGCACCAAATTTTACATCTTTTGCATAAGCCCGAGTGAGATGAGGAGCCAGTACCCTGGACACCAGTCTCATCTGGCGAAAGACTGTGGGTAACCGAAGCATTTCTGCCGGGCGGCGGCAGGGCGTGCACGCAGCGAGACAGGTTGTTGGTGGCGAGTGAGGGCTAAAAATTTTTATAGAGATGGGGTCTCACTATGTTGCCCAGGCTGGTCTCAAACTTCTGCACCCAAGTGATTCTCCCGCCTTGGCCTTACAAAGTGCCGGGATTACAAACATGAGCCACCATGCTTGGCCTGCCTTCTTTAAATGTTAATGCAGGTTTGCTATCATCAACTTATTAAAATGTGATTTTGAACATAAAATTATGCTCACATTAAAACTACACGGAGCAGGCCAGGCGTGGTGGCTCATGCCTGTAATCACAGCACTTTGGGAGGCCAAGGCGGGCGGATCACGAGGTCAGGAGATCGAGACCATCCTGGCTAACACGGTGAAACCCCGTCTCTACTAAAAAATACAAAAAAATTAGCTGGGCGTGGTGGCGGACACCTGCAGTCCCAGCTACTCAGGAGGCTGAGGCAGGAGAATGGCATGAACCCAGGAGGCAGAGCTTGCAGTGAGCCGAGATCGCGCCACTGCACTCCAGCCTGGGCGACAGAGCAGACTCCATCTCAAAAACAAAAACAAAAACAAAACTACACAGAGCTACCATTTCTCACCTGCCAGACTGGCAAAAACCCAGACTCTTACAACAAACTGTTGGTGAGACTGTGGGTTAAAAGGTACTTTCAAGCCTGGGCAATATAGCAACACCCCACCTCTAAAAAAAAAAAAAAAAAGTTTTTAAATAAGCCAGGCACGGTGGCATATGCCTGTAGTCCTAGCTACTCAGAAGGGTGAGGTGGGAGGATAGCTTGAGGCTGCAGTATGCCAAGATCATACCCCTGCACTCCAGCGTAAGCAACAGAGTGAAACCCTGTCTTTACAAAAAAAAAAAAAAAAAAAAAAAGGCGGGGAGGGCACTTTCATATATTGCTTGTGGAAAGACAAAATAAAATAACACCTTTCACACTATCTACCAAAATTATATGTGTATTTACCCTTCAACCCAACAGTCCCACTTGTAGGAATAGATCCGAAAGATACAATGGCAACAATAAGAAGAGACAGTACATATAAGGCATCTTCACAACAGTAAGCAAGAAAGCTATCAAAGACTACTGGGCGTATGTCAAAAGGATTCAAGAATCAACTTTAGAAGCCGGGCATGGGGGCTCACACCTGTAATCCTAGCACTTTAGGAGGCTGAGGCAGGAGGTCTGCTTGAGCCCAGGAGTTCAAGACCAGCCTGGGAAACACAGTCTCTATTGAAAAAAGTCAAAGATTAAATGAATAATATTTAAAAAGAATCAACTTCAGTGGGTTGCTATTGTCCAAAGATGGTACAGTTTGAGCATCAAAAAGAATAACTACAAAGAATGTAAACATGCCAAATTTAATAAAATCCGTAAGTTCGTAATAATTTTTCAAAACCCTAATTGATCATCTTTAAGAGGATATTACATACTCAACTTACTATGCCTAAAACTAGCAAATAAAGGAAAACAAGTTGAATATATAGGCTGCCTTTTCTATATGAATTGTTTCTCAGAATAACCAAGTAGTTGAAGAAAATCCTCCTTTATAGATGAATACAAAATAATAAAGAAATAAGGAACAGGCTCGGTGCAGTGGCTCACGCCTGTAATCCCAGCACCTTGGGAGGCCGAGGCGGGCAGATCACGAGGTCGGGAGTTCGAGACCAGCCTGGCCAACATGGTGAAACCCCGTCTCTACTAAAAATACAAAAAATCAGCCAGGTGTGGTGGCACGTGCCTGTAATCCCAGCTATTCGGGAGGCTGAGGCAGGAGACTTGCTTGAACCCGGGAGGTGGATGTTGCCGTGAGTGGCGATCCTGCCATTGCATTCCAGCCTGGGCAACAGAGCAAGACTCGGTCAAAAAAAAAAAAAAAAAAAAGGTTTCTGAATTCAGTTTGCTAATAATTTGTTAAGGATTTTTTTTAACATCTATATTCATAAGAGATATTGGTATATAGTTTTCCTTTCTTGTGATACACAATCAATTTTTAATATAATGGTTTTAGCAGCCTTTGATAATTATTGCCTTGATCAACTGCTTTATTACAGGTTGCAAAGTGGTGCTCTTTTGTTGTTCCTTATTTCTTTTTTTCTTTTTGCGACGGAATCTTGCTCTGTCGCCCAGGCTGGAGGGCAGTGGCACAATCTCAGCTCACTGCAACCTCCATCTCCCGGGTTCAAGTGTTTCTCCTGCCTCAGCCTCCCGAGTAGCTGGGATTACAGATGCATGCCACAACGCCTGGCTGATTTTTTGTATTTTTAGTAGATACAGGGTTTCACCATGTTGGCCAGGCTGGTCTTGAACTCCTGACCTGGTGATCCACCTGCCTTGGCCTCCCAAAGTGCTGGGATTACAGGCGTGAGCCACCACACCCGGTCCCAGAAACATATTTTTTTTAAAAAGGTGGGCCAGGCATGGTGGCTCACGCCTGTAATCCCAGCACTTTGGGAGGCCAAGGCAGGTGGATGATTTGAGGTCAGGAGTTTGAGACCAGCCTGACCAACAAGATGAAACCCTTTTTCTACTAAATAGAAAAAAAATTAGCTGGGCATGGTGGGCATGCCTGTAATCTCAGCTACTTGGGAGGCTGAGGCATGAGAGTTGCTCAAACCCGGGAGGCGGAGGTTGCAGTGAGCTGAGGTTGCACCGCTGCACTCCAGCCTGGGCAACAGAGTGAAACTCCGTCTCGAAAGAAAGAAGAGAGAGAGAGAGAGAGAGAAGGAGGAGGAGGAGGAGGAGGAGGAGGAGGAGGAGGAGGAGGAGGAGGAGAAAAAGAAGAAGAAGGAAGAAGGAAGGAAGGAGAAGAGAAAAAGAAAACAAAAAAGCTTTAGGCGGCCAGGCACGGTGGCTCACACCTGAAATCCCAGCACTTTGGGAGGCTGAGGCAGGCAGATCACATGAAGTCAGGAGTCGAGACCAGCCTGGCTAACATGGTGAAACCCCATCTCTACTAAAAATACAAAAATTAGCCAGGCATGGTGGCACCCATCTGTAATCCCAGCTACTGGGGAGGCTGAGGCATGAGAATCACTTGAACCTGGGAGGTGGAGGTTGCAATGAGCTGAGATCCTGCCACTGCACTCTAGCCTAGGTGACAGAGTAAGACTCCATCTCAAAAAAAATAAAAGGTTTAGGCCAGGAGCGGTGGCTCACATCTGTAATCCCAAGATTTTGGGAGGACAAAGTGGGAGGATCATTTGAGCCCAGGAGTTTGAGACCAGGCTGGACAACATGGTGAGAATCTTTTACAAGTAAAATAAGTTATAAAATAAAATACATAAAATAAAAAAGGTTTATACCCCCTGACCAAGTGGGATTTATTCCAGGAATGCAAGGCTAATTAAATGTTCAAAAATTGGCCAGGCACAGTGGCTCACTCCTGTAATCCCAGCACTTTGGGAGGCTGAGGTGGGCGGATCATGAGGTCGGAGATCAAGACCATCCTGGCTAACACGGTGAAACCCCATCTCTAGTAAAAATACAAAAAATTAGCTGGGTGTGGTGGCGGGCGCCTGTAGTCCCAGCTACTCGGGAGGCTGAGGCAGGCGAACTGCTTGAACCCGGGAAGCAGAGCCTGCAGTGAGCCGAGATCGCGCCACTGCATTCCAGCCTGGGCAACAGAGCAAGACTCCATCTCAAAAAAAAAAAAAAATCAAGTAACACAATATGCCATGTTAAAACAGAACAACCAGCTGGGCACAGTGGCTCACGCCCATAATCCCAGTATTTTGGGAGGTGGAGATGGGCGAGATTGCTTGAGCCCAGGAGTTCAAGACAAGCCTGGGCAACATGGTGAGACCCTGTCTCTACAAAAAATACAAAAATTAGCTGGCACTCAACCAATCCCTGGACTCAGTATCTTTTTTATGGCTGGGCACAGTGACTCATGCCTGTAATCCCAGCACTTTAGGAGGCCAAAGCAGGTGGATCACGAGATCAGGAGTTCAAGACCAGCCTAGCCAAGATGGTGAAACCCTGTCTCTACTAAATATACAAAAAATTTAGCCAGGCGTGGTGGTGTGCACCTGTAATTTCATCTACTCAGGAGGCTGAGGCAGAGAATTTCTTGAACTTGGGAGGCAGAGGTTGCAGTGAGCAGAGATCGCACCATTGCACTCCTGCCTGGGCGACAGAGTGAGACTCCATCTCAAAAAAAAAAAGATCATTTTGTATCTTTCTTATTAATCCTTTTAACATTTAAAAACATCTTATTGGACAATAAGGCCTCCAATAAAATATATAACAGAAGCTGTGAAACCAAGCCTGTTCCCTGATAAACTCTATCCAGTTTTAGACATTCCTTTTCTTTTCTTTTTTTTTCTTTTTCTTTTTTTTTTTTTTGAGATGGAGTCTTACTCGGTCGCCAGGCTGGAGTACAGTGGTGTGATCTCGGCTCACTGCAACCTCCGCCTCCCAGATTCAAGCGATTCTCCTGCTCAGCCTCCTGAGTAGCTGGGACTACAGGCATGTGCCACCACGCCCAGCTAATTTTTGTATTTTTAGTAGAGATGGGGTTTCACCATGTTGGCCAGGATGGTCTCCATCTCTTGACCTCATGATCCACCTGCCTCAGCCTCCCAAAGTGCTGAGATTACAGGTATGAGTCACTGTGCCCGGCACTTCTTTTCTTTTTGAGACAGTTTCCCTCTGTCACCCAGGCTGGAGTGCAGTGGCCACAATCTCGGCTCACTGCAACCTCTGCCTGCCGGGCTCAAGCAATTCTCATGCCTCAGTGTCCTGAGTAGCTAGGATTACAGGTATGCGCCAACATGCCCGGCTAATTTTTATATTTTTAGTAGAGATGGGGTTTCTCCACGTTGGCCAGCTGGTCTCCAAGTCCTGTCCTCAAGTGATCTGCCGCTCTTGGCCTCCAAAAGTGCTTGGATTATAGGCATAAGCCATGGCGCCTGGTCTAGACATTCCTTTTCTTGTCTCATTTGCTAAGAGTTTTGAAAATATTTGCTTGAAAGACATTTATCAAATAATTTTTCTACAATGACTTGAGAGGATCATATAGATTTTTCTCTCTTAATCTGTTGATGTGGTGGGACTACACATTTTCTAATATTACACCATTCTAGCATCTTTGGGATAAACATGACTTTGCCACGTGTGTGTGTGTGTTCAATTTTCTAATATTTTATGACTTTTTGCATTTATTTCTTTATATAAAATTGGTCTATATCTTACTTTTCTTTTACTGTCCTTGTCTAGTTCTGGGTTTAAAGTTTACAATAGCTTCACAAAACAAGTTGTGAAGTTTTCCTTCTTTTTTTATTTCTTGGAAAATCTGTTCTTTGAAGACTGAAGTCTTCAAAGTACTGCCACATAAAAGTACTTCAATAGTACTTCCGCATAAAAGCTTCTGTATATATTTTTTTCTGTGTCAGTATTTAAACTACAAAATCTCTAATCTCATCAAACTCTCAGTATTTCCCAGCATTCCCACAAGACTCTAGAGTTAGTGCCCTCTCCTTGTCTCTACTATAGCTGTTCTAAACATTTACCACTCTAAGTTTTCTACCTCACTATTTCACTCTACATTCTTAGCATATCATATTTATCTGCTATCTTTAACCTTGATATCTCTACTGGCTTTCCTCCTCCACATGTGGATATGATGACCTTTTAAAAAGACAAGATAGGGCCTGGAGCGGTGGCTCACACCTGTAATCCCAGCACTTTGGGAGGCTGAGGTAGGTGGATCACGAAGTCAGGAGTTTGAGACCAGCCTGGCCAATATGGTGAAACCCCATCTCTACTAAAAATACAAAAATTAGCCAGGTGTGGTGGTGCTCGCCTGTAGTTCCAGCTACTCAGGAGGCTGAGGCAGAAGCATCGCTTGAACCTGGGAGGCGGAGGTTGCAGTGAGCCGAGATGGTGCTATTGCACTCCAGAGTGACAGAGCGAGACTCCGTCTCAAAAAAAAAAAAAAATTAAAATTAAAAGACAGATGAAAACATACATAAAAAACAAATAAACAAAAGCCCTTCCCTGTACCCTAGGTTGCTCTCTAGATATTCTTAATTTTCCCCATAATCAAGAGTAATCTACATTTGCTAACTGTATGTCCTCATCTCTCATTTGTTTTTCTCCGCTCACTTTTAATTGTATTCCAAGTTATGTTAGAGTTGAGAAATTACTACTGGGTTATATTTATTTTTTATTTATTTATTTTTTTGAGACAGAGTCTCGCTCTGTCGCCCAGGCTGGGGTGCAGTGGCGCCATCTCGGCTCACTGCAAGCTCCGCCTCCCAGGTTCACGTCATTCTCCTGCCTCAGCCTCCTGGGTAGCTGGGACTACAGGCGCCCGCTACCACGCCCGGATAATTTTTTATTTTTTTAGTAGAGACGGGGTTTCACGTGTTAGCCAGGATGGTCTTGATCTCCTCACCTTGTGATCCGCCCGTCTCGGCCTCCCAAAGTGCTGGGATTACAGGCATTAGCCACCGTGCCCGGCCACTGGGTTATATTTAAAAAGCAACATAATCAGATTTGCATATCTGCAAGATCACTTATGGGTATACTGTAACGAATGGAAGGGAGTAAAACTGATAGGAGACCTAAATTAAGAAGCTTCACTAAGATAGTAGCAATGGGAATGGGAAGTGGATGGATTTGAGACCCATTATCGGATGTAAAGGATATGGAAGCAGGAGAAATAAAGGATCACATGTGAACCTCTAGCTGAACAATGGATTTTTTTGTCATTGTAGAGATAGTAAGTCTCCAGCCTGAGCAACGTGCAAAACGCTGTCTCTAAAAAAAATACAAAAACATTAGCTGCGCGTGGTGGTACACACCTGTACTCCCAGCTACCCAGGAGTCTGAGGTGGAAGGATCACCTAACCCCTTGGAGGTCGAGGCTGCAGTAGGCCATGATGGTGCCACTGCACTCCAGCCTGGGTGGCAGAGTGAGACCCGGTCTCAAAAAAAGAAAAAAAAAAAAAGAAGAAAAGAAAAAAGAAAGCTGACCTGACCACATAAAGAGAAAATATTTCTACATGGCAAACAAATCCACAAATGGAAAACCAAAGTCAAATGATAAACTGGCAGGGAGGGGAGAATGTATGCAACTCATTTCATAAACAGCTAATTTCCAAAATATATGAAAAGTTCCAGCCAGGCGCAGTGGCTCACGCCTGCAATCCCAGCACTTTGGGAGGCCAAGGTGGGTGGATCGCGAGGTGAGGAGATCGAGATCATCCTGGCTAACACAGTGAAACCCCGTGTCTACTAAAAATACAAAAAAAAAAAAAAAAAAAAAAAATAGTCGGGCGTGGTGGCAGGCGCCTGTAGTCCCAGCTACTCGGGAGGCTGAAGCAGGAGAATCACGTGAACCCGGGAGGCAGAGCTTGCAGTGAGCCGAAATTGTACCACTGCACTCCAGCCTGGACGACAGAGCGAGACTCCGTCTAAAAAAAAAAAAGAAAGAAAAAGAAAAAGAAAAGTTCCTAAAAACCCATATTAAAAGCTTAATATCTGGCCAGGCACAGTGGCTCACACCTGTAATCCCAGCGCTTTGAGAGACTGAGGCAGGAGGATCACCTGACGCTAGAAATTCGAAAAACCAGCCTGGACAATACAGCAAGATCCCCTCTCCAAAAAAAAAACAAAAACAAAAATTAGCTGGGTGTGGTGGCATTCACCTGTAGTCTTAACTACCTAGAAGGTTGAGGCAGGAAGATCAATTGAGTCTAGGAGTTTGAGATTACAGTGAGCTATGATCTCACCATTGCACTCTAGCCTGGGTGACAGAGCAAGACCCTGTCTCTTAAAAAAAAAAAAAATTAACAAAATAATAAAACTTAAAAATTTTAATATCCAACAGATAAATGGACAAAACATAGGAATAAACACTTCATAAAAAAGGAAACACCAATGGTTCTTAAATATATAAAAGATGTTCAACCTCATTCATAATTTTTAAAAAGTGAAATAAAAACAATACTGAGATAAGTCAGGTGCGGTGGCTCATGCCTGTAATCCCAGCACTTCGGGAAGCCGAGGTGGGTGGATCATCTGAGGTCAGGAGTTCGAAACCAGCCTGACCAACATAGAGAAACTCCATCTCCATTAAAAATACAAAATTAGCCACGCATGGTGGCGCTTGCCTGAAATCCCAGCTACTCAGGAGGCTGCGGCAGGAGAACTGCTTGAACCTGGGAGGCGGAGGTTGCAGTGAGGCGAGATCTCACCACTGCACTTTAGCCTGGGCAACAAGAGCGAAACTCCGTCTCAAAAAATTATTAAATAAATAAATAAAAATAAAAATAAAAATACAATACTGAAGTAGCATATTACACCTACTGGAATGGCAAACACACAAAAAAAGTGATAACCAGCCAGCCACGGTGGCTCACACCTGTAATCCCAGCACTTTGGGAGGCCGAGGCAGGCAGATCACCTGAGGTCAGGAGTTCGAGACCAGCCTGGTCAACATGGCGAAACCCCGTCTCTACTAAAAATACAAAAAAAAGTTAGCCGGGTGTGGTGGCTCATGCCTATAGTCCCAGGTACTCAGGAGGCTGAGGCAGGAGAATTGCTTGAACCCAGGACGTAGAGGTTGCAAGAAGACAAGATGGTGCCACTGCACTCCAGCCTGGGCAACAGAGCAAGACTCCATCTCAAATAAATAAATAAATAAGCTGGGACAAGTGACATGAGCTTAGACTGTCCCAGGCAAACAAGGAAATATGGTCATTCTAGTAATAATGACAAATATTCACCAATAGGGAATTTGTTAAATAATTATAATACATCCAGACAATAGAATACTATGAAGGAATGAAAGGAAGCACATTATGTACTGATTTGGAAAGTTCTTCAAGATGTATAATAAAAATTGTTAAAGGCAAAATACAAAACAGTGCTTATAGCATGCTACCATTTATGCAAAGTAAGAATAAATATAACTGCTTAGATACGGATAACATATATCTGGAAGGATATATTGAAAACCAGTGACACTGTTTGCCTCCAGGGAGGGAAGCTAGATAGCTGGGAAACAGAAGCAGGATAGCAACTTCATTACATGCCCTTTTGAATTCTGAACTAGCTGAATAAATAAAATTATAAAATAAAATGGCTCCAATAATGAGCTGACTACTTGAAAATTTTGATGACATGTATTTTCCCTGCTTGTGCTTCTATATTAAATAATAATAATTCTGTTAAATATTGTGATTCTATAGAGTTCTTTAGGCAGTTTTTTTTTTTTTTTTTAGATGGAGTCTCACTCTGTTGCCCAGCTGGAGTGCAGTGGCGTGATCTTGGCTCACTGCAACCTCTGCCCCCTGGGTTCAAGCAATTCTCCTGCCTCAACCTCCCGAGTAGCTGGGATTACAGGTGTGCGGCACCATGTCTGGCTAATTTTTTGTATTTTTAGAAGAGACGGGGTTTCATCATGTTGGCCAGGCTGGTCTCGAGCTCCTGACCTCAGGTAATCCGCCCGCCTCAGCCTCCGAAAGTGCTGGGGTTACAGGCATGAGCCACTGCGTCTGGCCTAATTCTGCTATAAACATAAGAATATGTTTCATACTGTTCCAGGCAAGCCAGGAAATATGGTGATTCTAGCAATAATAAAAAATGGAGGCCAGGCTCAGTGGCCTCATGCCTGTAATCCCAGCACTTTGGAAGACTGAGGCGGGTGGATCACCTGAGGTCGGGAGTTCGAGACCAGCCTGACCAATATGGAGAAACTTCATATCTACTAAAAATAACAAAAATTAGCTGGGCGTATTGGCGGGCGCCTGTAATCCTAGCTACTCAGGAGGTCGAGGCAGGAGAGTCCCTTGAATCCAGGAGGTGGACGTTGCGGTGAGCCAAGTTCGCACCATTGCACTCCAGCCTGGGCAACAAGAGTGAAACTCTATCTCAAAAAAAAAAAAAAAAAAAAAAAGGAAAATAACACAAATATACACCAGTAAGGGACTTGTTAAATAATAATAATTCAAAAACAAAACTAAGATGATATTTCAGAGAAATCTGAAATCAAATACCAGTACTGTTAGTAACTATTGCAGAAATTTTATATGTAGTATTATTCCTTTAATTTGGCACCTTCACCTACTTTTTATTGTGAATTTTCATCTAATTAAATTAACTAAATTGGAATAAGAAATGCAAACAAGGGAGTAAATATACTTAGCACCAAAAATCTCTTTTCTGAGTGGTAGTTACATAAATTACCTGATGATCTAAAATTGTATTATCTAAAACTTTCCTGAAAATCAGAAAACTAGAACGACAGGTTTTTTTGCAAACTGACAGGTCAAAGTAGGTGATGTAAAAAATTTCAAATTATATAAAATCTTAATAAAATATGGCTTATGGAGTGTTTCACTTAGCTAAATGTGGTTAAAAGTTAATTTAACCTAGTCTTTTAGAGAAGGGTCTAATTTGTTCACTATAGAGTAATACAAGATTCTGACATCTTTCATAGTCTTTAAGTCAAAGAAAAACAAGTATTAAAATACTATTTCTCTAGCAATAACTTGGAGAAGGGGAAAAAAGAAAATGCTATCAATCAAACCCCAAAGGTATTTTCTTTTTGCTGTGTCGGCAAAGGCTTTCAAATTCCTTCAAATTAGCTTTCACCTACAGACTTTTCTAAATCCTTTTTAGGAATTCTAGCAAAATCTACATTATTTTAGTATATTTTGTTGATTAAGACTTGCTAGAATCTACTTTAATGGCTATTGGAGAACGCAGATTATAGAAGATATTATTTGGCAAAATAGAGAAAATGCATGTTAGGCATCGTAAATGGACCAGTGTGATGATATGTTTTTTAATAGGCTTATATTTATATTTTTTCAGTCCTATAAATTTTCATTTTGTTATTGCTAAACCAAAGAAGAATTAGGAAAGCACACTGGAGTAGATCACAGACACGCTTAAACTTTTATTAAATTTCATTTACTCCATGGAAGTCTAGCATCAAGTTAAAACATGCATCCCATACCTACATCCTCAGTTTCATTGGTCCATATTCTTTTTTTTTTTTTTTTTTTTTTTTGAGACGGAGTCTCGCTCTGTCACCCAGGCTGGAGTGCAGTGGCACGATCTCGGCTCACTGCAACCTCTGCCTCCCAGGTTCAACTGATTCTCCTGCCTCAGCCTCCTGAGTAGCTGAGATTACAGGTGCACATCACCACGCCTGGCTAATTTTTGTATTTTCAGTAGAGATGGGGTTTCACCATGTTGGTCAGGCTGGTCTCGAACTCCTGACCTTGTGATCCACCCACCTCAGCCTCCCAGAGTGATGGGATTACAGGCATAAGCCACCGTGCCTGGCTGGTCCACATTCTTATACCTACGTTTCATTCCAACCAAACTAGGGGTAGAGTCCCTCGAATGTTCCTCTCAGGCTATGTTTATTCTTGTAGAGCCCTCTGTCTGAAACACCTCTCATGCTTTAAAAACCAGCTCCTGTCAGTCAACATTCCTCTTCTACCCCAGTGGCCCTTCACCCCCAGCTTAGTTAGATGTCCCCTCTTTATACTTTCTTCTGAATGTCTCTACATCACAGCATTTTTCATTAGGAATTTTAAACATAAGCTTTCTCATTTCTCCCAATAGAAACTGGTTTATTAAATTTTTAAATTTCTGGATTCTCCAGCACTGGACCTGGCACACTGAATGCCAACAAATAAATATTAATTGAGTGAATGGAAGCTGATTATGTCAGAGCCCCAAGTACTTACATTTTACTCAGTAAAATACAAGTTTATCTTTTACAAATGGAGAAACTAAGGCAGAAAGGAGTTTGTAACAATAGTATCATTAACAAAGATTAATAAAAAAAAAGTGAACTAATCTTTTACTTGGACCAATTAACATCCTAGCTACAGTCTAAAGAGTAGAACAGGCCAGGTGCGGTGGCTCACACCTGCAATCCCAGCACTTTGAGAGGCCGAGGCGGGCAAATCACGGGGTCAGGAGTTCGAGACCAGCCTGGCCAACATAGTGAAACTCTGTCACTACTAAAAATACAAAAATTAGCTGAACATATTGGTGGGTGCCTGTAATCCCAGCTACTCAGGAGGCTGAGGCAGGAGAATTGCTTGAACCCGGGAGGTGGATGTTGCAGTGAGCTGAGATCACACCATTGCACTGAAGCATGGACGACAGAGCGAGACTCCATCTCACACACACACACACACACACACACACACACACAAAATAGAGTAGAACAAATGAGTCTCTAAATCATAAGAAATAAACAAACTCCAAACATCAATTTCCTATCACAGAGGATTTAGCTTTTCTTTCTTTCTTTCTTTCTTTCTTTTTGGTTTTTTTGTTTGTTTGTTTGTTTGTTTTTGTTTGAGATGGAGTTTCACTCTTGTTGCCCAGGCGGGAGTGCAATGGCGCGATCTCAGCCCACTGCAACCTCCACCTCCCAGATTCAAGCAATTCTCCTGCCTCAGCCTCCTGAACAGCTGGGATTACAGGCATGTGCCACCACACCCAGCTAATTTTGTATTTTTATTAGAGTCAGTGCTTCTCCATGTTGGTCAGGTTGGTCTCGAACTCCTCACCTCAGGTGATCCACCTGCCTCAGCCTCCCAAAATGCTGGGATTACAGGCATGAGCCACCGCGCCCGGCCCGGATTTAGCTTTTATTGAAGATTCAAAATCATTAAGTCTAATCCTCTCTCACATACCACAAAACTCTGGCACAGCCATGGACTAACCTAAAAGCCCACTGTTAGAGACACAAAGAACTTTCAGTTATGAAAATCTTAATTTCTAGCTGCCCTTGTCATAGTTGGCTAATAGTTTTGCACAAATTAAACTAGATGATGAGTATTTTTCAAATTAGAAACAAAAAGAGGACCTGACCCTGCCAAGCTTTAACCACCTGGGACAACAAACTTGTTCTTCTCCAGCATCTTACACTTTACACAGTACCATTGGCCTCCCAATTCACCAGTTCATGCTCCATCCTCATGCAAAGACAACAATATTGTATTGGAGACAGTTAGTCCAAAGGTCCAAGTGCAGCTGGAGCTAGTTCTCTGAGCAAAGAACCTCTGCTTCCATGCATAGATCTTCTTCACTACCCAACCAGTTCCTATTAGTGGAAGAATGCTGGGAGAAAGAGAGAAAGGAACTCATTAGAGTATAAAGCTAATTCAAAAAGGCAGAAATAGGAAAAAAAGGAAGCAAATTACTTCTGGGTAATGTTTAGAAATTCCCTAACAGATGGTATTTTTCTCTTGAACAGATCAAAACGCTTCAGATAAATAATATTCCTATGAAACAAGGATAAGATTCGTCTGTTACATATGAAAAAAACTAATGCAGGATTGAGTTTACGTTAAGTATTAAGACCCAGAACTCTGCCTCTTGGGCAAAGCCAAGCACAAAGCAGCAAGCCTTCCCAGAATTAGAGGGCTTTCCACGGACAGGAGAACAGATACAGCAGACACAGAATGACTACAGAAGACAAAAACAAGCAAAAACAAATGTCATTCCATCTGGTTTTAAGCCAAATACGCCCTCCAACCCTAATCAAGGCAAAGGAGAACTGCCTTTCCACAGAACACACCTGACTGGTTTCAGTATTTGTTTTCCCACAGGTACCCTTGAAACTCATTTTAATCCAAAAATGAAAACTATGGGCCAAGCACGGTGGCTCATGCCTGTAATCCCAGCACTTGTGGGAGGCTGAGGCGGGTGGATCATCTGAGGTCAGGAGTTTGAGACCAGCCTGACCAACATGGCAAAACCCCATCTCTACTAAATACAAAAAATTAGCTGGGCGAGGTAGCAGGCGCCTGTAATCCCAGCTACTAGGGAGGCTGAGGCAGGAGAATCGCATGAACCCAGGAGGCGGAGGTTGCAGTTAGTCGAGATTGCGCCATTGCACTCCAGCTAGGGCAACAAGAGCAAAACTTCGTCTCAAAAACAAACGAACAAACAAAAATCGGTATTTTGTGGTACAGCCAGAACTATCACAAGGAAAAGACTCCCAGTACTGTATCATAATACTTCCACATAAAATACCTCCTTTGGGGATGGGGTCATTTCTCCTGGGATAATTCAATTCAGTGCTTAATTTTTGAGAAGGGCTGCATGAAGGAGAGACTTGTAGTTAAAAAAAAAACGGGTCTAATTTCTGGCTCTGGTACTTACTAGCTGGGTTACCTTATGCGAGAAGTCTTAATTTCCCAGTCTTAGTTTCCTCACCTTCAAATTGAGACTAATAACTACTTTGTAGGTCTCTGGTGAGAGGAAGAAAGAAACTAAGTGGTTGACACACCATGGGCACTCAATAATAGCTATCATTTACATAGTAAGTCCCTACTAAATATGGATGCTGGGTTAGGCGCTGCCGAGATACAAGGTGAAAGTTCTAGTTGCAAATGGCAAAAGTCCTGAATGTTCTTAGATTTCAAAATGCTTTTTGTACATCGCCTCTTTTTTCTGCCCGTGAGGACAAGGGCAAACAATTAAAATAGGAAAAATGTGGGGAACACTTCATGGTTTATAAAATGTTTTTCTGCGTGCCACCTTATTTTAATGTCTTAACTTTCCAGATTTGAAAACAAGTCCTACACCAAATAAATGGTAGAGGGACACAAACTGGAACCCAGGCATCCTAACCGCCAGAGCGACCTTCCCGCCGCCCAATACCTCCCTGGAGTGCTAGTCGGCTGCTTCTGCCCGGGGTACCCAGCAGCCACCCTACTCTCCACTCAGCACCACCGCACGTCGGCCGCGCGCCACGCTACCCGCCGAGTTACTGGGCGCTGGTTTGGCCTTCGGAGGTCGAGGCTCTCTAAGTGACCTCCTGAACTGGGCTCACTCTTACTTAGCCTCCTCTCTCGAGGCAGCACCCTCCTCTCTACACGAGAACTCCATCGTTCGCAGCCCCACGGTGTCCCCGGGGAGGGCCTCCCGCCCCCACCAGCTTCGCCTCAGCTTGTCCTCGCCTTTCCCACCCTCAACATCCGCGGACACCCTCCCTCGCGGGGCCCACGCGGAAGCATCCGCAGGCTGTCGCAAGGTCCCACCGTCTTGCTCTCATTGGGCAACCTTACCCTTTCCCCGCCTCAATGTTTGTGCTTCCTCAGTGATTGGACCTGGGCATTGTCCATTCCAGCTCCCAGGCACCGCCCTCTCTCCACCCACTAGAACTCCACCCGGGTTCTCCTTCATCCCCAACGCTCCTCACCTAGCCCCTGTCCTGAGGGTGCTCATAACCCTGGAGCCAGCTTTAAAGGGGCAGGCCCCTTCTCCTGCCCCAGTCCCACCCACCGGCCCCCCCTTCTCCGTCTTCCAGGCCCTGCGCTCCCTCACAGAACTCCCCCGCACCTTGTCTCGCTCGCTCCGCCCCTCCTTCCCAGCCACAGCTAGAGGTCCTGGGCGCACCTGCAGAGCCGGCGGCTTGCTGGGGGCATGCTTTCCATGAAGGCTCTGCAGAAGGCCCTGAGCCGGGCCGGCAGTCACTGCGGGCGAGGAGGCTGGGGTCACCTGAGCCGGAGCCCCCTCCTTGGCGGGGGCGTCCGGCACCACCTCAGTGAGGCCGCGGCGCAGGGCAGAGAGACGCCACACAGCCACCAGCCGCAGCACCAGGATCAGTAAGGCTCCTGGGACAGGGCAGGGGACGGGCTTGCCCCCACTCCCACTGTGGTTCTCGCTAGTTCCCGAGTGCCCTCCCCAGGCAGCGCCCCTCATCTCCCCTCTCCTCGCTCACTAGCCCTCGATGCCTTTTCCTTTGGATGTGGGGCTTTGGGTGCGCCGCGCTCGGGCAGTAATCTGCCGTCTGCCTGGGAGTGCGTTGGGCAAGCGGGTCCTGGGGATGGCGCCTGTCCAAGGTGCGCACTTAACCCGGATCACAGATGCGCGCCGAGTGTTGCTTGGCTCACGTGTCTGAGTGCAGGGCCAGGCGCACGCCGCCAGTCCTCACCTTCCCTAGTCCCCGTGTGTATTTTAGGAGATGCGTGGGTGTGGAACAGCCTCCTGCCTCCGCTCCAGGTGTACTGGGGTCTGTGTGTTGTATTTCTGCGTGTCCTCGGCAGGTAATGTGTGATGCGCGTGTATTATTGGTGCGCAGGTACGTGCATAAGTGTTGGGTGTGTGCGTAGCAGTGCTCCCTGAACAGCAGAATGGGGGGGGGGGGGAATTCCCAAACTGGTTGTTGAATGGGGAGAATATTTGTAATGGAGGAAAAGTCTTTAAGACGCAGATTTCCCAAACCAGAGCCAGTCCGAGCCTTTATTTGTGCGGCCCAGGCTCCAGAATCTAAAAGGTTCTCTTCATTTGGGTGTTTCTTCCGCCCAGGATGCCAAACCTTTATCTTCCCCACCGCCTAGGACACACTTGGTGGCTGAGCCTTTTTCTCCGAGACGCAGACGGTGCTGAGCAGGAAATCTTGTCCTCCCCAGAGGGCCAGCATAGACACTGTCCAAAGAGCCCCTGCTCTACTGTAGCAGGAACAGGAAATGGGCCATCTCCCTCGTCGCTGCCATCTCCCTGATGACACTCAGAAACATGGACACCATCAGTAAAGTAGCCAGACTGACACAACACTACCTCACCACTACTCGAGTCTCTGTCGTAAGGGACACCAATAGGTATTATTTATTATTAATGACATTATGCAGTACTTTTCTTTCTTTCTTTTTTGAGACGGAGTCTCACTCTGTCACATAGGCTGGAGTGCAGTGGCACCATCTCGACTCACTGCAATCTGCACCTCCTGGGTTCAAGTAATTCTCCTGCCTCAGCTTCTCGAATAGCTGGGATTACCTCGAGTAGCTGGGATTACAGGTGCATGCCACCACAACCCGCTACTTTTTGTAGTTTTAGTAGAGACAGGGTTTCACCATGTTGGCCCCGCTGGTCTTGAACTCCTGACTTCAGGTGATTCGCCTGCCTCAGCCTCCCAAAGTGCCGCGATTACAGGCATGAGCCACCACGCCCGGCCCTTTTCTTTTTTTTCATAGTCATGGTGTCTCTTATCCATATTACACAGTGCTTTCCTATCAGTTTCTTCTCAAAGAGACACAGAACATTTAAAGGATAAGCCCTCTCACTCCTGTTCTAGTCTCCACCCCAACTTCCCCCCAGGTATTCACCATGGGAGAAATAATGGTGGCATACAGCAAAGGCTGAACTTCCCTCATCTGTCCGCCTTCTGCAGAGTAGGGAACTAGAGGTATCCCTGGTTTCCCACACACACACCTCCTTTTCCAGTGGAGTCTGGTGATGGAAGTGTTTTTAGGGGACCTTGTTTCTTCTGCCCAGGGAACCCCCTATCATATCCTTGGACTGGTGCTCCCCAGGCAGAAAGGGTTGAGAGCACTGGAGAGTGATGTGCTCTGGCAGTGTGACACCATGATGGGGTGGGGTTCCTGTGTTTGGGGGAGGAAAGAGAGCAGCAAAGAGGAAATGCGCTGTTATTCAGGTTATTGTTTGTTTAATATTTAGCTGTATTTATGACTTTTTTTTTTTTTTTGGAGACAGAGTCTCTTTGTCGCCCAGGCTGGAGTGCAGTGGCACCATCTCAGCTCACTGCAACCTCTGCCTCAGCTTCCTGAGTAGCTGGGATTACAGGCATCCACCACCACAACTGGCTAATTTTTGTATTTTTAATAGAGATGGGGTTTCACCATGTTGGCCAGGGTGGTCTCGAACTCCTGACCTCAGATAATCCACCTGCCTCGGCCTCCCAAAGTGCTGGGATTATAGGCATGAGCCACCGTGCTGGACCATATTTATGACTTTAAAAGAAAAACAAGAGTATCAAGAGGAAAATATCCCGACACAAAGAAATGATAAATGTTTGAGATGATGGATATACTAATTACCCTTATCTGATCACTATAATTCTGTGTATTGAAACATCGTTATGCATCCCATAAACATGTGTACAATTATGTTTCAATTTTAAAAAATATAAATTTAGAGCCAGGCGCAGTGGCTCACACCTGTAATCCCAGCACTGTGGGTGGCCAAGGCAGGGGGATCACTTGAGCTCAGGAGTTCGAAACCAGCTTGGGCAGCATGGCAAAACCCTGTCTCTACCAAAAAAAAATACAGAAATTAACCAGGCATGGTGGCGCGTGCCTGTAGTCCCAGCTACTTGGGAGACTGAGGTGGGAGGATCACTTGAGCCCTATAGGTCGAGGCTGTAGTGATCCATGATTGCACCATCACACTCCAGCCTAGGCAACAGAGTAAGACCCTGTCTCAAAAATACATAAATAAGTTTATTACTTAAAAATTTTAAAAAGAAAGATCCCAGTATTAGAGATAACCAATTAATACTGTGATATATTCATATATATCCTATATATGTATATGTAATTTAACAAAAATTGGATAAGTCATATTCTTGAACTTATCTTTTTCATTTATGAACAGCTTTTAATATCATTGAATGTGTATGACATTGTCATTTTGTCATTTTAAGATTCCATTGTTTGAGGTATCATAGTTTATATAACCAGTCTTCAATTTGGTTACTATATAGTCTTGTACACTTGTTCAATTATTTCACAAATTCCAAGGAAATTTTGCCCCCCAGAGATAATCTGATGTCATTGATATCATGTATAGTCTTCTAGAGATATTTTATGCATAAAATACATGCTGATACTACTCTACCTTTTTTTATACAAATGGTATCCTATAAACATTGTTCCTATACCTTGCTTTTTTGGTATACTATACACATTGCTCTTGTACCTTGCTTGTTTTCCTTCAACATTACATTGGTGATCCATCCATATCTGAGGGATATGCAGTTTTTTTAGGCCTGTGATACATTCAGTGGTATAGCATTATTTCCTGTCTTCTGTTAGCTTCCAGGCAGAGTCCTGCCTTCAAAGTGTTCCCATGTACTTTCCTTCTTGAGTTATCCCTCAGATAGCTTTTTTCCTCCTCTCTCCGCTATAGGCACTAGCTTCATTGTGACAACCGGATTTCTCCAGAAGCAGGAAAACTCTTCTGGTATTCCCTCTTCTGGTATTCCTCCTGACTCCAAACACACACATGCCTAGTCTATGCCAAGCTGTTTGAGTCTTATTTTTTAATCCATTGTTTCAATAGATAATATATTCCATATGGTTCAAAATTCAAAATATACAAAAGATAGTGAAAAGTATCCTCCCATCCCTTTTTCCCAGCACCTATGTCATCTCTGTAGAAGGAATGAATCAATCTTGCCTATTTATTTATTTTTTTTTTTGAGATGGAGTCTCACTCTGTTGCCCAGGCTGGAGTGCAGTGGCGTAATCTTGGCTCACTGCAACCTCCGCCTCCTGGGTTCAAGTGATTCTCCTACCTCAGCCTCCTGAATAGCTGGGATTATAGGCGCGCGCCACTACACCCAGCTAATTCTTTTTTTTTTTTTTTTTTTTTTTTTTTTTTTTTGAGACAGAGTCTCGCTCTGTCACCCAGGCTGGAGTGCAGTGACGCAATCTCGGCTCAGTGCAAGCACCGCCTCCCGGGTTCACGCCATTCTTCTGCCTCAGCCTCTCCGAGTAGCTGGGACTACAGGCGCCCGCCACCACGCCCGGCTGATTTTTTGTATTTTTTTAGTAGAGACGGGGTTTCACCGTGGTCTCGATCTCCTGACCTCGTGATCCGCCCGCCTCGGCCTCCCAAAGTGCTGGGATTACAAGCATGAGCCACCGCGCCCAGCGACACCCAGCTAATTCTTGTACTTTTAGTAGAGATGGGGTTTCACCATGTTGATCAGGCTGGTCTCGAACTCCTTACCTCATGATCCGCCCACCTTAGGCTCCCAAAGTGCTGGGATTACAGGCATAAGCCACCATGCCCGGCCAGTGTTACCTATTTCTACCTAAATGGTCTTCTAGAAATATTCTGTGCCTGAATAAGCAAACACATACATATTTTTCCCTTTTAAACCTGTGCTTCAACCTGAGAAAACTGATATAAGAAAAAAAAGAAAAAACAAATGAAAAAGCTAGCACTAAAGAACTTACTCATGTAACCAAACACCACCTGTTCCCCCAAAAACCTATTGAAATAAAAAATAAATTAAAAAATAAAAATAAATAAAGCTGGGCATGGTGGCATACACCTATAGTCCCAGCTACTCTAGGGAGGCTGAGGCAGAAGGATCACTTGAGCCCAGGAGTTCAAGGCCAGCTTGAGCAATACAGCTAAACCCCATCTCTAAAAAGAAACAAACAAACAAACATAAATACTACCACACGCTTCTTTTAGTTAATATTATACTGTTCTACAACACACTTCTTTTAGTTAATATTATATCTTAGAGATAATTCCATATCAATTCTTAGAGCACACCCCAATTTTTTTTTACACTGCATAATATTGCATTATATGAATATACCATAATTAATCAGTTCCCTATTGTTGCACATCAAGTTGTTTCTAATCTTACTAACAATGTGATGAAGGCTGGGCGCGGTGGCTCACTCCTGTAATCCCAGCACTTTGGGAGGGGGAGGCGGGCGGATCACGAGGTCAGGAGTTCGAGACCAGCCTGGCCAACGTGGTGAAACCCCGTCTCTACTAAAAATACAAAAATTAGCTGGGCGTGGTGGCACGTGCCTGTAATCCCAGCTACTTGGGAGGCTGAGGCAGGAGAATCACTTGAACCCAGGAGGCAGAGGCTGCAGTGAGCCGAGATCATGCCATTGCACTCCAGCCTGGGTGACACAGCAAGACTCCATCTCAAAAAAAAAAAAAAAAAAAAAGAAAGAAAGAAAAAGAAAAAAGAAAAAAGAAAAAATAACAAAGTGATGAATAATTGTAAATATGTTATTTTTGAGGTGTGTAAGTATACCTGTAGGATAAATCACTGGAAGTCAAATTATTGGCTCAAAGATCTTTGAAGGGTCTTAATCACAACTAGCTGTCATATTTGGAAATAATCTGATAAAATAACTCCGCTTGGCTGGGTGCGGTGGCTCATGCCTATAATCCCAGCACTCTGGGAGGCTGAGGTGGGAGGATCACTTGAGTCCAGGAGTTTGAGATCAGCCTAGGCAACATAGTGAGACCCCTTTTCTACTTAAAAAAATAATAACTCTTCTAAATATTTTAACATATTAATGGAAATCTTGAAAACTAAGAAGTCTTCAGTACCTGGAATTTTAGGTGTTATAGCCAGAGAGATACTTTGGGACACAGGGACCTTGCTAGCAGAACAATTTAGTAATTCTTATTGAAGACCCACTGCGTTGCTAGGGACTTTGCTGAGTGCTAGGAAGACAAAGATGTGTAAAACCCAAAGACCTAACAGTGGAGCACGGGAGATTCTTCTGTCAGTAAGATGGTGTGTTGTGTCAAACCGGCAGCATAAGCAATATCTGGAGGTTTGGGGAAGTCTTTACAGAGTTGGTGACATTTGATCTGGACCTTGAAGAATGAGCAGGACCATACTAAGCAAAGGTCATTCTATGCAGAAGTTACAGCATAAGCAAAGGCCAGGAAGCCTCACAGTTCCTGGCCCATTTTGGGGAACCATCTATATTGCCTGTTATATCTGGAGTGTGGGCATGATGGGGAATAGGAAAGTTAAGTGGGCAGGTTTTATTTATTTTATTTTTATTTTCTTTTGAAACAAAGTCTCACTCTGTCACCCAGGCTGGAGTGCAGTGGCACAATCTTGACCAACTATAACCTCCACCTCCCAGGCTCAGGCGATTCTCCTGCCTCAGCTTCCTAAGTAGCTGAGATTACAGGAGCCCACCACCACGCCTGGCTAATTTTTGTATTTTTAGTAAAGATGGGGTTTTACCATGTTGGCCAGTCTGGTCTCGAACTCCTGACCTCAGGTGATCTGCCCGCCTTGGCCTCCCAAAGTGCTGGGATTACAGGCATGAACCACCACGCCCGGCCAGTTGGCAGGTTTTAAAGAGCTTTTGATGTCCTACCAAGTTTTTGTTTGTTTTGAGATGGAGTTTTGCTCTTTTTGCCCAGGCTGGAGTGTAATGGCGAGATCTTGGCTCACTGCACCCTCTGCCTCCCGGGTTCAAGCAATTCTCTTGCCTCAGTTTCTGGAGTAGCTGGGATTACAGGCACGTGCCACTATGCCCGGTTAATTTTGTGTTTTTTAATAGAGATGGGTTTCACCATGTTGGCCAGGCTGGTCTTGAACTCCTAACCTCAGGTGATCCGCCTGCCTCAGCCTCCCAAAGTGCTGGGATTACAGGTGTGAGCCACCATGCCCAGCCTACTTCTTATTTCAAGAGCTTATTCTGTAGGCACTGGGGAGCTACCAAACGTTTTTGAGTAGAGAAATTACATTTGAGTTTAGAAAGATCACTGGCACATTTTGACTGGGCATGGTGGCTCATGCCTGTAATCCCAGCACTTTGGGAGGCCAAGGCAGGCGGATCACAAGGTAGGGTGTTCGAGACCAGCCTGACCGAAATGGTGAAACTCCGTCTCTACTAAAAATACAAAAAAATTAGCAGGGCGTGGTGGCGCACACCTGCAATCCCAGCTACTCAGGAGGCTGAGGCAGGAGAATCGCTTGAACCCAGGAGGTGGAGGTTGCAGTGAGCCGAGATTGCGCCATTGCGCTCCAGCCTGGGCGACAGAGCCAGACTCCATCTCAAAAAAAAAAAAAGAAAAAAGAAAAAGATCACTGGCACATTTTAGAAGATGGATTGAGGCAACAAGAGCAAAACTCTGTCTCAAAAAAAAAAAGATGGATTGAAAGTCAAGAGAGTATAGTGGTAATTAGGTAATAGGGAATAAGGAGCTGATGATAAACATGATTTATTGAACATTTACTTTGTGTCAGGCAGTTTTTCACGGAATATTATCTTAAGCCTCACATCACCCAGGTGAAGTAGACATTACTATCCTTATATTACAGATAGGAAGCAAGTTCAGCAATATTAAGCGACCTGCTCAAGATCACACAGCTATTAAGGGGCAAACTCTGGTCTACTACACCATGCTGGCACAGGGAAAAGGAGAAGAGAGGGTGGATTTGAGACATTATGAGGCAGATTCATCCAATGTTGGTGACCAACTAAGCAGAGACTTAAGGTGTGGCAACTATCAAAACGATGCCACATTTCCAGCTTGGCACCCAGGTGGGTGGTAATGCTGTTAACCCAGGTGGGAAACAAGAGGAGAAGAAGAGGGAAGGAATTGAGATGACTCAGGTTTGGACATATTTTTCAGTGCTTGTGGGGCACCTATAGGTGGAAGTGTGAGAAGGGAGCTAAAAATAAAGATCTGAAGGTCAGGAGTAAAAGCTAGAGAAAAGATCTACAACTTCTTAGGACAGACATGAAAGTTAGATTTATAGGGCTAGATCAGATGGCTTAAGGAGGAGGCATAGAATGAGGACACTCACCTACTTATAAGGCCATGTTGCAGAAGGAGGAGCAGGTAGCAGTTCTCAGGCCCCACTTTCCTCCCCATTCTCTGCCCCCAAACAGTGATTCATCAGAAAGTGGCATGCTGTCCCGCCTGGGTGATTTGCTCTTTTACACTATTGCTGAAGGACAGGAACGAATCCCTATCCACAAGTTCACCACTGTAAGTTGCTCTCTACCTGTTCAGGACCCTAATTCCTTAAGATCTCTGAAAAGTGGGGAAAGGAGGGTATGACAAGTGCAGGGCAGCTAATGGGTTGCTACATGAGGGTGAAGTATACAGATGGATGAGAATCCAGATGTCTAGGCTGACAAGACAAGCCAATCCCTGCCCCAGGGTCAGAAGATTAAACCCTCTGGAAAAAGGACAGGAAACCCTTGTTAGCCTTCAGAGCTACTCCATCCCCTCCTTTCTTATTCTGCAAACCCATTTGTTCCACCTATTGTAGTGGCTGGGGTTCAGCTAATTGAGTATCCAGTGGGAAAGATTATGAGGAGTATATCGCTGTCCTTGTAGCTGACCTTTCTGGCCTCTTCTTTCCTCTAAAGGCACTAAAGGCCACTGGACTGCAGACATCAGATCCTCGGCTCCGAGACTGCATGAGCGAGATGCACCGCGTGGTCCAAGAGTCCAGTAGTGGTGGCCTCTTGGACCGAGATCTCTTCCGAAAGTGAGGGCCCCAGAAACAAGGGCACTGCTCTCTGAAAACTGTCCTGTGGACATAGACTCTCAGAGCAGGGAGGAATTTGGGAATTGTATAGTTCAAGTCCTCATTTTATTTTATTACTTATTACATAAGTTATACATGAATACTCATCATAAGAGTTCAAACGATATAGAAATACATGTTCTTCTTTCCCTCCCTATTCAATCCCTGTCCTCTTTTCCCAGAAGTAAATATTAACAGATTAGTGGGTATCTTCTAGATAATGTCCTATGTATTGACATACATACATGAATATATATATAAATATACTTTTATGATTTAGGCTTTTTAAATATCAAGGTAACATACATACATATTATTCTGGTATTTATTTTTTTTCTCATATCCCAAGACATAGTGTCTTTCCACATCATTAAAACCCCTCATTTTAGAGGTAAGGAAACTAAGACCTAGAAAGGTAAACTGATGTGCCAAAGGTAACAGAGCTGTTGATCTCAAACCTGAAGACCACTCAACCTTCTTTATTCCCAACTTCCGTGGCTCCAGAGTGAGTCCCAGCTGTATCTCTCTAGCCCCCTAATCCAATCGTGTCTGGGATCCAGGTGTGTGAGCAGCAACATTGTGCTCCTGACCCAGGCATTCCGAAAGAAGTTTGTCATTCCTGATTTTGAGGAGTTCACGGGCCATGTGGATCGCATCTTTGAGGATGCCAAAGAGCTCACTGGAGGCAAAGTGAGAGTCGGGACTAAGGGAGGGGTCAGGGACCTGGGCCAGATATCTTTTTTTTTTTTTTTTTTTTTTCCTGAGACAGAGTTTTGTGCTATCACCCGGGCTGGAGTGCAATGGTGCAATCTCAGCTCACTGCAACCTCCACCTCCCGAGTTCAAGCGATTCTCCTGTCTCAGCCTCCCGAGTAGCTGGCATATGCCACCATACCCGACTAATTTTTGTATTTTTAGTAGAGATGGGGTTTTGCCATATTGGCCAGGCTGGTCTCGAACCCCTGACCTCAAGTGATCCACCCACCTCGGCCTCCCAAAGTGCTGGGATTACAGGCATGAGCCACCACACCTAGATATACCTTGCTTCTCAGAGATTTCCTGGGGCTGGGAATCCTATGAATGAGAGATGAGAAGCAGAACTTCTGTAAATGGTGACATGGCTTCATGTGTTTCTATACACGATTCCTAGAGCAGGTGAGGGAATCAAGATTCAGTAGAGCCTTCAAAGGGATTTATAGGGTAATTGAGCCTAAGAACCAAAAGGGGAAGGTGACCTCAGAATTCTCCTTTTTTAACTTCCATGGGCTTTACTGCTATCTCTACAGGATTGGGGATACAGAAAGATATGGCCTTCTAGGATTTAAGGCTCGGGCATTTCTGGGAGCAACATGCAGGAGGGAACCCCTCTGCCCTACAGAAGACAGAACTTTAGCTTTTATCTAAAAGATTCTCTTGACCCTCAACCTCAACTCTGTTCCTCTTCTCCACATCCATCTCCCTTTTCTCTACCCACTCACGTCCAGGTGGCAGCCTACATCCCTCAGCTGGCCAAGTCAAACCCAGACCTGTGGGGTGTCTCCCTGTGCACTGTGGATGGTCAGCGGTGAGATGCTGGGCAAGAGGAAGGGGAGGCAGGGCACAGGTGCCGAACACAGGCCAACCCCTTTGATGGCATCTGTCTGCCTCCAGACACTCTGTGGGCCACACAAAGATCCCCTTCTGCCTGCAGTCCTGTGTGAAGCCCCTCACCTATGCCATCTCCATAAGCACCCTAGGCACTGACTACGTGCACAAGTTTGTGGGCAAAGAGCCAAGTGGCCTGCGCTACAACAAGCTCTCCCTCAATGAGGAAGGTGAGCACTACCAAGGCTCAGACCATACTTATAGCCGTCCCCTTCTCCTTATCCCCACCCCATCTCCCAGCCTTTTGTGTTTCTCTGCCCTTCCTGATTAGCCCTGTCATGCCTTTCTCCCTAGCAGTCTTTCTTGTCCAACCCACAAAGAGAGCGGGCTGTCAGGGAGGCTTTGTTCAGTGGCTAAGACTCTTGGTGGTTTGTATTTCCCCAGGAATCCCCCATAACCCCATGGTCAATGCTGGTGCCATTGTTGTCAGCTCCCTGATCAAGGTCAGTGCCACCTTAACCTTCTGATAGGTATTATCCTCTAAGCTCCTGTGTTCCTGTATCCCTCATATTTGTTCAGCTCTCTGGGGAGACCGATGGGGCTCTGATTCCTTTGAGGGTCCCCAGAAGGCACATGAGGCACAGCAGGGACCCACATGTTATGCTGACGATGTCAGTAAAAGAGACTGCACAGCCTCCCTCACCCCCACTCAGTACTGTTCCCTGCCCCCACCCATGAGTCTAGAGCCTAGAGCTTCCTGACCCTTAGAGAAGTGAGCAGGTCCTGACCCCTGCCTAGGACCAAGGGCCAAATGCCAGAGACAAGGGGAGGACAGCACTATTGGGCACTGATTGGCCACTTCTGGGTGTGGGACACCTGCAGGGAAGGGTGAATGGCCAGGCCAGGGCAGTTATTCACGTCACCTGGAACTGTGAGTTGGCCTTGAACAGGGTGTCAGACTAGCCCATCAGCTGTAGGTCTCCCAGGGCTTGAGCAAGAACCTGGGAGCAGCTGGGCAGCAACACCCTGGAGCCAATCACAGCCCCTCCTGGGGAAGGTGGTGTTAGGAATCCTCCCCTCAGGGACTCAGGTGTCAGAGTCCCTGTGGTATTGACTCTGTAGTTGACACATGAGTAAGCAATGAGTCTGGGTGAGGAAAAGAGGCTGAGTCCTCCTGTTCTGTGATGGCTCCACCTACAAACCTGTATCTGGGACCTGCCTCATCCCATTCCCATCTAAGTAGGACCTTTTTTAAAAAATATAGAGGCCGGGCGCGGTGGCTCACGCCTGTAATCCCAACACTTTGGGAGGCCGAGGTAGGCAGATCACGAGGTCAGGAGATCGAGACCATCCTGGCTAGCACGGTGAAACCCCTCTCTACTAAAAATACAAAAAATTAGCCAGGCTTGGTGGCGGGTGCCTGTGGTCCCAGCTGCTCGGGAGGCTAAGGCAGGAGAATGGTATGAACCCGGGAGGTGGAGCTTGCAGTTGAGCTGAGATCCTGCCACTGCACTCCAGCCTGGGCGACAGAGCGAGACTCCATCTCAAAAAATAATAATAATAAAAATAAAAAAATTAAAAAAAAAATAGAGACAGGGTCTCTCGTATGTTGCCTAGGTTGGTCTCAAACCCCTGGTCTCAAGCAATCCTCCTGCCTTAGCCCCCCAAATTGCTGAGATTACAGGCGTGAAACATCATGCTGGCCAATGGGATAGAGTAAAGCTCTAGCATGGGGTGTAAGGAATGGGGATGGAGATCAGGGATAGGGTGGGGCTAGGAGACAGGATTCAAGTCAGGAAAATGAATGTGGGAGTCAGGGATGAGGGTTTGGATTGAGAATGGAAGTGGGATGGCCCAGCAAGGTAGCTCATGTCTGTAATCCCAGCTACTCAGAGGCTGAGGCGGGAGGATCACTTGAGCCTCGGAGGTCAAAGCTGCAGTGAGCCATGATCATGCCACTGCACTCCAGCCTGGGTGACAAGGGTGACAAAGCAAGCCTCTGTCTCAAAAAAAAGAAAGAGAGGAGCCAATGGAAGTGCAGTGTTTTCAGAAGGATAAAAAAAGGGCCATTATAAAACTGAATACATTTGCAGCAGCAGAACCAGACTAACACTAGAACTCCACTAGATCCTTCTGACCCTTCCCTCTGTCATCCTCCTAGGCTTAGAATACTGACATCTCTCTCTCTTTCTCTGCAGATGGACTGTAACAAAGCAGAGAAGTTTGATTTTGTAAGTTCCCTTGCTACTTGGCCCCTGGCTGCATTTCTCCATGGCATGCTGTCCTCTCCAGCTGCCCCAGTGGCTCTCTAACCCCACTACCAGGTGCACCAGCCCATACTAGAAGCCTTATTTCCAGAAGTGTGGAAATCTGCTGGCCTCAGAGAGGAAAGCCTCTTAACAAGACCTGAGTTCAGAAGGGCTAGTCAGCCTGTGAGGTATTAATAGAGCTTCTTAGTCAAGTGGAGCCTCAATGTCCCTTTTTCTCTTCCAGGTGTTGCAGTATCTCAACAAAATGGCTGGGAATGAATACATGGGTTTCAGCAATGCCACGTAAGTCCCTACTCAGAGGACTGACTGAAAGCATTGTGGTGTATGTGTGTGTACTTAGGATGGGGACAAGAGGAATGAGGGAGAGAGAATCTTAGGAGGAAGAAATCCCAGGGGAAATTTGGCCCTCCAGCTTCCCCTGAGTCCCTTCATTAACATTTGTTTATCTTGTAAAATAATTTGTTCCATTTCTAATTAGTACGTAATGAGAGAGGCAGTGTGATGGTTTGTGCCTAAGCCCTTTCTTGCCAAGACTTTCAAAGCCAAAAACTTCACCGGTTTTCCTAGATGACTAGACAGTTTGGGGTGTTTGGTTTGGGTTTACTTTATAACAAAGCTATGCTGAGTGTTTGCTCAGGTTCAGAAATTTCCTCTAATATTACTGTGAGAAGTTATAAAGGGGTTCATTTAGTTTGTGGTGTGATGTAGTTCTGTCTCTCCAGGGAAGGTAATTTTTCCCCTTCTCCCAACACCCACTCCTCCAACTTCAAGTACTAAATTGGGTGTTTGCTTCAGATTCCAGTCAGAGAAGGAAACAGGGGATCGGAATTATGCCATCGGCTATTATCTCAAGGAAAAGAAGGTAACCAGAAGAGGCCGGAAGAGAAAGTCCCTGGGAATTCTGCTGCTAGTGGAAGGGCAGTAGGGGTTGGGGGCTTCAGCTGAGACCCTGACAGTGTGAAAGGGCTGATGTCCTGAAGAGAAATGCTCTCCCCTCTCTTCCTTGCAGTGCTTTCCTAAGGGGGTGGACATGATGGCTGCCCTTGATCTCTACTTCCAGGTAAGAAAACACTGCTCAGGTCCGAGGGAACAGGACAGACTGTCCTTGCCCTTGCCCTACACCCAACGGTACCATGTGCAGGTTCACATCACATCTTCACCTATTCTTTGTTTTCATAGCTGTGCTCTGTGGAGGTCACTTGTGAATCAGGCAGTGTCATGGCAGCCACCCTCGCCAATGGTGGGATCTGCCCCATCACAGGCGAGAGTGTGCTGAGTGCTGAAGCAGTGCGCAACACCCTTAGCCTCATGCATTCCTGCGGCATGTATGACTTCTCTGGCCAGTTTGCCTTCCACGTGAGTTTCTGGCTCTGCTATCCATCTGTCATGAGCCCAGTGCTAAGAAGAGAGAACACTGACTCTCTCAAGATAGAGGTGGAGGCTTGTTCCTGCCTCTCATTCACTAACTTCCAGGAAGGCAATTAGGTTGAGACTCCTTAGGCGAGTTTCTCAAAAACACCAAGTTCCTCGAATATATAAAGAGATGTCTTTGGGAGGCTGAGGCAGGTGGATCACCTGAGGTCAGGAGTTTGAGACCAGCCCGACCTACATGGTGAAACCCCATCTCTACTAAATACAAAAAATTAGCCAGGAGTGGTGGTGCAACCTGTAATCCCAGCTACTTGGGAGGCTGAGGCAGGAGAAGTGCTTGAACCTGGGAGGCGGAGGTTGCAGTGAACTGAGATTGTGCCATTGCACTCTAGCCTGGGCAACAAGAGCAAAACTCCATCTCAAAAAAAAGAAAAAAAAACAACAACAACAACCAGAGGTGCTGCAGCTCCTGAATTGTGCTTCACATTGCTGGCTCTTCTCCTTGGGGTCTCAGCTTAGATGTCATTTCCAAAGAAAGACTTTTCTGACCACCCTATCTCACGTGGCCCCCCTCTACCTCTATTTACAGCACCCTGCTTCTCACTGTTTATCACAATTACTTTAAAAATTATGTGTCTATTTATTTACCTGTTTATTACTTATCTCCTAACACCAGAATGTAAGTTCCTAGTTCTAGCACAGCATCCAGCACAGAATGCTGTAAGTATTTCAAAAAATATTTTCTAGCTGAATCAGTGAATTTAAGAGAAGGAAAGGACAGGAGTAATAAAAGAAGCTAATTAACAAGCCAAAAGGTTGAGGTGGATGGTGGCCATGCAGTCATTTGCAAACTTAAGAGTACAGCCTAACTTGTTTATTTTCTGATTTGGGGTACACCTACGTCATCCTCAGCTTCAGTTCTGTTTCCCAGGTGGGCCTGCCAGCCAAGTCAGCTGTATCAGGAGCCATCCTCCTAGTGGTACCCAATGTCATGGGAATGATGTGCCTATCACCCCCATTGGACAAGCTGGGGAACAGCCATAGGGGGACCAGCTTCTGCCAGGTGAGATGCTTTGCATATAGTACTTAATATTTTTGAAGCAATAAATTTGTTTAATGATACCACTTTTACTATAATAAAGCAATTTTGAGCTCCTACTAAGTGTAAGGAGTAAATAAACAATATATTTGGCTTACAATTCTAGAAGTTGGTGTCTCTCTTCAATTTCCACAACTATGACAACCTGAGGCACTGTGCTCGGAAGTTAGACCCACGGCGTGAAGGGGCAGAAGTTCGGGTAAGGAAAACTCCAGATGGCTTGTAAGACTATTTCAAAGGCCAGGTGCGGTGGCTCACGCCTGTAATCCCAGCACTTTGAGAGGCCAAGGCGGGCAGATCACGAGATCAGGAGATCAAGACCATCCTGGCTAACACGGTGAAACCCCGTCTCTATTGAAAATACAAAAAATTAGCCAGACGTGGTGGCACGCGCCTGTGGTCCTAGCTACTTGGGAGGCTGAGGCAGGAGAATCGCTTGAAACCGGGAGGCGGAGGTTGCAGTGAGCCAAGATCGTGCGCCACTACACTTCAGCCTGAACGACAGAGTGAGACTCCATCTCAAAAAAAAAAAAAAATAATAATAATAATAATAATAATATTTCAGAGTAGCACATTCCATAACACTTCAGCAATACCCTTGGACTAAGCATCCATGGAGGAGGGTCACAGGGCACAGCTGGCATAGGTGAGTTCAATTAATGTCATGTGGGTATGATTTGTGTTCCAGAACAAGACTGTGGTCAACCTGTTATTTGCTGCCTATAGTGGCGATGTCTCAGCTCTTCGAAGGTAATGCTACTGTGACCAAATATACACAATAAAATACTCCTGGTCAGAGATTTTACTCGGAGGCAGCATAACAAAATAGTTAAGTGCTTCAGCTTTGGAATTAGAATGGATATAGATTGCATTTAAATGAAATTTTTTTTAAAAAGGAGATTTTTTAAAAAAAGTAAACTGCCTGCTCTATGATAATTAATGTTAGCCATTGTTATTGAGTGTTAAGAGCAGTGTCCTAGGAAGTAGTTACCCTGCCTCAAATGGGCACTTACCACAGGTAGGCAGTGAGTGATATTTCTGGTAGGATCACATTCCCATCTCTCTAATAAGGGTATAACAGTCTCATCTGGATATGGAAAAAAGATTATTCAGAGCCTACAAATCTGAGTATAGGCTGTTTCACTTTCTCTGAAACTCATCCAGTCTGATACCAGTTCACAAAAGAACACCTGTGATTCCAGTCTGATCTAGGCAACTCTAGCTGCTTTCCCACTACCCTCAGGTTTGCCTTGTCAGCCATGGATATGGAACAGAAAGACTATGACTCGCGCACAGCTCTGCATGTTGCTGCAGCTGAAGGTACTGAAGGGTTAAGGAGGGGAGGGTAATCATAAGACCCTTTCTTTTTCACCAAAAGTACCTTCATTATATGTGCCCTCAAGGTTATAGGGGCAGCAACTAGTTTTATCTAGACACCCTTTGGTTTGCAGCTAGACTATTACTGGGTGCTGCAGGGTACAAAATGGGAAGAGGCCTTTTCCCCTCCCCTCTTGGTAAAGACTTCAGTGGCTAAGTGTCTGCACCAAAGGGTTCAAGACCTGCGCCTTCTCATTTTCCTTCTGCCCGTATTCCTAGGACACATCGAAGTTGTTAAATTCCTGATCGAGGCTTGCAAAGTGAATCCTTTTGTCAAGGACAGGTGAGGAATAGGCTAAAAGTGGAGGAGGGTGGGCACAGCTTCTCCACCTATCCTCCAGCCACCATGCAAATATATACAACCACCATACTCTCCACGTCTCCTTTGCCTGATCATATCATTATTCCTCTCAGGTGGGGCAACATTCCCCTGGATGATGCTGTGCAGTTCAACCATCTGGAGGTGGTCAAACTGCTTCAAGATTACCAGGACTCCTACACACTCTCTGAGACTCAGGCTGAGGCAGCAGCTGAGGCCCTGTCCAAAGAGAACTTAGAAAGCATGGTATGAGCACAGGTCATGGAGAGCCCATGCTCAAGAAAAAGCATGAGCTGGCCACACATGTAATCCATAACCACCAAAAATACTATGGAGAGCTACACTGCTTCAGTGGGGACCAAGCAGTCATTTGGTGACTTAGGCTAGTGCTTTCTATGGGAGTCAAAATACCCCATTCCCTCAGCAGACAGAGTACAGAGAAGGGCCTCAGAGGACACCTGCAGTAGAGCTATCCAGAGAAAATGGGCTTCAAGGTACAGCCTAATGGCTTGCCCCACTCAAAACCATCCCAGCTCTTCACCCAGGTCTCCTCTTCCTCTCCCTGAAGAAACCATCATGAGAGAGATACACTGGTGGAGGCACTCTAGCTACCATGCACATGGACATATCCACAGAATATGGGAAGTGGGAATGGCTATATACATGGCTTTAGTAGTCTGGAGAGATCTACTCCCCTTGGCCAGGACATGCTGCTGCTACTGCTAACAGCCAATTTTATAGACAGAGAAAGTATTTTGTGTTCAAATAAACTTTAATTACCGAATCATTTTTGCTAAACCCAGTCCTTCTTTCTTCCCTAGGGGTATCTAGCTTCATCACCATCATAGAAGGTAGAAAAAGATGGAATCACAGGGTCAGAGCACAGCTTCTCTACCTACCCTACCAAACAGTACATATTCACTTACCCCACCAGGTTTTTCTCAACTCCAAATACTGCTTTAGGTTAAGTGTATTCTGCTGCCAAGGGAAGTGTAGGTTTGAGTCTAAACAGGCTCTGAAACAGATTGTGCAAAACCTCAGGCCTCCTTCCTTCCTCGGGAAGTTCCAACTGTGGCAGAAATGAAGATGGAACTTCTGAAGAATAAACAGTTTTGGCCGGGCGTGGTGGCTCATGCCTGAAATCCCAGCACTTTGGGAGGCCAAGGTGGGTGGATCACATGAGGCCAGGAGTTCGAGACCAGCCTGGCCAATATGGCAAAACCCCATCTCTACTAAAAATATAAAAATTAGATGGGCATGGTGGCAGACACCTGTAATCCCAGCTACTCAGGAGGCTGAGGCACGAGAGTCGCTTGAACCCAAGAGGTAGAGTTTGCAGTGAGCCAAGATCATGCCACCGCACTCCAGCCTGGGTGACAGAGTGAGACTCTGTCTCAAAAAATAAATAAATAAATAGTTTCTAGCACTCATCCCCTAGATATCCCCCAAGTGTCTCTCTTCCCCTTTGGTCACGGTTATAACTGGGATAATGATTATGACAGACTGGCTGGGTGTCAGAGGTACAGATTAAGGTAGATGGACTCAGGGTAAGGATAGCTACGGCTGTGTGGGGCTGAAGGTCTATGGCACTGAGCTACTGGGGAAGGAGGGCTCTGTTTTCATTTTGACACACTGAGTTAATAAAGCACTTACTGAGGGAGCCAGAGCCCAAACTCTAAATGTGCTGTAGAAAAAGGGCCAAGTCATTGACTGCACCACTCCTTCAGCCAGAGGTAGAAAGGATTTACTCTTCAGCGATCTGGTAGAGCCCCAAGAACAAGTTACATGTGGACAAAGGGAGGGAGAGGTATCATGGTGATTAATAAATTCAAACAAAGCTGAATGATAAGACCCCAGGATGGAATACAGTCTGAGAAAGGCCTGGGCAAAGGGAGGCAGAGGGACTGAAAGAAGCAGGTCAGGGAAGATACACCCATGGTAGACTAGGAAATTGGCAGTAGTTGGTGGGTGGGGAAAAGGAGGGTTCGGCTGTATGCCTAGCTGTCACAAGGTAGGGGATGAGGAAGATGATTATGATATTGCACAGAGGACCCAACATTGAATTGTGGGAGCTAGAGGTTGCTTGAGGCAAAGTAAAAAGGCTTCAGACACTTTCAAAAGGAGGCTGGCCAAGGGCATGATTAGGGACTCCAGTAATGGACATACTAGAGGCCCTCGGGCACCTCAAGCCCTGAATGGGTCAGCAGCTCCCCATCCCAGAGAGCAAAGGCAGGCACCACTGGACCCCGGAAATCTGTCTGTAGAGTGTGAACCACAGAGACCTGGCTCACATCCACCAGGCTCAGCTTCTGGGCCTCATACTCCAGCAACAGCCCCACCTTCTCTGGCTGCCCAATACCCTCAACTGGGGCTTTCTCGTTGGCCAACATGGTGTACCACTTGCGCTGGGCATAGGTGAACACCCAGGAACGATCATCAACACCAATGCAGCTATCCCGGGACATGTCCACATCTGCCACTCCTATCCGGAACTGCTGGGAGCGCTTCACTGTCACTTCCCAGTAGTGTCTGCCACTGGTGACCGCTGTGTCTGCCAGCACCACTGCCCACTCCCGGAAGCGCTCCACATTCAAGGCCACCTTGGTGGGCTCCAATCCCACCAAGCCATATTTGACACCCGTATCATCTCTGAAGAGTGCCAGGCTGCTGTGGGCGGTTTTTTCTTCCAGTTTGAAACTGACGCCTGCGGGCAGAGCAAAAAGACGGGATAATAACGGGCTAGAACCCTAGGGCTGGTGATATATTCAGATCTGAGGCAGGCAGTCATGAGACACGAGCAACTAGGGAAGAGTCAGAATGCCAAGCGGGCAAGAGAGTCGCGAGGTCGCTTTACTATGGATAGCTCACGGAGCTGAAAAACTCGGATTGAGGAAGTCCCGGAATTTAAAGAAACCAAATGGTGTCACAGGTTTGGAATCTCGAGACCAAGGCAGGTGGGGAAGGAAAAGACCCGAGAGGGTTGGAGTTGCTTCTCGGAGTGGGGTCTGGGAATAATAGACAGAAGCCATTCTGGAGGTAAAAGAGTAAAAAGAGATAATCCTACCTCTCTGGGCCTCTGTGGAGGCAACTCCCAATCGTTTGGCTCCCCAGCGGCACAATCGCAAATAGCGTGCAAAAAGCAGCGCCATCTTGCGCCTTGGATGAACCGGGCACGCCTCCCGCTTACAGACTCAGCCATCTGCCCGCCTGCTCCCCCAGCACGTGGTGCGCGAGGGGCGGCCGCGCAGTGTTATGACGTAAGAGACGCCCTGGGCTGCGGGGTGGGGGCGCCACGTTAGTGGTTTCTGTTCTGTTTCTTCCCGCGGTTAATGCTGCTTATTCAGTTTTTCTGCGTAGACGAACGCTGCTCACATTTGAACTACGTAAAACTTTTAGAGATATAGTGTAGCCAGATGCTTAAAAGTATAGATTTTAAAATTAGTACTGTAATTAGCTTTGAACCTGGCTTCACTGTGTGAGTTTGGGCAACTCCACTTTTCTGAGCCTTAGTGTTCTCATTTATAAAATAGAAATTATATACAGACCTTAGTAATAATTAAGTGAGAATAATCAAGGCCGAGCGCGGTGGCTCACGCCTGTAATCTCAGCACTTTGGGAGGCCGAGGCAGGCAGATCACGAGGTCAGGAGATCAAGACCATCCTGGCCAATATGGTGAAACCCCGCCTCTACCAAAAGTACAAAAATTAGCCGGGCGTGGTGGCGCGCGCCTGTAATCCCAGCTACCCGGGAGGCTGAAGCAGGAGAATCGCTTGAACCAGGGAGTGGGAGGTTGCAGTGAACCGAGATCCTGCCACTGCACTCCAGCCTGGTGACAGAGCAAGACTCCATCTCAAAAAAAAAAGAATAATCTAGATATATATTGGCAAATAGCAACCATTGGGTAATTCACAGTTGTTTATAATTAATAGTAAATACATAAATACTGTTAATGCTGGTTTTGTATGTTCAAGGCTAGGAACGGATGGTTTAACTCAGCATTCAGTTTTCTGAACTTAACCAAAAGTAGCAATATTTTGGTTCAGGGTATGAGGTAGGGGATTATCGACAGCCTATATTTAACATTTCGATCTGCATTCCATTTTATTTTATTTTTTGAGACAGGGTCTCATTCTGTCACCCAGGCTGCATGCAGCACAGTGGCGCAAACACAGCTCACTGCAGCCTTCATCTCCGAGGCACAAGCGATCTTCCTGCTTCAGCCTCCCGTGTAGCTGGGACCACATGCGCATGCACCAGGCCCGGTTAACTTTTTTGTAGAAACGGGGTTTCACTTTGTTGACCAAGCTGTTCTCGAATTCTCGGGCTCAAGCCATCCTCCCTCCTTTGCCTCTCAAAGTGCTGTGATTACAGGTGTTAGCCACTATGCCAGGCTTACTTTTTTTTAATCAGTCCACTTCTCAAGGTTCTGCTGGCAAGTGCAATAGCAACATACATCCCACCTCCATCCTCCTACCCCTCAAAAAAGGATTTTAGATATACATTTTAAAAATTTATATTTTGAGACGGAGTGTCACTCTATCACCCAGGCTGGAGTGCAGTGGTTTGATCTTGGCTAACTGCAGCCTCTGCCTCTGGAGTTCAAGCAATTTTCCTGTCTCAGCCTCCTGAGTAGCTGGAATTACAGATGCCCACCAACCACACCTGGCTAATTTTTTTTTTGAGACTGAGTCTCACTCTGTTGCCCAGGCTAGAGCACAGTGGCGTGACCTTGGCTCACTGTAACCTCCGCCTCCCGGGTTCAAGCAATTCTCTCGTCTCAGCCTCCTGAGTAGCTGGGACTACAGGCGCATGCCACTACGTCCGGCTAATTTTTGTATTTTTAGTAGAGACGGGTTTCACCATATTGGTCGGGCTGGTCTCAAACTCCTGACCTCAGGTGATCCACCCATCTCAGCCTCCCAAAGTGCTGGGATTACAGGCGTGAGCCACTGCACCTGGCCTAATTTTTGTGTTTTTAGTAGAGACAGGGTTTCACCATGTTGGCCAGGCTGGTCTCAAACTCCTGACCTCAAGTGATCCACCCACCTCAGCTTCCCAAAGTGCTGGGATTACAGGTGTGAGCCACCACACCTGGCTTCTGGCCTAGATATTTAAAAGCCTAAATAATTAACCAAAAATTCTTTCGCCTCTCCCAGAGTTGTAACTGCCTTGAATGGTGCACATGGCCCTAGTTCAGGCCTCTGTCATCCTTGGCCTTAAGGCTTTCTTATTTCATTTATTTATTTATTTTATTTTATCTTTTTTATTGAGACCGAGTCTCGCTCTGTCACCCAGGCTGGAGTGCAGTGGCACAATCTCGGCTCACTGCAACCTCCACTGCCCAGGTTCAAGCAATTCTCCTGCCTCAGCCTCCCAAGTAGTTGGGACTACAGGCGCCTACCACCAGGCCCGGCTAATTTTTGTATTTTTAGTAGAGACAGGGTTTTGCCATGTTGGCCAGGCTTATCTCAAACTCCTGACCTCAGGTGATCTGCCCGCCTCTGCCTCCCAACGTTCTGGGATTACAGGCATGAGCCACCGTGCCTGGCCAAGGCTTTCTCATTTCAATGTAGAAATGTGAGTAGCTTCTAAGCTGATCCGCCAGCTTCTATCTGTCTGCTTCTAATTCAATGTCGGCATTACAGTCAGACATGCCACCTCCCTACTTAAATCTGTTAATGTGCCTGCCTCAAATTCCCTTGCATGGTCACAAGGCTTTACATGATATGTAAGGCTACCTTCTTTGTTCATTTTCACAAAATATGATTTCTTTAAGGGTTCACAGGGCCATTGCAGTATAATTCACTAGGTGCCATGACTGAAGTCATACAGGTTGCTCAGAAAACAAAGGAGAAACCTCTGATTTAGTATATTTGAGAGTGGTGGGAAGAGACTTCCCAAAAGCCATAGCTATGGCTTGAAAAGCAGAAATGGTTAAGCAAGTGAGGGAATCTCATGAATTGCAACCCATATTCAGCCAGTTGCCCAGAAACCATGGAGTCCTTGGCTTGTCTGTCTCCTCTCACATATCTGATTGTCGCTGAATCCCTATCACATTCCCCCTACTCCTACCCAGCCCCCACCATCAACTGCATCAGCCTTCTTTTTTTTTGAGACGGAGTCTCGCTCTGTCACCCAGGCTGGAGTGCAGTGGCGCAATCTCGGCTCACTGCAAGCTCCGCCATTCTCCTGCCTCAGCCTCTCCGAGTAGCTGCGACTACAGGTGCCCGCCACCACACCCGGCTAATTTTTTGTATTTTTAGTAGAGACGGGGTTTCACTGTGGTCTCGATCTCCTGACCTCGTGATCCGCCCGCCTCGGCCTCCCAAAGTGCTGGGATTACAAGCGTGAGCCACCACGCCCGGCCTGCATCAGCCTTCTAACTTGTCTCCATTCTCCCCAGTGCTCTGCTGAGTGAAACCTATATCACCCATTAGGTTGTGAATTCTTTTTTTTTTTTTTTTTGAGACAGAGTCTCACTCTATTGCCCAGGCTCAAGTGCCATGGTGTGATCTTGACTCACTGCAACCTCCGCCTCCCAGGTTCAAGCGATTCTCCTGCCTCAGCCTCCTGAATAGCTGGGATTACATGCACCTGCCACCAGGCCTGGCTAATTTTTTTGTGTTTTTAGTAGAGACGGGGTTTCACCATCTTGGTCAGGCTGTTCTTGCACTCCCGACCTTGTGATCCACCTGCCTCAGTCTCCCAAAGTGCTGGGATTACAGACATGAGCCACCACTCCTGCCTTAGGTCGTGAATTCTTAAGAAAGGTGATTAAATACTGTGTTCTCTGTGCCCCAGGGCCTTAGTGTTCCCTTTACCATAGAATATGTACTCATTAAAACGAATGAGTATAAAAGGAGAGGGTGGTTGGGCATGGTAGCTCATGCCCGTAATCCCAGCATTTTGGGAGGCTGAGGTGAGAGGATCACTTGAGCCCAGGAGTTCAAGACCAGCCTGGGCAACATAGGGAGACCCTATCTCTACAAAATAAATTTTAGAATTAGCCAGGTGTGGTTGTGCATGCCTGTAGTCCCAGCTAATTGGGAAGCTGAGGCACGAGGATTGCTTGAGCCCAGGAGGTTGAGGCTACAGTGAGCCTGGGCAACGAACTGAGACCCTGTCTAAAAAAAAAAAAAAAAAGTTTTGTTCCCACATTTTTTGGAGTGCAGTGGCTCATTCTCTCCACCAGTTTTTTTTTTTTCTTTTGAGACAGAGTCTGGCTCTGTCGCCCAGGCTGGAGTGCAGTGGTGTGATCTCAACTCACTGCAACCTCAGCCTCGTGGGTTCAAGCGATTCTCCTGCCTCAGCCTCCCGAGTAGCTGGGACTACAGGCATGCACCACCATGCCTGGCTAATTTTTTGTATTTTTAATAGAGACAGGGTTTCACTATGTTGGCCAGGCTGATCTTGAACCCCTGTCCTCAAGCGATCTGCCCCTCTCGGCCTCCCGCCTGGCCTCGCCACCAGTTTGGAGTGCAGTGGCCCATTATCTCCACCAGGGGTCATCATGGCCCAGACTTTTCAGTCAGCTAAATAACGTGAGAAGAGAGCTTAGAGATTTCCTTCAGCAAAGTCCTGCTCTGTCAATACTTTGCATTTTGGTAGTAATGGGAAGGTTCCCGGATTGTGTTTCTGTAGGATTTCCCCTTTGGTTCCTGTGAGAGCTGAAGCAATCACTATACATCCCTCACACCGTCACTTAAGACACATCCATTACTTTATTCCTTATTCAGGGAATAGCCTTGCTTGTCATCTCTTGTATCATTTCACTTTCACAGGCTGATCATTCATTTGATAAACTCACCTTCCTCATTCAGATGATTTAGCTGCCTCGTTGCTCATTGTAATTATAATTTTTTTTTTTTTTTTAAACAGATTCTCGCTCTGTCACCCAGGCTGCAGTGCAGTTCAGCTCACTGCAAACTCCGCCTCCTGGGTTCAAGCAGTTCTCCTACCAAAGCCACCCGAGTAGTTGGGATCACAGATGCGCACCACCACGCCTGGCTAATTTTTTGTATTTTTAGTAGAGACGGGGTTTCGCCATGTTGCCCAGGCTGGTCTCGAACTCCTGGCCTCCAGTGATCTGCCCACCTCAGCCTCCCAAAGGCTGACCACACCCAGCCTATAATTCTTAACTTTAATGCAAAATAATTAGAATATGATACAATTTTACTTAACAGACAAAACAGGAAAGACACTGAGGCAACAGGAACAGCTTAGACTAATGCACTGGGTTATGAAATTTAGAACAGAGTATTAGAAGGAACCACAAGGAACACAATATTGCCGGAGTCTCATGTTGGGGAGACAAGGAAAGCAGTTGGAAAAGTTGAGGCTGGATGATGAAGTGGCTTACATGCCATGAGAAGGAGTTTAGACTGTCTTTCAGGCATTCAGGAACTGTTGAAGGGAACACAGAGAAGTTACAAATTACGGGTACCATATAAAGATAAAGCTGGCAGCAATATGGAGAATGAATTGGAAGGGACGAGACTAGAAACAGGGACAAACAGGGTCTGAGAGCACTAAAGTTCTCAGGTGAAACGTAGTGCAGACTCAGTTAACTAAGAGGTAGAATTCTTGGAGCTTTGGAGACATTAGATGGAAGTAAGAGGATGAGGGAAGGTGTCAAAGCTGATTCATAAGTTTCTGACTTTCTGACTTAATAAGGGAATGCAGAAGGAGAAGCATGTTTGGATGAGAAGATAATCAGTTCAGTTTTGGACAGGCTAAATTGAGGTGTCTGTGAGACAACCAGGTGAAATGTTCTATAGATATATGGATATACATCTCAAGGATGAGGTGGATGTAGATGTAGATGAGGTCATCCAAACAGAGGGTATAGGGTAAGTAGGGAATAAACGGAAGGTACAACCCTAAAAAAGACCATTCCATGAGATAAATATAAAATGCTTAGAATAGAACCTGACCATAGTGAGCATTGGTCTGCCTGGCTTGAAGTTGTATCTGACTCCTTAGGAAAAGAAAGGAGGAGGCAAGGTGCGCTAATCTCTTTATTACTTGATTTCTTGGATTACCCCATTTCTAATTCGTGGGAGTCCTGGCCTGATCCAAGTACTAATTGGATCCCTTAACTATGGATGGGAGAAAGATGATGCACTCAGTGCTTGGTGATTGTTCTGGACTTTGCCAGTAGTCAGCAGTCAGCAAAGCATAACCAGAGAAAGAGAGAGAAGGGCAGGGGGTGGGGAGGGCCTCAGGAACTAGCCAAAGGGGCTGCTGGGCTGGCTTGTGCTATGTTGGGGCCTTTGTCCTGCTGAAACTGTCCACACAATGGAGCTGGGTTACATGCTGACCTGGCATTCTGAGTATGGGGCTGGGAAAGAGATTCTGTATGGTGGAAGCAGAGATAGATAGTCACCTAGTCCCTGAGGGCTGCATCTCCATTAATCCACAGTGAAATCACTAGAAAGGATGTTCAATATATGATAATAATAAATTATGTTTATATGTAATTCACACCTCAATTCATTTATACTTTGATTTTTTTTTTTTAAGAGACAGGGTCTGCCTACATTGTCCAAGCTGGATTTAAATTCCTAGGCTCAAGCAATCCTTAACCTCAGGCTCCCAAATAGCAAGGACTACAGGCATGTGCTACTGTACCCAGCTCATTTATTTTTATTTATTTTATTTTGTTTTTATTATTTTTATTTTATTTACTTATTTGTGAGACGTAGTCTCATTCTGTCACCCAGGCTGGAGTGCAATGGCATGATCTCAGTCACTGCAGCCTCTGCCTCCCGGGTTCAAGCCATTCTCCTGCCTCAGCCTCCCAAGTAGCTGGGACTACAGGCATACACCACCATGCCCAGCTGATTTTTGTATTTTTAGTAGAGATGGGTTTCACCATGTTGGCCAGGCTGGTCATGAACACCTGCCTCGGCCTCCAGAGTGCTAGGATTACAGGTGTGAACCCCTGCGCCTGGGCTTTATTTATTGTTTTGAACAGAATCTCCCTCTGTTGCCAAGGCCAAAGTGCAGTGGTGCCACAAGCTTACTGCAGCCTTGAACTCCTGGCCTCTGGTGATCCTCCTGCCTTGGCCTCCCAAAGTGCTGGGATTACAGGCATGAGTCACCATGACTGGCTATTTTTCCTTTTACATTTTATTTATTTTATATATAATTTATATATATAATTTATTTATATATATTTACATTTATTTATATTTTTACAATCTGGCCGGATAGGCAATAAAATACTATTTTGTTTTCTTTTAAAGAGACACAGTCTCACTCCGTCACTCAGGCTGGAATGCAGTGACATAATCATAGCTCACTGTAGCCTTGAATTCCTGGACTCAAGTGAACCTTCAACCCCAGCCTCCTGAGTAGCTAAGACTATAGGCACGTGCCACCACACCCTCTAATTTTTAAAAAACTTCTTATAGAGACAGGGTCTTGCTATGTTGCCCAAGCTGGTCTTGAACTCCTGACAAGGTAGTCTTCCTGCCTTGGCCTCCCAAAGTGTTGAGGTTACAGGCATGAGCCACCACACCTGTCCAGCGTAGATTGTTTATGGAACTCAAACCTGATATATTCTTCAGGTCCTGATAATATGAGCTGGCTAGGGAGTAGCTGCAGTAAGATGGTGAGTCAGTCCTGGACATCCTTAGAGGTGACTGTGGTAATCACATGGGACTCACTGTGGAGGAACACAGCAAGAAAAATAGCTCTGCCTGCAGATTTCCTAAGCTATATAGACCCACTTGCTCTCTCTTACTATGGATTATGGTTATATAGCACTCTCTGGGACTAAGCAATGGAACCTTCCTTATTGAAGTGGGGAGTAAGCTAGAATCACTGTCACTGTCCTAAAGTTTGAAAGACTGATCATTAGTAATCAAGAGATAACTCAGTTAAGTATAGAGATAAATGAGAATTCAGGGTGATTACCGCTAGGAGCCATTAAGATTTATAATAACTTTGTAATTACTCAAATTTGTTATTTTACAAATCCTTTCTCCATTTTCATAGTTCCTGTTGGAAAAAACTTCAAAAACATTTGTATACTTACTTAAGGCCAGAAGAAAGGTGGAGAATCTACAGCTAAAAACATTTTGCAACCCCTGAAAAGAACCCCAAATACGAGAATGAAGTAGAATAATAGCAAAGGGGGGAACAAGTGAACAAGAAAAAAAGATGAAGATGAATTGGAGTGTGTCCTGGCATCACCCAGGAGGGTTAGACCCCAGAAATCCCCTTACTCCTAGGCAATTCTCCAAAGTCACCTTCCTTTGCAGATTTCTTTTCTTTTGTTTTTGTTTTTGTTTTGTTTTGTTTTTTAAGACAGAGTCTCACTCTGTGGTCCAGGCTGGAGTGCAGTAGTGCAATCATGGCCCACTGCAGCCTCAACCTCCACGGGCTCAGTGAACCAGGCTAAGGCCTGGTTATTTTGTGGTGTTGTTTTGAGACAGGGTCTCACTCTGTTGCCCAGGCTGGAGTGCAGTGGCACCATCACAGCTCACCACCTCAGCCTTCCAAGTAACTAGGACCACAGGTGCATCCCACTTCTGAAGGGAGACACAGCCTTTTTTTGTTTTTTGTTTTGAGATGGAGTCTTGCTCTGTCGCCCAAGCTAGAGTGCAGTGGTGCAATCTCGGCTCACTGCAAGCTCCGCCTTCTGGGTAAACGCCCTTCTCCTGCCTCAGCCTCCCGAGGAGCTGGGACTACAGGCGCCCGCCACCACGCCCGGCTAATTTTTTGTATTTTTAGTAGAGACAGGGTTTCACCGTGTTAGCCAGGATGGTCTCGATCTCCTGACCTGGTGATCCGCTCGCCTCAGCCTCCCAAAGGGCTGGGATTACAGGCGTGAGCCACTGAGCCCGGATTGTATTTGTTTTTTGTTGTTTTGTTTAAAAAGGCTAGGCTAAGGCTGGGTGAGGTGCCTCACGCCTGTAATCCCAGCACTTTGGGAGGCCAAGGCAGGCAGATTGCTTGAGCCCAAGAGTTCAAGATAAGCCTGGGCCACACGGCAAAACCCCATCTCTACAAAAAATACAAACATTAGCTAGGTGTGATGGTGCATGCCTGTAGTCCCAGCTATTTGGGAGGCTGAGGTGGTGGGAGGATTGTTTGAGCCTGGGAGATTGCGCCATTACACTCCAGCCTGGAGTCTCTCCTTTTTTGAAACACAGCAAGACCCTGTCTCAAAAACAAAACAAAACAAAACAAGAACAACAACAACAAAAATAAGGCCAGGTTCTATGGCTCATGCTTGTAATCTTGTAATCCCAGCACTTTGGGAGGCTGAGGTGGTAGAATCGGTAGGATGGCTTGAAGCCAGGAGTTTGGGACCAGCCTGGGCAACATAGTAACACCTCATCTCTAAAAAAAAAATTTTAAATAAGCTGGGTACAGTGGCACGTGCCTGTAGTCCCAGCTACTCAGGGGGCTTAGGTGGGAGGATCGCATGAGCCCAGAAGTTTAAGACTGCAATGACCTGTGATCGCGCCACTGCACTCCAGCCTGCGCAACACAGTGAGACTACGTCTGTAAAAAATAAAATAAAATAAAAGGCTAGGCTAGTAGAAAACAATAAGCATACTAATTGTATGTAAATCTATGCAAAAACTCAAGTAAGCTTTTGAGAGTTCATCTCTAGTTAGGTTTGAAAGAGGCCGGCATTTAGCTAAGTGGGGAGACTGATGTCAAAGGAAATGGGCCGAGGTTTAGTTCTCCATGAAATTCTTGTCAACGCTGATGAAGAATAAAGGCAAGAGGATGGTAGCTGCAGATAAGGAAAGCTAGCCATTTTATTTGTCGTCTATAAGAGATTGAATTAACTGCCCTTTGCTGTTCCATCTCTTATTATCAGAGGCTACAGGATTGGTGGGTAGAGATAACCCATTCCTGTTAATAAAACCCCATTGAGTGGCTTCTGTTTACTTTTTAAATTTTTTAATTTTAATTTTTTTTTTTTTTTCGAGACGGAGTCTCACTCTGTCTCCCAGGCTGGAGTGCAGTGGTGTGATCTCAGCTCACCACAGCCTCCACTTCCTGGGTTCAAGTGATTCTCTTGCCTCAGCCTCCCAAGTAGCTGGGATGACAGGTGAACACCATGATGCCTGGCTAATTTTTTTGTGTATTTTTAGTAGAGATGGGGTTTTGCCATGTTGGCCAGGCTGGTCTCAAATTCCCAACCTCAGATGATCCACCCACCTCAGCCTCCCAAGGTGCTGGGATTACAGATGTAAGCCACCACACCCAGCCAAATTTTCAATTGTTTTTGAGACAGGGCCTGACTCTGTCACCAAGGCTGGAGTGCAGTGGTGCTGTCTCAGTCCACTGCAACCTCTACCTCCCAGGCTCAAGTCATCCTCCCACCTCAGCCTCCCCAGTAGCTGGGACTACAGGTGTGTGCCATTGTGCCTGGCTAATTTTTGTATTTTTTGTACAGGAGGGGTTTCGCCATATTGCCCACGCTGCTCTCTGACTCCTGAGCTCAAACGATCCTCCTACCTCAGCCTCCTGATTTGCTGGGACTACAGGTGCAGGTAGCTCCTGTTTTTAAGTGCTTTATTCTGTGCCAGACACTGTACCAGGCTCTTTACCTACATTATGTTATTTGATACAGAGGAAACTGAGACTCAGAAAGCTTATGCTAATCTGGCCAGGTACAGTGACTCAGGCTTGTAATCCCAGCACTTTGGGAGGCCGCGGCGGGCAGATCACTTGAGGCCAGGAGTTCGAGATCAGCCTGGCCAACGTGGTGAAACCCTGTCTCTACTAAAAATACAAAAATTAGCCAGGTGTGGTGGTGTGCACCTGTAATCCCAGCTACTTGGGAGGCTTGAACCCAGGAGGTGGAGGCTGCAGTGAGCTGAGATGGCACCACTGCACTCCAGAGTAAGACTCTGCCTGGGAAAAAAAAAAAAAAAGAAGCAAGCAAGCAAGCAAGCCTATGCTAATCTAATCTATTCAACAAATATTTATTTGCTGCCTTCTGTGTGTTAAGCACCAGGTTTGCACTGGCGAAAAATCAGACACGGTCCCTGCCCTCCTGGAACCTATATATAGCGGGGATAACTTGCCCAACTAGAAAGTGGTAAAGCATATATTGTTGTCACTGCTGTTTTTAATTAATTTGGGGTACACAGAATGTTTTGTTGTTCATGATATCCTCTCCTCATTGGCCTATATATGGCTCCCACTTATTTGTTTTTAATAATGATTAAACATCATTTCTAACCATCCATCCAATAGAAAAACTAGAACCTTGACAATTACTTTTATTTTATTTTATTTTTGAGACTGAGTTTTGCTCTTGTCGCCCAGGCTGGAGTGCAGTGGCACAATCTTGGCTCACTGCAACCTCCACCTCCCAGGTTCAAGCGATTCTCCTGTCTCAGCCTCCCAAGTAGCTGGGATTACAGGCACCCACCACCATGCCTGACTAATTATTGTATTTTTAGTAGAGATGGGGTTTCACCATGTTGGCCAGGCTGGTCTCCAACTCCTGACCTCAGGTGATCCGCCTGCCTCAGACTCCCAAAGTGCTGGGATTACAGGCGTGAGCCATTGCCCCCAGCCGACAATTACATAAATTTACATGATGTGCTACCCAAGTTTCTCTTGGGTATGTAAGTGAGAAGTGGAGTTGCTGAGTCAGAAATTATGTAATTTGACCTGGCGTGGTGGCTCACACCTGTAATCCCAGCACTTTGGGAGGCCAAGAGGGGCAGATCACTTAAGGTCAGGAGTTCAAGACCAGCGTGGCCAACATGGTGAAACTCCATTTCTACTAAAAATACAAAAATTAGCTGGGCATGGTGGCGGGCACCTGTAGTCCCAGCTACTTGGGAGGCTGAGACATAAAAATTGCAGAGGTTGCAGTGAGCTGATTGTGCCACTGCACTCCAGCCTGGGCAACAGAGTGAGACTCTGTCTCAAAGAAAAAAAAAAAGAAAAGAAATTATGTAATTTGTTCATCTTTATAAGTAGGTGTTAAACTATGTCCCAAAGTCATTATCTCAGGTAGGGAACAGTGCCTCACGCCTGTAATCTCAACACTTTGGGATGCTGAGGTGACAGGATCACCTGAGCCCGGGAGTTTGAGGCCAGATTAGGCAACACAAGTGAGACCCCATCTCTACAAAAAATAAAAAAGTTAGCTGAGCATGGTGGTAAACACCTGTAGTCCCAGCTATTTGGAAGGCTGGGGTAGAAGGATCGCTTGAGCCCAGGAGGCTGAAAATGCAATGAGCTGTGATTGCACCACTCCACTCCAGCATGGGTGACAGGGCGAAACCCTGTCTAAAAAAAAAAAAAAAAAAGTAATATCTCAGTTTATACTCCCACCAGCAGTTGTAACTGGTTCTTTTTTTTTTTTTTTTTTTTTTTTTGAGACGGAGTTTCGCTCTTATTGCCCAGGCTAGAGTGCAATGGCGTGATCTCGGCTCACCACAACCTCTGCCTCCCGGGTTCCAACGATTCTCCTGCCTCAACCTCCCGAGTAGCTGGGATTACGGGTACCCGCCACCATGCCCAGCTAATTTTTCTTATTTTTAGTAGAGACAGGGTTTCATTATGTTGGTCAGGCTGGTCTCGAACTCCTGACCTCAGGTGATCCACCCACCTTGGCCTCCCAAAGTGCTGAGATTACAGGCGTGAGCCACTGCACCCAGCTGGTTCTGTCACTTTTTATCCTCACCTAATTAGACCAGAGTATCTGTGGCCAAAATCTCTGCTCTTAACACCATGATGTGCTACCCTCTCTCTTTATCCTGTCCAGGGGAAGTTTTCTGGAGGCAGCGTGAACCCTGCATGCTTCCTGAGGCCAGCAGTGGTGACTGGGATCTGGGAGCATTACTGGGTGAGATGCATTGAGGGTTACAGGGCCTTAAGTCAGGAGACTGGTGAGGCTTCTAGAATATAGGAGATTCCAATGACTTCTGGTGGACTGTTTCTCTTCTATGTAATTGAGAGCTCCAAACCCTTTGGGTGCTCTCTGACCTGTTGTCAGCAACTCTTCCTGCCAATGGATAGGTTAGATGGACCCCCTACCTTCACTATAACTCTCTTTCTGTTCATCCCCAAGCTGGGTATTATGAGGAGAAAGCACAGTCCCTGATCTGTGTTCCTTCTGTCTCCCCACAGGTGTACTGGGTAGGACCCATGCTGGGCACCATTCTTGCAGGCCTCACCTCGAATTTCTGTTCTCTGGTGCTTCATGAGAAAAGTTTGTGGCCGGTATGACTTGCTATTATGTGGAGATGGTAGAACCTATCAGTATGTCCCATTCCACCTTCTCCATCACCACACAACTCCACACCTAGGTCCCAAGTCCCTCACCAAGCCTGAGCACAACTGAACCTGTTTCCCCAAACTTTCCTGCCCCATATTATCCTTTTCCTTCTCCTTGACCAGCTGTTTCCCCAGGTCTGATCCCAGCACACCCATGTCTTTCCCTGGGGATCAAGGCTTAGGGTGTGCTGATCATGGCTGTATTAGAGGACATTAGACCTTCCCATTGCTTCATAGCCAAGACTCAGTTTCCTTCCTTTCAGTACTTCTTGCTATGACCATGTGATTTAAGAAAGATGAAATACAAGCTGATTCTAAGGTTTAACTACGAGTCCCTTTCTTATTCCTATCCCTCCAACCCCACCCCCAGCCCATGCAGGGATGATAGTGTCTTCTCTCTGTCGATCCCTGTGGTTTAAAAAGCCAGGCCTAGGGTTTGAAAAGGGAGGTGCTGTCATGGACTGGGGGTAGGGAACCCAGGCTCAGAGAAAGCCAGACGCAGCAGAACTATTTTGTCCCAGAGCTGCAGGGTCCACAGATTCCAGCCCAAACTAGCCAATGGGAGAAAGGCTTCTAATCCCTGGGAACTAAAGAATTCTCTTTAGTTATCCAACTTCCCTGCTGAACCCCACTCCTTACCCGCACCCCCACCCTTACCCCTGGCAGACTCAGAGGAGGCTGAGGCCCCCAGGAGCTCAGCCCCAAATGCCATGAAGTGAGCTCAGCTTGATGGACCTTCCAAACAGAGCTGAAGAGTATTCTAATGTTGATGTCAATCAGGACTATGAACCCCAATTTTGACACACACAGAAGGGCAGACTCTTCCAGTCCTGCTGTTCTTCACCCCCACTTCTCGTAGTCTCTCTTGCTCTGACCCCAATCCCACCCTCACTGCCATGGCTCTCTCGGCTCATCTCCCAGTTGAGAAAGGCGGGAAAATCCAACATCTTTACCATGTATGGGAGGCGACTTAGCCCTCCACAGCTGTGAAGGGGTTAAGAGGCTGGGCCAGCTACCTCAGCCTGCCCCTCCCAGGGATTAAGAGTCCTCTATAAAGGGGACTGTCCACCCAGACAAGGCCATGGGGGTAGCAGGGACCCAGGCACTGTGCCCATCCCCCCTGCCATGTGGGAACTGCGATCAGCCTCCTTTTGGAGGGCCATATTCGCTGAATTCTTTGCCACCCTCTTCTATGTCTTCTTTGGGCTGGGGTCCTCACTGCGTTGGGCTCCTGGATCCCTGCATGTTCTGCAGGTGGCTATGGCATTTGGCTTGGCCCTGGCTACACTGGTGCAGTCTGTGGGCCACATCAGTGGAGCCCACATCAATCCTGCAGTCACTTTTGCTTTCCTTGTGGGCTCCCAGATGTCCCTGCTCCGTGCCTTCTGCTATATGGCAGCCCAGATCCTGGGAGCTGTGGCTGGGGCCGCTGTGCTGTATAGCGTTACCCCACCTGCCGTCCGAGGAAACCTAGCACTCAACACGGTAATGGTTGGCTGAGAGGGGATGGGGAACCTGGTGTCCTGACTCTCTGTTGCCCTGACTCCCTGACTGGTGCAGGTGAATCAGCTCACCTGGGGTCTGGGACAATATGTGCATGTGTGAGCATGTGTGTGTTGAAGTGGTGAGGATTGACAGGTGGTTTAGAGCTTTAAGGAAGGCATAGGGCCCTGGACTGAGAATTAACAAACCTGAGTTTGAGTTTCAGCTTTCCTTCCAACTCCTTGCAGGTTCTTAAGGAAACTTATTTTACCTTTCAAGGCCTCAGTTTCCTCATACATGTAAGTGGCTGCAATCATTTCCATCATGAAGGAGCACTGTTAGGAGATACTAAGATGCAAATACAATGATTATGAAGGGGGTTGTATTGTCCTTCCTCTCCAGGGACCTGATGCCATAAGGAGATCCTTGCCGGGGAAGTCTTGAGGAGGTAACACTGTGGCAGCCCTCACGAGCTGCCTCTCTTCTTCTTCCTTTGCGCAGTTGCACCCTGCAGTGAGCGTGGGCCAGGCAACCACAGTGGAGATCTTCCTGACGCTCCAGTTTGTGCTCTGCATCTTTGCCACATATGACGAGAGGCGGAATGGCCAACTGGGCTCCGTGGCCCTGGCCGTTGGCTTCTCCCTTGCCCTAGGGCACCTCTTTGGGGTAAGCAGGAAGGAGAACAACTTCTCATTCAAGGATTCCGGGGCCCCTAAACCTTTCCCAACTTTTAAGGGTTCTTCCTGCCTACTTCACTGTCAAACATGAACATTATCCATCGCACTCTGTACTGGCACAAAGGAATCAACTCTGCCCTATCCCTCTCTTGTGACTGCTATATCTAGTCCTTCTTGACCCCAAGGTAGAAATGAATGCATCATGGCTAGACATGGGCTTTGCCTATGGATCCATAGTCTGTTCCCAGACAGGGCATCAGTTGCCCTCACCCCACTGCAGGAACCCCTGGAGAGTCATGCAGGCTGTCCCTCTCCACTTGCTGCTGGCTAGAGAAAAGATGCCGGCTCTCAGGGGCAATGTGGGTTGTGGGGAGAGAAGCTGGGGTGCAGTAGGGGGGTGTCTCAGTTACAACTGTCTCTTTTGCAGATGTATTATACTGGTGCAGGCATGAATCCTGCCCGCTCCTTTGCTCCTGCCATTCTCACTGGGAACTTCACTAACCACTGGGTGAGTGAAGGGAGAGGGGCAAGATCCTGGAGCCCATCTGGATGGTTGTGGACTGCAGGTTTCAGGCTGGATTCCTGCTCTCCTTCTGCATGTGTTGGCTGCTCTACCAGCACTCAGCTAAGGGGGCTGTCAGAGAGTGTGGCATGCCTGTGTGAGCAGGATTCATGATTTTGCTAGAAGGAGAGGCTCTTGCTCATATTTTTCCTTCTCTGGTTAGTCAGGGAGTATGCACTGAGTATTCACTGGTTGCTGAACTAGGGAGTATGAAGAGAGACAACTAAATATGAGCAGAATAAATTCTGCTCTCAGAGATCAAGATGTGTTGTGAGCACAAATGGGCCTCAGCCCCATTCCAGTTCTAATACGTTATCGGCTTTGTGTGTGACCATGGGCAAATAATCACTCTGTGCTTCAGTTTGTTTTACTATAAAATGGGACATTACGAGAAATGTGTGAAAGTTATATGTGAGAAACATTTAGCACAGAATCTGATATAAAGTAAGCACTCAATAAATATTGGTTATGTCCAAACATATGGAAATAATTTTAAAAATTTTCAAAGCTGTACACCCATTTTCATAACAGCATTACTCACAATAGCCAAGAGGTAGAAGCAACCCAACTGTTCCTCGGTGGATGAATGGATAAACAAAATGTGGTATATACATAAATGGAATATTAGCCGTAAAAAGGAAGGAAATTGTGACACATACCACAACATGGATGAATCTTGAGGACATTATGCTAAGTGAATAAGCCAGTCACAAAAAGACAAATACTGTATGATTACATTTATATGGGGTATTTAGAGTACTCAAATTCATAGACACAAAGTAGAAGGATAGTTACCAGGGGCTGATGGGGGTGGGGTGGAATAGGCAGTTGTTTAATGGGTATAGAGTTACAGTTTTGCAAGATGAAAAAGTTCTAGATATAGGTTGCACAACAATGTGAATATACTTAACACTACTAAACTGTACACTTAAAAACATATATATTTTTTTTTGAGACGGAGTCTCCCTCTATCACCCAGGCTGGAGTGCAGTGGAGCTTGATCTCAGGATCTCAGCTCACTGCAAACTCCGCCTCCTGGGTTCAAGCAATTCTCCTGCTTCAGCCTCCCGAGTAGCTGGGATTTCAGGCGCCTGCTACCACACCCAGCTAATTTTTGTATTTTTAGTAGAGATGGGGTTTCTCCCTGTTGATCAGGCTGTTCTCAAATGGCTGACCTTGTGATCCGCCCGTCTCAGCCTCCCAAAGTGCTGGGATTACAGGCGTAAGCCACTGTGCCTATCCAAAAATATTTAATATGGTAAATTTTATATGTGTTTTACCACAATTTATAAAATTTTTTTGAAAGCAACATCAAACTAGTGCAAATTGATAACAAATAGAATATACACATGCTAAGGTGTGGGATAAAGGAGTAATTTGATGAATCAGAAAATAAATGGTGAGTTTATTGTAGATATCAAGTGTACAATATCTTGTTTTCCACTAAGGTGGCAGGAAAAAGAGCAGCAACCAAGCCTGCGTATTCCTTTTCTCTTCCTACAGGTGTACTGGGTAGGCCCAATCATTGGAGGGGGTCTGGGCAGCCTCCTGTACGACTTTCTTCTCTTCCCCCGGCTCAAGAGTATTTCTGAGAGACTGTCTGTCCTCAAGGGTGCCAAACCCGAAGACTCCAATGGACAACCAGAGGTCACAGGGGAACCTGTTGAACTGAACACCCAGGCCCTGTAGAAGCTCCAGCTGAATAGAGGGAGTAGAAAGCTTCTGAGTTTACGTGGAGGGGTTGAGCCAGCCCCTAGATGAAGAAAGAGACTGTGGGGAGGGGCATGTACTTCTTTATTTTTTAACTTGTGTATGTGGTTGTTTTTTTTTTTTTTCTTTTGCTGTGTGAAATCTTTCAAGTTGCATTCATGAGCTGGTTGGTGCAAACTTCCCTTCCTCCCCATCCCACCTCCCTTCGCCGTGTGTGCTGATTGTGCATATGAATGTGAGTGTGGCTGTGTCTGAGTTTTGGGGCATGAGAGCTAAGGAAGCAAAAAGAGGTGCCATCCTATACCTCCCTTCCTCGACCCAGTATGGTGAGTACTGGGTAACCAATACCTTAAGTTTCTGGCCTTTACCCTGCTGCCAGTCAAGTGTGTGGCTCTTGATTTCTGAGGGAACAGAGAAGCAGGGAGTTACTCCTCACATGAGGCAGATGGAGAGAAGTGGAGGAGACAAGGCTTCCAAGGGTTAGGAGAAGGGACTCAAGGGAGGTGGGTGGTGAAAATGGAGGTATTAGCCCCAGATCAGGATGTAGGTGTACCAAAGAATTGGGGGGAAGTTAGTGGGAATATATAACCTACTTATCTCAGGGATGCTTGCCCCAGGGACTTGAGTGGGGAAGTAGCTCTGAGAAAAGTGAACACTAGGATTTAGCTGTTCTGTAAAGCCACATAAACCTGTCTACATCCGCTGGCTGGTTGTTTTCATTCTGGCATAATGGATCTCTTCAGAGGTCCTGGGCCAAGGAGCTTCCAACCTAAATAGGGCTTGGGCAAGCCTAGAATCTAGAAAAATTAAGCAGCTTAACTGGTCAGCCTGACATCCACTGTTGTAGCTGCCTGGCAGATGGTATTTAAGCCCCACAATTGTTCCCTAAGGCCAACACAGGAAATCTGATTCCTGGAGCAATAAATGAACGGGTGGTAGTAGGGGGCATGAGGGGAGAGGCTTTGACTCTGTTCTAATTTATTTAGAGCAAATCGAAACACTCCTCAAATGGCATCTTTCTGCTTTTATCACTAGTTCCGTGGTTTTTTTGTTTTGTTTTGTGCCTTGTGTATTTTCATTTCTCTGTCATCTGTCCTTTCATCTTGAAGCAAATCTCTTCTAACTCTCTCATACCTCAGAAATTGATTCCTTCTATTCAAATGCTTAATAATTCAGGAGATTATTATTTGTTTGAGCCCTATCTTCTTCTTCTTTTTTTTTTTTTGAGAGGGGGGTCTTACTATGTTGACCAGGTTGGAGTGCAATGGATATTCACAGGCACGATTATCGCACACTACAGTCTAGAAATCCTGGGCTCAAGCGATCTTCCTGCTTCAGCCTCCCCAGTAGCTGGGATTACAGGGGGCCAGAGCAGAGCCCTATTATCTTTTCCTTTTGGCAAGATCTTCTGAGCAGAGGCCAGAAGAGACCCTCAACTGATCAATGAATATTTACGGTTGCTTTCTTCCTTTTATGAGCCTCTTGCATACTTTGAAAGCTTTAAACTTATACCTATAATACAACGGACACCCCCTATCCCAGAAGACCATTCCTCTCTGTACTTCAGCTCTTTACTTCCTCCCAAATAAAACCTAACTTTTCTAACTAACTATTTAAGACTTGGAATAGTCCGCTTGACTAGAAGAAGGGGAAGAATGTTTGTAAATTCACCTCTAATCGGACTTTAATTCTACTATAATTCAGCAGAAAATTCATAGCGCTGTGATTTTTAGATCGACCTCACATAAAACAGTCCCTGCACTCGCTTCCCTTTTCCTTCCTTCTTCACCAATCTCCGCCCCAGCTCGCTCGGAGTCACGTGGACCAGCCCGGCTCGCCCCGCCTAGCTCTCCGCGCAGGCGAGGACCGGTCCAGCTGAGCCTGGTGGCGGAAAGGCTGCGGCCCCGCGCCAGAGGGCTCCTGGCTCCTCCGGGCTTCTGAAGACCCGCAGGGAGCGGGTGAGTGAGTGTGTGGCGAGAGGGCGCTAAGCGGACACGGGGATCCTTTCGAAGCTATGGGGGCATTCTCGGGAGACGCTGAGTCCCTTTTCGCGCCATCCGGTTTAGAGCCAGGGGGCGGGGCTCGTGCTGCAGGCGCGCACGCGCAGTTCTGTACTCTGCTCCTTAGTCTCCCGCGCCGTGTTCCCGGGTCTCACCGGACGCAGGCTTATCCCTGCGCTGCTCCGCACAGCTTGGGCCTCCCGCTGGATGGGTTGTGATGGAAAGGGGCTTGGAACTCCTGAATTAGAACAGAAAGTATCTGAGGGAGTTCCACTTCGGAGCTTAGCATCTAGTTGAGACCTGAAAAAAACTGGTGTGTGGCCTGGCTGTCAGCAGGGGTCGGAATTCACAGGCCGCTTTGCTTATATCGTGGGTTTTATGGAATGGATTTCTCACTCCCTTCCCTTCGTTGCCTTGTTTGGGTTTGTCACCTGGACCTCAGCTGCTAATGAAGCTTTTTTCCTTGAGCCTCTCAATTCTTTGCCTTTCGTGCTTCGACTAGTACTTTCAATTTTTTATTTATTTTATTTTGAGACGGAGTCTCGTTCTGCAGTGGCGCCATCTCGGCTCACTGCAACCTCCGCCTCCCGGGTTCAAGCGATTCTCTTGCCTCAGCTTCCTGAGCAGCTGGGATTACAGGCGCGCGCCACCATGCCCGGCTAATTTTTTGTATTTTTTTTAGTAGAGACGGGGGTTTCACCATATTGGTCAGGATGATCTCAAACTCCTGACCTTGTGATCCGCCCGCCTCGGCCTCCCAAAGTGCTGGGATTATAGGCGTGAGTCACCGCGCCTGGCCTGTTTGTTTTTTTGGTTGTTTTGTTTTGTTTTGTTTTTGAGACGGAGTCTTGCTCTGTCGCCCAGGCTGGAGTGCAGTGGCCCGATCTCGGCTCACTGCAACCTCCACCTCCCTGGTTCAAGCGATTCTCCTGCCTCAGCCTCCCCAGGAGCTGGGATTACAGGTGCCCGCCACTATGCCCGGCTAATTTTTGTATTTTTAGTAGAGATGGGGTTTCACCATGTTGGCCAGGCTGGTCTCGAACTCCTGACCCCAAATGATCCGCCCGCCTCGGCCTCCCACAGTGCTGGGATTACAGGTGTGAGCCACCGTGCCCAACCCTACTAGTACTTGGTACAAAGTAAAGGTAGATCATCTGATGTTAAATTTAAAACTCCTCTTTGACCACCCACAGTTAGCCTTAAATCCGTAGGTGGGTGTCTTTGGCCCCTTACAGTCTGGCCCTGACCCTCTCAATTTCATTTTGTAAATCTCTTACGCACCTGACTCCTGGCCACGTAGAAAGATTGTGGCTGCCCTCTTTCATATCTCAGTACTTACGTTCCTGCTGTTCCTTCTGCTTGGAAGTTCTTGACACTGCTCTGCCAAGCGAACTTCTCTTTGAAGACTGAGCTTAATTGTCCCTCTGAAAATCAATGTATCCGGCCTCCTATGCCAAGTTAGTCACTTCTTCCTGTGTGTCCCTGAAGTTTTTTATCCCCCTGTATTACCAGGGGCATTGATACAGCTCAATAAAAGATCAATAAAAGGTTACTGAGCTCCTAACATGTACCATGCACTGTGCTTAGCACCAGGCTTACAGAGATGACTAGGACGGAGAGTTCCCATCCCTTGAGGAACTCAAGTCGTAAGGAAAACACATGTAATTGAGTCTTCTGTGGTTAAAGTGAAAGGGTCATCAAGAAGTCCTTCCCGGCTTCCTTCCTCCTCTCACTGCACTCACACCATCTTACATCCTGATGCCTCCAAATCTTTAGCTCCAAACTCTTATCCCTCATCTTCCAGACTTGTCTGTTTCAGTTCAATTTAGTAAAGCATTTATTGAGCACTTACATTGTGCTGGGTAGTGATGATTCCTGATGTGAAAGAGTTTACGTTTTAGTGCAGTTATCATAGGATAGTTAAAATCACCTGAGGAACATTGTCAAAACACTTGCCTAAGCCCCATCTGTGGAAATTCTGATCCTCTAACAAGGCTCTGAAAATTCAAGGGTGAATAAGAATTCCTATCTCTACTAAAAAAAAAAAATACAAAAATTAGCTGGGTATGGTGGCATGTTCCTGTAATCCCAGCTACTTGGGAGGCTGAGGCAGGGAGAATCACTTGAACCCGGGAGGCGGAGGTTGCAGTGAGCCAAGATTGCACTATTGCATTCCAGCCTGGGTGACAGAGTGAGACTCCGTCTCCAAAAAAAAAAAAAAAAAAAAAGAATTCCTGTCCTCAGGGAATCTAAGGCTAATGGAGGGAGATAGACTTTGATTTTAACTATTATATACAACATGAATTGTAAGTACCATGTTGGAAGTCTGAATATGGCACACAGTAGACATCAAGGAAAAGGAGGTCACTTCTGTGTGGAGAAGTCAGGAGGAAGTCCCTTTTGGGCAGAGTCTTTTTTTTTTTTTGAGATGGAGTTTTGCTCTTGTTGTCCAGGCTGGAGTGCAGTGGCATGGTCTCCCAGGTTCAAGCGATTCTCCTGGCTCAGACTCCCAAGTAGCTGGAATTACAGGCACCCGCCACCACACCTGGCTAATTTTTTTTAATTTTTAGTAGAGACAGGGTTTCACCATATTGGCCAGGCTGGTCTTGAAGTCCTGACCTCAGGCGATCCACCCGCCTCGGCCACCCAAAGTGCTGGGATTACAGGCGTGAGCCACTGCGCCTGGCCTGGACAGAGTCTTCAGAGCTAAGTTGATATTTAGATGGGAGGCCATTCTAGATAGACTAGTGGCTTGAGAGAGAAGCGTGAGAGGTAAACAGGAGAGAGATTCATGAAAGACTTTGTATTGTAGGCACTGGGGGTCACTGAAACTTTAGTTTTGTATAGTAATGCATGCTAATAGTAAAGAATTCAAATAGTATCAAAGGGAAAGAGAAATATTTCTCCTATCCTAGATCCCCTAGTTCTCAGAGACAATCACTATGAAGTTTCTTATGTATACATTGAAGTGTTTTAAGCAGGATTGTTATATGCCTAAATCAGGTAACCATATTGAGGCTAGATTGAACAAGACTAGAGGCAGCTGCATTCATGCCCGTAATCCCAGCACTTTGGGAGCCCAGGGGGGTGGATCGCTTGAGCCCAGGAGTTAAAGACCAGCCCGGGCAACATGGCAAAACCTTGTCTCTACAAAAAATACAAAAATTAGCAGCGTGTGATGATGTACCCTATAGTCCCAGCTATTTGGGAGGCTGAGGTGGGAAAGTTGCTTGAGCCTGGGAGATGGAGGCTGCCGGGAGCTGTGATTGCACCACTGCACTCCAGTCTGGGTGACAAAGTGAGACCCTCTTTCAAAAAAGAAAAAAGGCTGGTGGCAGAGAAAGAGGATAGGAAGAGGTTGAGTAACCTAAGCAAGATCTACTCAGGAACTGAACTAAGGCAGTAGCAATTGGAATAGAAGGATAGACTGCAACTGAATAGAAGAACTTAAGGAAGTTAAGTGAGATGGAGCTAAGGTGACTCCTAGGTTTCTTTTTTTTTTTTTTGAGACGCAGTTTTGCTCTTGTTGCCCAGGCTGGAGTGCAATGGCGCGATCTCAGCTCACTGCAACCTCCGCCTCCCGGGTTCAAGCGATTCTCCTGCCTCAGCTTTCTGAGTAGCTGGGATTACAGGCATGCACCACTACACCCGGCCAGTTTTGTATTTTTAGTAGAGACAGGGTTTCTCCATGTTGGTCAGGCTAGTCTTGAACTCCTGACCTCAGGTGATCCACCTGTCTCGGCCTCCCAAAGTGCTGGGATTACAGGCATGAGCCACTGCATCCAGCCTCTTTTTTTTTTTTTTTTTTGACAAGGAGTTTCGCTCTTGTTTCCCAGGCTGGAGTGCAATGGTGCGATCTTGGCTCACTGCAACCTCTGCCTCCTGGGTTCAAACAATTCTGCCTCAGCCTCCCAAGTAGCTGGGATTACAGGCATGCGCCACCACACCCAGCTAATTTTGTATTTTTAGTAGAGATGGCATTTCTCCATGTTGGTCAGGCTGGTCTCGAACTCCCAACCTCAGGTGATCCGCCCACCTCAGCTTCCCAAAGTGCTGGGATTACAGGCATGAGCCACTGTGCCTGGCCCTAGGTTTCTTTTAATAAGGTGAAACTCGGCCTTCTTCACTGAGGAGATAGTGTCAGTCCTTGAGAGAGCTAAAGTGGAGACAGACTTGGGAAGATGAGTTCAGCTTTAGACCTATTGAGTGTAAGGTATCTTTGAGACATAAAGGTAGAGAATGCTATTCAGTTAGTCAGTTTAACATATGAGATTGTCAACTCAAGAGCTCAGAGGGGCCAGAAATACAGATTTGCTGGCTTCTGGCTTGGATGGTAGTTGAAGTGCATGGGAGAGGGTGAGTTTGCCCAATCAGGCCGTGTACAGTGAGAAGGGAAGAAGGCTAAAGAAGCAGGCCTAAGGAAAATCAGCACTTAAGTAGGAGGAGGAACAGCCAATAAGAGGTCAAAGGGAAAAGTTTTATGTTGGATTTTTTTCCCCCCTTAAGATGAGCTGGGACAGGTGTGGGGGCACATGCCTGTAATCCCAGCACTTTGGGAGGCTGAGGTGGGAGGATAGCTTGAGCCTGGGGGCTTGAGGCTGCAGTGAGCCGAGATCACACCACTGCACATCACTACACTTTTGAGACACTGTCTCAAAAGAAAAAACAGATGGAATAGCCTTGAGCAACTCAATATATTGGGATGGGGCTAGTGTAAAGGGAAGGTTGGAAATAAGGAATAACCAACTAAGGAACAGGAAGTGATTAATGAGGATCACAGAGTACTTAGATTAGAAGCAAAGAACTAGGGGTGGGTGTTTGAAATATGTATGTTTTTAGCCTTGGGTGGAGAGAGTTGAGAGAGTTCATGTCTGATAACCTCAATTGTTCCTAACAGGAAGGAAGCAGATAAACCAGGTGGGAGGCAAGGAAGCAGTAGAGTGAAGGAGCTTGAGGATAATGATGAAAGTTAGGAACAGTGGTTCTTTGGGAAGAGACAATGAAGCGGACCAAGAATACAGAAATGAGGCTGGGCGCGGTGGCTCATGCCTGTAATCTCAGCATTTTGGGAGGCCGAGGCAGGCGGATCATGAGGTCAGGTGTTCCAGACCAGCCTGGCCAACATGGTGAAACCCTGTCTCTACTAAAAATACAAAAATTAGCCAAGTGTGGTGGCGGGCACCTGTAATCCCAGCTACTTGGGAGGCTGAGGCAGGAGAATTGCTTGAACCCAGGAGGTGGAGTTGCAGTGAGCTGAGATCGCACCACTGCACTCCAGCCTGGATGACAGAGCAAGACTCTGTCTCAAAAAAAAAAAGAATGCTGAAATGATTTGCTGGACCAGCTGAAGGCCCTGCTCAGGTTGCAGGCTATACGTGTTATCGGGGGAACCAGCCCCCAATATTTCAACATAGGTTCTTTTCTATTTTGCCTGTCGGCCGGTCTCATAAATAAAGAGAAAGACTACAAAGAAAAGAATTTTACAGCTGGGCCTCCGTGGGTGCCGTCACATATTGGTAGGACCATGATGGCGACTTGAGCCGCAAAACCAGCAAGTTTTTATTAGGGATTTTAGAAGGGGAGGGGGGTACGAATAGGGAGTGGATCACAGAGATCACATGCTTCAAAGGGCAATAAAAGATCACAAGGCAAAAGGGCAGAGTCGGATCACAAGGCAAGGGCAAAATTAGAATTACTGATGAGGGTCCATGTCCCGCTGGGCACACATTGTCTTGATAAACATCTTAACAGGAAACAGGGTTTGAGAGCAGAAGACCAGTCTGACTAGAATTCACCAGGCTGGAATTTCCCAATCCTAGTAAGCCTGAGGGCACTGCAGGAGACCAGGGCATATTTCATCCCTTATCTCAACCGTGTAAGACAGACACTCCCAGAGTAGTCGTCTATAGGCCTACCCCTGGGAATGCACTCCTTCCCCAGGGTTATCAATTATTAATATTCCTTGCTGGGAAAATAATTCAGTGATATTTCTCCTACTCACACGTCTGTTTATAGGCCCCCTGCAAGAAGAAAAATATGGGCCGGGCGCGGTGGCTCACGTTTGTAATCCCAGCACTTTGGGAGGCCGAGGCGGGCGGATCACGAGGTCAGGAGATCGAGACCACGGTGAAACCCCGTCTCTACTAAAAATACAAAAAATTAGCCAGGCATGGTGGCGGGCACTTGTAGTCCCAGCTACTCAGAGAGGCTGAGGCAGGAGAATGGCGTGAACCTGGGAGGCGGAGCTTGCAGTGAGCCGAGACTGCACCACTGCACTCCAGCCTGGGTGACAGAGCAAGACTCCGTCTCAAAAAAAAAAGAAGAAGAAAAATATGGCTGTATTCTGCCCGACCCCCCAGGCAGTCAGACCTTATGGTATCTTTCCTTGTTCCCTGAAAATCGCTGTTGTTCTGTTCTTTTTCAGGGTGCCCTGATTTCATATTGTTCAAACACACAATGTTTTACAAACAATTTGTACAGTTAACACAATGATCACAGGGTCCTGAGATGACATATATCCTCAGCTTATGAAGATGACGGGATTAAGAGATTAAAGACAGGCATAGGAAATTATAAGAGTATTGATTGGGGAAGTGATAAATATCCATGAAATCTTCATAATTTATGTTCAGAGATTGCAGTAAAGACAGGCGTAATAAATTATTAAAGTATTAATTTGAGGAACTAATAAATGTCCATGAAATCTTCACAGTTTCTGTTCTTCTGCTGTGGCTTCAGCTGGTCTCTCCATTCGGGGTCCCTGACTTCCCACAACATCATCTGTCTTATATCACTATACAGGGTTGTTTGGTTTTCTCCAGCACATCTGGGCCTAGATTTGAATTGAAGTCTAGGAAGCAGATGGTTGCATTGATCTGAGGTTATGTATGGTCTTTTGCAGGGTGAGTGTACTGAAAGGAAAAGAGATAGAGGCCACACGGGAAAATGGCCAAACTGATGTATATAGTGATACAGTAGTAGGATATGTGTGACCCTGGTTTGATCATTTTGTTTTCTAGCTCAGAAATCTTCAGTGGCTCCCTGGGTTAGGTTCTAAATCTTTGAACTGATGGACAAAGATGAGGTTTTTCCCATAAAGCTGGTTCCAGCTGCTTTTCCATTGCTTTCCTGTTGGACTCATCTATTCATAATGGCCCCCTCTTTGGTTTTGCACTGGCAGTTCTCTGCTTAAATGCCCGTCCTATTCTCAGCTGCCTTAATCCTATGCAGCTTTCAAAGGCCCAGTTCTAATCGTGCTTCCTCAGACAAAACCTCCTTGACCACTTTAACCTGAAAAGAGTACTAGTTTTTTAGTTTTTTTTGGTATCACATATTTAGAGCTTGTACTGCCTGGTCTTTTACATTGTTTGTTCTATATTTGTGGATTTTATTTCTGCAACTACATTTTTTTTTTTTTGAGACGGAGTCTCACTCTGTCACCCAGGCTGGAGTGCAGTGGTACGATCTCGACTCACTGTAACCTCCGCCTCCCTCGTTCAAGTGATTCTCCTGCCTCAGCCTCCCGAGTAGCTGGGATTACAGGCACCCGCCACCACACCCGACTAATTTTTTGGTAGTTTTAATAGAGACGGGGTTTCATCATGTTGGCCAGACTAGTCTTGAACTCCTGACCTCGTGATCCACCCGCCCTGGCTTCCCAAAGTGCTGGGATTACAGGCGTGAGCCACCGCGCCTGGCCTCTGCAACTACATTTCTTAAATTTCTTTAGCTCTACCATTGCACCTACACACTATCTTTTGCCAGGAAGGTTCTCCCTAAGCATTTAGTAACTGACTATAGAGTCTGACAGATGGAGAGGAAATTAATATTTGGGGGGGTTTTCTGTTTGTTTTGTTTGTTTGTCTTTTGAGACAGGGTCTCACTCTGTTACCCAGGGTGGAGTGCAGTGGCACAATTTCAGCTTATTGCAATGTCTTTTTTTTTTTTTTTTTTTGAGACGGAGTCTCGCTGTGTCACCCAGGCTGGAGTGTGGTGGCGCAATCTCGGCTCACTGCAAGCTCTGCCTCCCGGGTTCACGCCATTCTCCTGCCTCAGCCTCCCGAGTAGCTGGGACTACAGGCGCCCACCACCACACTCGGCTAATTTTTTGTATTTTTAGTAGAGATGGGGTTTCACCGTGTTAGCCAGGATGGTCTCGATCTCCTGACCTTGTGATCCGCCCGCCTCGGCCTCCCAAAGTGCTGGGATTACAGGCATGGGCCACCGCGCCCGGCCAGCTTATTGCAATTTCAACTTCCTGGGCTCAAGTGATCCTCCTGCCTTAGCCTCCTAAGGCTGGGACTGAAGGTGTACATCAGCATGCCCGGCTGATTTTTGTATTTTATTTTTTGTAGAGACTGGGCTTCGCTATGTTGCCCAGGCTGGTCTCAAACCCCTGGACTCAAGTGATCTTCCCACCTCAACCTCCCAAAGTATTAGGATTACAGGCGTGAGCCACCATGTCCAGCCAGGGGTTCTTACTTTGTGCTCAGCACTGGGTAGAGTGCTTAATATCACTGCTTCTCAAACTGTCTTGGTAAAGGACCAGGTAGATTTTTCCCTCAAGCTGTTGCAGATCAGTAGTGTTCTAAAAGCACTTCTGTAAAATAAAATTACTAGAAAAATAACATTTAAGAAGACATAGAGAATACAGGCTTTTTATTATTATCATTATTAGATTCAACAAACATTGGCTGGGTGCGGTGGCTCATGCCTGTAATCCCAGCACTTTGGGAGGCCGAGGTGGGTGGATCACTTGAGGCCAGAGTTCAGCAGCCTAGGCAACATGGCGAAACCCCATCTCAACTACAAAACACAAAAAAATTAACCTGGCATGGTGGCACAGGCCTGTAACCCCAGCTACTTGGGAGGCTGAGGCACGATAATAGTTTGAACCCGGGAGGCGGAGGTTACAGTGAGCCAAGATCACGCCACTGCACTCCATCCTGGGTGACAAAGGGAGACCCTGTCTCAAAACAAAACTGTAAACTGCCTGTCAAATTGCCCTAAGATGTTCTAAGTGCTAATGCTTTCTTTCTGTACTTACCTTGATGCAGACTGCTAATAGTTTGTGGACTGGCAATGGTCTGAAGACCAAGGTTTGAGTAGCATTGCTTTACATGATCTCATTTGCACTTCCCTAATATCTCGTGAGGGTGGGTATTATTATTTCCTCAGTATACTGATAAGGAAAGGGATTTAGTTAAGCCACCTGCTCAAGTTCACCAATTTAGTACCGGACAGAATTGGAATTCAAGTGCTAGATGCCATTTTGTTCATACTACTGGGTCTCAAAGAGGATCCTTGGAGCAGAGTTGGTTTGGGGCAGGTAGAGTGTTTTGTTTTGTCTTTAAAAAGTAAGTTAATTTGGTCGGGCGCAGTGTCTCATGCCTGTTATCCCAGCACTTTGGGAGGCCGAGGTGGGCAGATCATGAGGTCAGGAGTTCCGAGACCAGCCTAGCCAATATGGTGAAACCCCATCTCTACTAAAAATACAAAAATTAGCTGGGCATAGTGGCATGCACCTGTAGTCCCAGCTACTTGGGAGGCTGAGGCAGAAGAGTTGCTTGAAACCAGGAGGCAGAGGTTGCAGTGAGCTGAGATCACGCCACTGCACTCCAGCCTAGGTGACAGAGCAAGACTGTCTAAAAAAAAAAAAAAAAAAAGTTAATTTGAATTGCAAATACATTTAATATTTTATCTGTTGTTTTCTTTTGGTTCTTGCATTTTAATGCCTCCAAGTATTGATTTCAGATACATATTGCTTCATCTGAACTGCTTGATACTTAGTTGAGTAGGAAAAGTAACTGACATCCCTTTTAAATGTCCAGATCCACTGGCTCTATGGTGTTTGACAAAGTTCTCACCTGGTCTATGATGAAATGTGAAAATAAAGTCAATGTAATGAATTTTTTCATGAAGTCATATTTATTAAATTTGAAGGACAGTATTTTATCCTGAGATTTTTGTCTATAGTTTTTTTGGTGTTAAAATGGTAGAAACAGAATGTGTATAGTAATTGTGTGGAGTGTAGTTTATAATGGCTGTTTGAGATATAATTCATATACTGTAAAATTCACCCTTTTAAAGTGTACAATTCAGGCCAGGTGTGGTGGTTCATACCTGTAATCTCAGCACTTTGGGAGGCCAAGGCAGGAGGATTACTTTAGGCCAGTCAGGAGTTTGAGACCAGTGTGGGCAACATAGGGAGGTACCAGCTCTACACAAATTTAAAAAATTAGCCAGGTGTGGTATTGAATGCCTGTAGTCCCAGCTACTTGGGAGGCTGAGGTGGGAGGATTGCTTGGGCCAAGAAGTTGAGGCTATAACAAGTCATAATTGATCTGTACTCCAGCCTGGGCTGGTCAACAGAGTGAGACCCTGTCTCAAAAAAAAAAAAAAAAAAAAAAAATACAAGAAAACCACTGTACAATTCTGTGATTTTTAGTATATTCAGAGAGTTGTACAACCATTTCTGCCCACCTCAGCCTCCTAAAGTGCTGGGATTACAGGTGTGAGCCACTGTGCCCATATCGGCCTATTGCATTTGCCTATTCTAGACATTTCATATAAATTCCATCATACAATATATGACCTTTTGTGTTTGGCTTCTTTTTTTTGTTTGTTTTTTTGAGATGGAGTTTTCATTTTTCATTCTTGCTGCCCAGGCTGGAGTGCAGTGGCGCGATTTGGGCTCACTGCAACCTCCACCTCCAGGGTTCAAGCGATTCTCCTGCCTCAGCCTCCCGAGTAGCTGGGATTACAGGCACCCGCCACCATGCCCAGCTAATTTTTTTGTATTTTTAGTAGAGATGGGGTTTCACCATGTTGGCCAGGCTGGTCTCAACTCCTGACCTCAGGGTGATCTGCCCACCTTGGCCTCCAAAAAGTGCTGGGATTACAGGTGTGAGCCACTGCACCTGGCTGTGTTTGGCTTCTTTCACTGAACATGTTTTCAAGTTTCATCTACTTCATGGCATGTATCAGTCAGTATTCCATTCCTTTTTTTTTTTTTTTTTTGAGACAGAGCCTTGCTCTGTCATCTAGGCTGGAGCACAGTGGCGCAATATCAGCCCACTGCAGCCTCCACTTCCCAGGCTCAAGTAATTCTCCCACCTCAGCTTCTCTAGTAGCTGGGACCACAAGCACACACCACCACACTCAGATAATTTTATTTTTTAAATTTTTTGTAGAGACGAGGTCTCACTATATTGCCCAAACTGTTCTTAAACTCCTTTGCTCAAGTGATCCTCCCGCCTTGGCCTCCCAAAGTACTAGGATTTCAGGCGTGAGCCACTGAGCCTGGCTGTGCCCTTTTTAAATATAGACTTTCAAATTTGAGTTAGCATAGTTAGGAGGCAGGAGGATCACTTGAAGTCAGGAGTTCCGGAGCAGCCTGGGCAACATGGTGAAACCCTGTTTCTACCAAAAATACCAAAAAATTAGCTGGGCAAGCCGGGCACGGTGGCTCACGCCTGTAATCCCTGTACTTTGTGAGGCCAAGACGGGCAGATCACCGGAGGTCGGGAGTTTGAGACCAGCCTGACCAACGTGGAGAAACCTTGTCTCTACTAAAAATACAAAATTAGCCGGGTGTGGTGGTGCATGCCTGTAATCCCAGCTACTTGGGATGCTGAGGCAGGAGAATTGCTTGAACCCAGGAGGGAGGCGGAGGTTGCAGTGAGCCAAGATCGTGCCACTGCACCCCAGACTGGGTGACAGAGCGAAACTCCGTCTTAGAAAAAAAAAAGGTTTATCAAGCCCAGTATTAACACTCTCGGAGCGAGAGAGCAGACTGACCTCTGCAAAATGAGATCAGCATTAGTTTGATGTAGTTTGGGTCTTTTTATGTGGTTTTTTTTTTTGGCTGCCTAATCTCTAGTCAGTGTCTGCCTTTTAATTGATGGATGTGTTACTTAGTGCTTGCCTGCTGCCTCCATCCCATAATTTTAAGTACATGCGTGATATGCAGTCCATATGCATTGATGAGCTGATTATCATACGGGGTCATGATAAGGACACTTTTTCTCTTTGATGCATATGCCTTGCCCTGAAGAGCTGCTCCTTGCTGGTTTTGTCTGGATCCTGCAGGCCATGGGGTCCTTGCTTGCTTCTCTAGCTTACTTTTTGTTTTGGCCTGCTTAACTTTTGCCTTTTATCTTGCTTCTTGCTCACCTACCCCTTCACCTTGCTTCTGCTCTCATGTTCTTACTCATTCTGCCCTTTATCCAACTTTAAATTCCCTTTAATATTATCCTGCCTCATTTTCCCTATTCTGCTGTCTCAGTTACAGTGAGCCATGATTGTACCACTGCACTCCTGGGTGCCAGCCTGGATGCCTGAGTGAGACCCTGTCTCAAAAAAAAAGCTATAAAATCATTTTGCAAACTCGAGTGTACTAGGAAAAGGTATTACTATTTTTGGTTTTGTACAAATGATTTCCTTTCTTTTATGAATTATTTTCTTGGGTTATATTTTCTGAAATGAGTTTACTGTTTCAAAGGGTATGACCCAGGATAATCTGTTGATTCAAAATTCGGCAAATATTTATTGCATGCTTGGCTGGGCGTGGTGGCTCAAGCATGTAATCCCAGCACTTTGGGAGGCCGAGGTGGGTGGATCACCTGAGGTCAGGAGTTCAAGACCCACCTGGCCAATATGGTAAAACCCTGTCTCTACTAAAAATACAAAATTAGCCTGGTATGGTGATGTGCGCCTGTAATTCTAGCTACTTGGGAGGCTGAGGCAAAGAGTCACTTAAACCTGGGAGGCACAGGTTACAGTGAGCCGAGACCACGCCACTACACTCCAGCCTGGGCAACAGAGCGTGAGACTCTGTCTCAAAAAAAAAAAAAAAAATTGCATGCTCGCTATATGCCAAGCTGTATTCTAAGCACTGGAGAATGCAGCAATGAGCAAAACAAAATGAAGCCGTGCAGCATGGAGTTTTCCTTTTGTTGGACTGGTTTACGATTTTTATTATACAAATCGATTTCTAAATGCTAGAACAACGCTAATATATGATGACATTTCCATCCATCTGAAGTGAAATGAGAAAAATAAAGATAATGTATTCTTACTGAATTCTGACCACTGTTCGGTGTTCTAAATTCCTTCCTGAGGAGCCTGGAGAGAGCCATGTCCGCAGCCCATCCATCTTGCTAAACAGGTCACTTGGACCCAGTATGTTATGGCTTGCTCTCATAACTTGACTCTGGCATAGCATCAATCACACGATGGTTAGCAGACTTCCTTAACTAATTTACACTGATATTAAACATTCCTTTCTACTGACTCCAACTTTTTATTTTTATTTATTTCTGTTTATTTTTTGAGATGGAGTCTTGCTCTGTGGCCCAGGCTGGAGGGTGGCGGCCTACTGCAACCTATGCCTCCCAGGTTCAAGCGATTCTCCCGCCTCAGCCTCCCAAGTAGCTGGTACTACAGGCGCACACCACCACGCCCAGCTAATTTTTGTATTTTTAGTAGAGACAGTGTTTCACCATGTTGGTCAGGCTGGTCTTGAACTCCTGACCTAAGGTGATCCACACACCTCAGCCTCCCAAAGTGCTGGGATTACAGGCATGAGCCACCACACCCAGCCAAGACTTCTTAAGTTAGTGTTTTCTTGGACTGCAGTTACTCATCGGCTAAGAATAAGTCTCTTTAAATATTTGTCAGAGTTTGGTTTTTCCACAGACAGTATGGAGTTTTTCATAGTGATTATGGATTTCAAAGGACATAGCTGAGATTATATCATATACTATATACTTTTTCAGAGTGTTAAACAAGCTGTTTCTTTTCTTTTTTTTTTTTAGACGGAGTCTCACTCTGTCGCCCAGGCTGGAGTGCAGTGGTGCAATCTCTGCTCACTGCAAGCTCCGCCTCTTGGGTTCACTCCATTCTCCTGCCTCAGCCTCCTGAGTACCTGGGATTACAGGCGCCCGCCACCACGCCCGGCTAATTTTTTGTATTTTTGGTAGAGAGGGGGTTTCACCATGTTAGCCAGGATGGTCTCGATCTCCTGACCTCGTGATCCGCCCGCCTTGGCCTCCCAAAGTGCTGGGATTACAGGCGTGAGCCACCGTGCCTGGCCAACGCCCAGCTAATGTTTGTATTTTTAGTAGAAGATGGGGTTTCACCATGTTGGCCAAGCTGGTCTGGAACTCCTGACCTTAGGTGATCTGCCTGCCTTGGCCCTCCAAAGTGCTGGGATGCCACCGCACCTGGCCTAGAAAAATTTTTTAAAAGGCCGGGCATGGTGGCACATGCCCAGAGTCATAGCTACTCAGGAGGCTGAGGCAGGAGGACTGCTTGAGCCCAGGAATTTGAGGTTATAATGAGCTGTGATCATGCCACTGTACTCCAGCCTGGGCAACAGAGTGAAACCCTGTCTCTTTTTTTTTTTTTTAAAGGAAGATGATTCTTTGGGAGAGAGTGATAGGGAATGTACCAGTTTCTATTCACTCCATTTCCTCACCTGTTCTGTTAGATGCTGATTTCTACTGAGATTACCAAGGTGTAAGAGTAACTTTGGAGAGGAGAGTGAAGAACCTTTCTCTACACATTCACAGTGTCTCAGAAGCCTCAGGGCTCCTGAGATGTATTAGATCCTTGGTGGAATCACTGTATGGCCAGAGCTCGGTTTTTTTAATTCCTGTGATACATCAGAGCTGTGTCTGCGTGGAAGAGCCACAGAAAGTGGAGGGTGACAGGGTTGAGCAATTTTTTTTTTCCAGAGACTCTGTAGACCAGGCTGGAGTGTAGTGGTGCAATCACAGCTCACCTCAACCTCGAACACCTAGGCGCAAGTAGTCCTCTTGCCTCAGCCAGCCTCCCGAGTAGGTAGGACTACAGGTGTGTGCCACAACGCTTGGCTTTTTGTACAGATGGGGTCTCACAATGTTGCCCAGGCTAATCTTGAACACTGGGGCAAATTATCATGTCTTGGCCTCCTAAAGTGCTGAGATTATAGGCATGAGCCACTGTGCCCAGCCAGGGTCTAACAATTTTATTTGTTAATTTTTTTTTTGAGACAGTCTTGCTCTGTTGCTGATCTCGGCTCACCGCAACCTCTGCCTCCTGGGTTCAAGCGATTCTCCTGCCTCAGCCTTCCGAGTAGCTGGGATTATAGGCATACGCCACCACGCCCGGCTAATTTTGTATTTTTAGTGGAGACAGGGTTTCTGCATGTTGGTCAGGCTGGTCTCGAACTCCTAACCTCAGGTGATCTGCCCGCCTTGGCCTCCCAAAGTGCTGGGATTAAAGACATGAACCACTGTGCCTGGCCAGGGCAGGTGCTTAATTCATAGGCTGGAGCCTCTTTGGTTTTGATCAGGTAGAAGCCATTATTTAAAACTTTCTCTGGGACTGAGAACAGAATTTTGGTTGTGACAAAAGTCAAACATTTGAGGATCGTGTTCATAATATTCTAAGCATTACGGCCTTGTCCTGTTCCTATCTTCTTTTCATGGAGAGGAACTTACATTTTTTATCTTTCTCTATCTCTCCAGGCCTCATCATTTCTGTCTCCTGTTTCTCCACTTCCTTCTCTATTGGTTGGTCCACTGATATATGAACTTGCACATGATGAACTGTGAACTTCTAGCCACATGTAGTGCCCTTGGGTACTTGGAGGGAGACACTTACCACAAGGAACCAGATTGCTTAGGTGAGTACCTTTTCGAGGAAACAGGAAAAAAATTTGCTTGAATTAAGGAGGTCTGTTGAATTTCTCAAACCATGGGTGTGAAAAGATGTGGGTCTGGGTGGAACTTCTTCCAAGGTTCCACATGCATGTTTTGTTCTGTCTCTGAAGAGAGTGTGAAGGATCTGATCCGCTATTTGAGGTATGAGGATGAGACACGAGATGTGCGGCAGCAGCTGGGGGCAGCCCAGATCCTACAGAGCGACCTTCTGCCCATCCTCACCCAGCATCGCCAGGACAAGCCTCTCTTTGATGCTGTTATCAGGTTGCCTCCTTAGCTTTTAAACTTTCGCCACCTGCCAGGCTTTGGTGTTTGAGCTGATAGGTTTGGCATTTGAGCTGGTAAGGAAACTTAACAACTTCTCCCTCCTTCATTGTCTCCCAGACTGATGGTGAACTTGACACAACCAGCCTTGCTCTGTTTTGGCAATCTGCCTAAGGAGCCCAGCTTTCGGCACCATTTTTTGCAGGTGCTAACTTATTTGCAGGCCTACAAAGAGGTGAGGCTTTCCTTTGGAGTCCCTGGGGCAGAATATGGGGCAGTGGTGAAGAAGGTGGAGAATTGGATGACTGCTACTTAAGATCAGGTTCTCCGTTTCACAGGCCTTTGCCAGTGAGAAGGCTTTTGGAGTCCTCAGTGAAACCCTGTATGAGCTGTTGCAGCTGGTGAGTCTTCACCTTACAGGATCCCATGGGACAGCATTTTGCACCTTCTCCGGGCAGAGGAGGAGATGCTGAGATATGGTCCCAGTCCTTGGGGATATGGTAGTCCGATCCATAGTCTCTGGCTGCCTCAGTACCGTTGGAACGCTTTCTTTTTAATCCTGCTTCTCTTCTGTGCCTGGGTCTTCCAGCCAGAGTACATACTGCCTGCCTTCCACAGGGAGTCTCTTCCTCTTCCTCTCTTCTGGTTAGGGCTGGGAGGAACGGCAGGAGGAAGACAACTTGCTGATTGAGCGGATCCTACTGCTGGTCAGAAATATTCTTCATGTCCCAGCTGACCTTGATCAGGAGAAGGTGAGGGTTTTGGGTATTCTATGTTCTTGTGCAGTTAGGTTGAGCTGCCTTTTTTTTTTTTTTTTTTTTTTTTTTTGAGACGGAGTCTCGCTCTGTCGCCAGGCTGGAGTGCAGTGGTGCGATCTCAGCTCACTGCAAGCTCAGCCTCCTGGGTTCACGCCATTCTCCTGCCTCAGCCTCTGCCTCCTGAGTAGCTGGGACTACAGGCGCCCGCCACCATGCCTGGCTAAATTTTTTTTTGTATTTTTAGTAGAGACAGGGTTTCACCATGTTAGCCAGGATGACCTCGATCTCCTGACCTCGTGATCCACCTGCCTTGGCCTCCCAAAGTGCTGGGATTACGGGTGTGAGCCACCGCACCTGGCCAAGCTGCCCATTTCGTGCTATTCTGTCCTCTGACAAGTCTGGGAGAGGAGACTTGGTCAAAGAATGAGTTGGAGAGCTTCAAGGCAGGGCAGTGGGATTGAATGAGCTCCCTCTCTACCCTCACCACTCACTGCTCAGAAGATTGATGATGACGCCAGTGCCCATGACCAGCTCCTCTGGGCGATTCACCTCAGCGGCCTGGATGACCTGCTCCTCTTTCTGGCCAGCTCGTCTGCTGAGCAGCAATGGAGCCTACATGTGCTAGAGATTGTCTCCCTTATGTTTCGTGACCAGGTGAGACCCTGGCCTATTGCCCAAGTCCCCTCTGCCCATGAACTTTTCTGCTGTACAGCCAGAATTGTTCTTGTGATAGTGGCTGCATTATTTGGGGAAGGCAGGCGACGGCAGGAGTAGCCATGTCTTGTGTACAGTAGTACCCCCTTATTCATGGTTTTGCTTTCGTTGATTTCAGTTACTCACAGTCAACCATGGTCTGAAAATATTAAGTGGAAAATTTCAGAAATAAACATTTTAGAAGTTTTAAACTTGTCCATTGTTCTGAGTAGTGTGATGAAATCTTTTCTCCCTGTCTGTCCTAAACAAGATGTGAATCATCCCTCTGCGCAGCATATCCACACTGTATACCTGCCTGTTAGTCACATACTAGCCATCTTGGTTATCAAATTGAAAAAACATAATAGAACGTGTGTGTGTGTGTGTGTGTGTGTGTGTGTGTGTGTGTGTGTATATGTATACATGTTGTTTTCTGATAACGTATATATATAGCACATATATACATTCTATAAAACATAGAACGTACATGTTCTATGTATATGTGTATACACATATATATATACGAATATATACATATATATATTTCAGTACTGTCTGCAGTTTCAGGCATCTAGTGGGAGTCTTAGAACATTTCCCCCTCAGATAAGGGAGAACAACAGCACAGCGCCCCGTTAATGGGGTTCTATTTTGTTCACTCTTTGCATCCCCAGTAGGCATGAACTCAGGATAAGGAATGACTGTTCTGATTCTTCCCTCTTTGTTCCAATCTAGAACCCTGAGCAGCTGGCGGGAGTAGGGCAGGGACGCTTAGCTCAGGAGCGGAGCGCAGATGTTGCAGAACTGGAGGTGTTGCGCCAGCGAGAGATGGCAGAAAAGAAGGCTCGAGCTCTCCAGCGAGGCAACAGGTGAGTGACAGAGAGGCAGGTTCTTTTTCCTACATCATGGAATGCTGAGGGCATAGAAGGCAAATTCTTCTTTTTTTTTTTTTTTTTTTTTTTTTTTTTGAGACGGAGTCTCGCTCTGTCGCCCAGACTGGAGTGCAGTGGCGCGATCTCGGCTCACTGCAAGCTCCGCCTCCCGGGTTCACGCCATTCTCCTGCCTCAGCCTCTCTGAGTAGCTGGGACTACAGGCGCCCGCCACCATGCCCGGCTAATTTTTTGTATTTTTAGTAGAGATGGGGTTTCACCGTGGTCTCGATCTCCTGACCTCGTGATCTGCCCGCCTCGGCCTCCCAAAGTGCTGGGATTACAAGCGTGAGCCACCGCGCCTGGCCCCATAGAAGGCAAATTCTAAGATGGGGTGATTGAATAACATTTTAGTTTTTTTTTTTTTTTTGAGACAGAATTTTGCTCTTGTCGCCCAGGCTGGAGTGCAGTGGCACGATCTCTGCTCACTGCAACCTCCGTCTCCTGGGTTCAAGTGATTCTTCTGCCTCAGCCTCCCCAGTAGCTGGGACTACAGGCGCATGCCACCATGCCAGGCTAATTTTTGTATTTTTAGTAGAGACAGGGTTTCACCATGTTGGCCAGGCTGGTCTCAAACTCCTAACCTCAGGTGATCTGCCTGCCTCAGCCTCCCAAAGTGCTGGGATTATAGGCGTGAGCCACCACGCCCGACCAACATTTTGTAGTTTTAACTTGCTCCAATGTGCCGATGATAGAGAATGGAGATAAAGTTTCCAGAGAACTGAAAAATCACCTTGGACCTTTTTGTTTCTGCAGGCATTCTCGATTTGGGGGCTCCTATATTGTCCAGGGGTTGAAATCCATTGGGGAGAGGGACCTCATCTTTCACAAAGGCCTTCACAACGTGAGTATTCTTACATCTGGAGTGGGAACATAGTGGAGTTGCATAGCTTAAGCAGGGTAATCATCTTAAGAGTTCTTGGCTGGGCCTGGTGGCTCATACTTGTGGTCCCAGCACTTTGGGAGGCTGAGGCAGGAGGATTGCTTGAGCCCAGAAGTTCAAGATCAGACTGGGCAACACGGCAAGACCCTGTCTCTAAAAAAAAAATTAAATTAAAGGTTGGGTACAATGGCTCATGCCTGTAATCTTAACACTTTGAGAAGCTAAGGAAGGAGGATTGCTTGAGCCCAGGAGTTCGAGACCAGCCTGGGCAACATAGCAAAACCCTGTCCCTACAACAAGTGAAAAATACTAACTGAGCATGGTGGCACCCGCCTGTGGTCCTAACTACTCGGGAGGCTGAGGTGGGAGGATTGCTTGAGCCCAGGAGTTCAAGGCTCCAGTGCGCTACGATTGCATCATTACACTCCAACCTGGGTGACAGAGCAAGTTCTTGTCTCAAAACAAAAACAAAAATTAGTTTCTTCTGAGAAAATTGACGAGAGCTGCAAGGGGAAGGTGGTAGTTAGGAGTAATTCTAATCCCCCAACCAACACACCCAGCTACGAAACTACAGTTCAGATTTGGGAAAGCAGCCGAGAAAGGTGCCTAAACGTCGCCAGGCCGCCCGAGAGCTGTCCATTCAGCGCCGTTCTGCCCTCAATGTGAGGCTCTTCCTCAGAGACTTCTGCTCGGAGTTCCTGGAGAACTGTTACAACCGGCTCATGGGATCAGTAAAGGTGAGAACCTGTGAAGGATATGGAGATAATCAGGAATGGAATAGACAGATGATGATGCAGCTGTTGGTGGGTAAGAAGTGGGGAGGAGCTCGGGGAGGCTGCCCCTGGAATGTGGACTCGTAGGTGGGAAGGATATGCAGTTAGGATGTCCCTGAGAGATAGTGAAAATGCCAGGAGCGAGTGGGCTCCTGGCATGACAAAAGAGGCTCTGGAAAAATTGCCTCAGAGGGAGAGGAAAGCGAGAACAGGACAGAGTTGGAAATTGTGGATCCTAGGGTATTACAGTAGTGTCCCGGCGCGGTGGCTCACACCTGTAATCCCAGCGCTTTGAGAGGCCGAGGCAGTGGATCACTTGAGGTCAGAAGTTCAAGACCAACCTGGCCAATATGGTGAAACCATATCTTTCCTAAAAAAAAAAAAGAAAAAATTAGCCGGCATGGTGGTGTGCATTTGTAGTCCCAGTTACTCGGGAGCCTGAGGCAGGATAATCACTTGAACCTGGGAGGCAGAGGTTGCAGTGAGCCGAGATCACACCACTGCACTCCAGCCTCATCATGACAGCGCGAGGCTGTCAAAAAGACCAGGCGCGGTGGCTCATGCCTGTAATACCAGCACTTTGGGAGTCCAAGGCAGGTGGATCACCTGAGGTCAGGAGTTTGAGACCAGCCTGCAATATGATGAAACCCCATCTCTACTGAAAATACAAAAAATTAACTGGGCGTGGTCGTGAGCACCTATAATCCCAGCTACCCAGGAGGCTGAGGCAGGAGAATCGCCTGAACCCAGGAGGTGGAAGTTGCGGTGAGCCGAGATCATGCCATTGCACTCCAGCCTGGGCAACAGAGTGAGACTCCACCTCAAAAAAAAAAAAATTATGACAATGGTGTCCAGCATCCATTCCATCATCATAGGACAGGAAGGAAGAAGTTGGAAGCCCTGAAGTTGTGGTGATCTTTTTTTTTTTCTTTTTTAAACGTTAGGATCACCTGCTTCGGGAGAAAGCTCAGCAGCATGATGAGACCTATTATATGTGGGCCTTGGCTTTCTTCATGGCCTTCAACCGAGCTGCCTCCTTCCAGCCAGGCCTGGTTTCTGAGACCCTCAGTGTCCGTACCTTCCACTTCATTGAGCAGAACCTCACCAACTACTATGAGATGATGCTGACTGACCGCAAGGAAGCTGCCTCCTGGGCACGCCGGTGAGTGGGATGGTTACTGGAGATAGAGTGAGCTAGGGATCTGAATGCTTGAATTCTGGCTGGTGCTTTTTTCCTGATTCAGGGTTCAGGTGGTCAGTCTGGGGAGCAAGGACTGGCTGGGAAATTTGGTTTGGGTGGCACATTTTTTTTTTTTTTTGGCTGTGGGAGGTTGCTGTTTCCATGGGCCATTGCCCTAAGTTGTCCTCCATTTCACCTTTTCCCCTCAACTCCCAGGATGCACTTGGCACTGAAGGCCTATCAGGAGCTGCTGGCAACAGTGAATGAGATGGACATATCTCCAGATGAGGCTGTGAGGGAGAGCAGCCGCATCATCAAGAGTGAGGCCCTGGCCTGGTCCCTGATCCCAGCCTGTCCCGTCTCGTGATGAGAATCTCATTCTTCCCAGTCCCAGCTTCATCCATCTCTCCTTTTCCAAGCTTTCCAGAATAGCCCTTCCATCCGTTTCTCTTCCCCATTCCTAGACAATATTTTCTATGTGATGGAGTACCGAGAACTATTCCTGGCACTTTTTCGAAAGTTTGATGAGAGATGCCAGCCCCGCTCTTTCCTTCGTGACCTGGTGGAGACCACCCACCTCTTCCTCAAAATGTTGGAGCGATTCTGTCGGAGCCGTGGGAAGCTGGTGGTGCAGGTACTGGGCAGCCCCACAATGTAGAAAGAGCTGTGAGGGAGAGTCAAGGAAGGGGGGCTCTTTCTTCTCACAGTTTGTACAGCTTAAGTTCATCTGTTAAACCTGCTCTGAACTACGACAGCAAGAGGTTTGTGGGTGTTGGCCAGTGTGAGTCTACTACAGTAGACTTCTCAGTTTCCTTCTCCCATTAGAATAATCTCTGATCTGCCATAAATATTTTAGTTCAGTCAGGAAACATTTATTGAACACCTACCACGTGCCAAGTACAAAAACCCTGGGGATTCATAATTTTAGAGTTTAATAATTATGCTATAGCATTTTCTGGTTATACCTTGAAAGCATTGTGGTGAGGTGGAAAGAGCCTTAAATTGCGGCCAGGCATGGTGGCACACACCTGTAATCCCCACGCTTGAGGAGGCCGTGGGCAGATTACTTGAGGTCAGGGGTTCAAGACCAGCCTGGCCAACGTGGTGAAACCCCGTCTCTACTAAAAATACAAAAATTAGCCAGGCGTGGTGATGCACACCTGTAATCCCAGCTACTCAGAAGGCTGAGACAGAATCACTTGAATCCAGGAGGTGGAGATTGCAGTGAGCCAAGATCATGCCACTGCACTCCAGCCTGGGTGACACAGTGAGACTCTGTCTCAACAGCAACACAAAAAGAGCCTTAAATTGAACTTTAGAAAGTCTGGAATTTAGTCCTGTATTGGTTATTATTGGAATAAGCTCAAGCTGGTCGTGTCAGTCTCCAGATCCATAAAGTTGGGATTGTAACAGTTGTCCATGAACCCAAAGTGGAATCAGTGAAAAGCCTAGGACAGGCTGGGCACAGTGGCTCATGCCTGTAATCCCAGCACTTCGGGAGGCCACGGTGGGTGGATCATTTGAGGCCAGGAGTTTGAGACCAGCCTGGGCAACATGACAAAGCCCCTTCTCTACTAAAAATACAAAAATTAGCTGGGTGTGATGGCACGCACCTGTAGTCCCAACCATTTGGGAAGCTGAGTCATGAGAATTGCTTGAACCCAGGAGGCAGAGGTTGCAGTAGGCCAAGATCATGCCACTGTACTCCAGTCTGGGCCACAGAGCAAGACTCTGTCTCAAAAAAAAAAAAAAAAAAAAAAACAATTCACCAGCATGGTGGCACATACCTGTAGTCCCAGCTACTCAGGAGGCTGAGACACGAGGATCACTGGAGCTTAGGAGTTCGGGGGTGCAGTGAGCTGTGATTGAGACATTGCATTCCAGTCTGGGCGAGAGCAAGACCCTATCTCTGAAAAATAAAATTGTTGGTTCACATTAAAATAAAAAAAAACCCCGGGACAAAATGAAAACTCCAAGGAATTTGTATCCTGGAAACACAGAGACTTTGCTTTGTATAAACAGATTTTGGGCCAGGCACGGTGGCTCATGCCTGTAATCCCGGCACTTTGGGAGGCTGAGGCGGGCAGATCACTTGAGGTCAGGAGTTCGAGACCAGCCTGGCCAACATGGTGAAACCCTGTCTCTACTAAAAATACAAAAATTAGCCAGGCATGGTCGTGCACACCTGTAATCCCAGCTTCTTGGGAGGCTGAAGTGGGAGAATCACTTGAACCCGGGAGGCAGAGGTTGCAGTGAGCCAAGATCATGCCATTGCACTCCAGCCTGGGCAACAGAGCAAGACTCCGTCTCAAAAAAAAAAAGAGAAAAAAAAAAAAATTAGCCTGGCGCGGTGGCACACACCTGTAATCCCAGCTACTTGGGAGGCTGAGGTAGGAGAATCACTTGAACCCAGGAGGCAGAGGTTGCAGTGAGCCGAGATCACGCCATTGCACTCCAGCCTGGGCAACAAGAGTGAAACTCTGTCTTAAAAAAAAAAAAAAAAAAAAAATAGATTTTGTACCAGAACTTTCCTATAACTCTAGTTGCTACAGCTTAAAATTCTGTCATAACTGGACTTGAAAGATGCAGTAGTACCAATGAGACTTTGCTAAAGGGTGTTTTTGCACTCAGGGCTCTGTGGTGTTATCTGTAATACTAGGTACTGTCATTTATTGAGCATTTACTATGTGTCGGACACTGTGCTGACATCTTCATGCAATCCTCACAGTAGCACATGTGCCCAAAGTGCTTAAGCAACTTGTCCAAAGTCTTGTTAGTAATACTAATTCAATACTCAAATCCAGATCTGCTGGACTCCATGCTCCTAAGATTTGGTGTGTTTGATTATAAGTTCTTTAATGGAGCATGACCTTTAGGGGCCTCTCAGTTCATCCTATTTGACTTTTGAGTACCCACACCAAAGACTGGTTCACAGCCCTGACTTGGGAAAAGCAGGATTTGGGTATTGACTCACTCTCCTGCTTTTCTTTTTTTTTTATTTTTTATTTATTTATTTTTTTAAGCAGGATCTCGCACTGTTACCTAAGCTGGAGTGCAGTGGCTCAATCTCAGCTCACTGCAACCTCTCCTTCCCGTGCCCAAGCGATTCTTCTGCCTCAGCCTCCCAAGTAGCTGGGACTACAGGCACACACCACCATGCCTGGCTAATTTTTGTATTTTTTTGTAGAGACAGGGTCTCGCTATGTTGCCCAGGCTGGTCTTGAACTCCTGACCTCAAGCCATCCACCTGCCTAGGCTTCCCAAAGTGTTGGGACTACAGGTGTGAGCCATTGCGCCTGGCTGTCCTAGTTTTCAGGAGAAAAAATTAGAGGCTTTATTTACATAGTGCTTTGCATTTTATGAAGCTTTTCCATGTGTCTTATTTGATCCTCATAGCATCTGCTTATTCTATAGACCTCTTGAGATAGCACTGCTTTTGGCAAACCTCTGAACTCAGGAAATAGGTCAGGAGTTTTGCCGTGGCATCTTATGCTCACTCACATTATAGCTGTTATCCATACTCTAGTGTAATTACCTTTCTACTTCCTGTCTCCACCACTAGAGTAAAAGCTCCTCAAAGGGAAGGAAATATGCTGTTAACTATTGCTTTGTATTACCAATGGATAGCACATAATGGGCACTCTGTGAATGTCCGGTTAATTAGTTTTGTAATAGAAAAGACACTGATGGGGAAAAGGCCTCTTTAGCTCTCTTGACATCCTAATACAATTCTTTCCCCACAGAACAAACGAAAGAAGAGAAGGAAGAAGAAGAAGAAGGTCCTAGACCAGGCCATTGTTTCTGGTAATGTCCCATCTAGCCCAGAAGAAGTGGAGGCTGTGTGGCCAGCCCTGGCTGAGCAGCTACAGTGCTGTGCCCAGGTAGGTGGTTACAGAAACCCTGTCTTTTTTGAGAATAGTGCTCAGGGTATACAGTCTGGGTTTTCCACTCCCTCCGCTCCCATAGCTTTATCCATCTCTAGAATTCTGAGCTCAGCATGGACTCCATGGTTCCCTTTGATGCGGCCTCAGAGGTGCCAGTGGAGGAGCAGCGGGCAGAAGCCATGGTACGGATCCAGGACTGTCTCCTGGCTGGCCAGGCGCCACAGGCCCTGACTCTCCTGAGGTGTGCCCGGTAAGAACCCTGCCTGCTCATCCTCTTGGGCTTTGGGGGAAGGAGGAGGCCATCACTGCGGTACAGGGTTCTCAGTCTTCAAAAGAGTGTCATCTCATCAAGGCTCTGGGACTGTACACCAACTGACTCCTGGGGCGTTTTGATTGGTTTGTTGGTTTTTTTTGTTTCTGAAAAACATTTAAAAAGCATAGTTAATTGAGAAAAAAATAAAGATAAAGCAAATCCTCACTTGACATCATCAATAAGTCCTTGGTAATTGCAGCTTTGAGTGAAATGACCTACAGCATGTTTCTTATAACGTTAAGAGAAAAAAAACTGGTTTTGTTATACATTGTTTTCACTTAAAGTGGCAGTATCCAAGAACCTATTGAAGACATTAAGGGCGGACTTACTTTAATTCTAGTAGCCAAAGATATGCATCATTAACATTTTGATGAGTAACCATCCAGAGGTTTTTTTACTCTGTTACATGTAAAAATATCATATATACCTTGTTTTACAAAAATGAAATACTGTACATGCTGATTTATAGTAATTTTTCACTTCTCAGTATATTATGAGCATTATTTCTCATCAGATATATTTCTGTAATTGTTAATGGCTTTAAAACACCGTTGTTTGAATATGTACATTTGTTCAACCAGGTGTCAAACATTTAGATTGTTTGCATTTTGTTCTTACGTGATTTTTATTGAATTGTGGCTTATGAGGAAAATTTTCCCTGGAGTCTTTGTTTCATTTGAGGTAACAGTTTTCATTCTGTTTGTGGCCAACAAAAGAAATAAGTCTAAATTCCTTCTTCTACTTTGAATTATAAATTTAAAGCCAGATTTCCCCTGGGTAAAGCCTTTTTTCTATCTGTGCTCCAGGGAGGTGTGGCCTGAAGGAGATGTGTTTGGCTCTCAAGACATTTCTCCAGAGGAAGAGATCCAGTTGCTGAAACAAATCCTTTCTGCTCCACTTCCACGTGAGTCTCCTCCCTTCACATCTGTCTCCTTCCAGCTCTTTTCTAGCACCAACGTAACAGAGACTCAGTAATCCTCCCTCTATCTATAGGGCAGCAGGGCCCAGAGGAATGCGGGGCAGAGGAAGAAGAAGAGGAGGAGGAGGAGGAGGAGGAAGAGGAGGAGTTGCAAGTGGTCCAGGTGTCGGAGAAAGAATTTAATTTTCTGGACTACCTGAAACGGTGAGGGCTGAGAGGCCTGAGTTGGTCCTAGAGTGGCGATTGTGTGGCTGTGAGGATGAGTTATGTCTTCCTTATGCTGACATCCTCTCCCTCCTTGTTTTGGTGCAGCTTTGCATGTTCAACTGTCATTCGAGCCTATGTGCTGCTACTACGGAGCTACCAGCAGAATAGTGCTCACACTAACCATTGCATTGTGAAGATGCTGCACCGGCTGGCCCATGACCTCAAAATGGAAGCCCTACTTTTTCAGCTGTCAGTCTTCTGCCTCTTCAATCGTCTGCTTAGTGACCCTGCTGCTGGAGCCTACAAAGTGAGGGGATAACAAGGAATGGGGGTCTGGAAGGGTATGGGAACCCTCAGGTAAATAAATAATCTTCAGGAGATAGAAGGTGCTGAGAGGTGTCAAGGGCTGGGAGATGGGAAAACAATGAGAAAGTAGACAGGCAGGTTGAGGGAGCTGCATGGAGAAGGACAGAAGAGAGTGAGTGAGGAGGGAGCAGCTGGGAACAGCTATAGAGAAAATACCTAGAAGGCCAGGTTCGGGTCTGCATTGGACCAGAGGCCTCATAGTAACCTCCTTCTCCTACAGGAGCTAGTGACTTTTGCCAAATACATCCTGGGCAAATTCTTTGCATTGGCTGCAGTCAACCAAAAAGCCTTTGTGGAGCTGTTGTTCTGGAAGAACACAGCTGTGATTCGAGAGATGACTGAGGGCTATGGCTCCCTGGAGGACAGGTGAGCTTGAAGTTGGCGAAGGATGGGTGGGGGTAGGGGAAGTTTGATGCAGAGTCACAGAATGTCAAAGCTGTTAAGAGCTTGCATGTCATTTAGCCCACTGTTTCTTTGCCTATCATGGGTGAGAAAACAGGCTCAGGGGGTGAAATGCTTTACCTAAGGTTATCTAAGAGAGGAGCAGGGACTGGAGCCCAAGTCTACCGTGTATCTAGTTTCCTTCTCCATCACCAGCCTCCATAGAGGTGGTCACTGTTGGGAGCTGGGTGGTTGCCCAGAGAGAGTCCGTGTGCGACCTCTCCCAAAATGTGTTGGGAAACCATGAGGATTTGTAGAAATGTTTGTCCTCTTTCCCTTAGTATCTCAGCCCCTCTCCTTTCACACTTAGTCTCTTTTTCCCATAATATTCTCAGTCCCTAAAGTCAAAATGGTCAGGGTTCCATTGGCCCAACCTGGAAAATCTCTTAGTTTGACTTTTAGGTTCTTACGTGGAAGGAAAGTGAGGGGAAGGAGGCACACTGTAGGCCTCTGCTGGCTGGCCTCTTTCAGTTACCTGCCTCGTCCTTCCTGTTCTTTTCAGAACTGATCAGAGAAGGCCTTTGGTCCCCTCTTTTTGGGCCAAGAACCTATATGCTCCCTTTCTCCTTTCACCATTCAGGTCTTCCAGTCGCAGAGCGCCTACATGGAGCCCCGAAGAAGAGGCTCATCTTCGGGAGCTGTACCTCGCCCATAAGGACGTGGAAGGTGAGAGGCCTTGGGATCTGGAGAGTTTGTGAGGAGGGCAGCCTGAGCTGTGGGACCTTCTTTACTGCCTTAGTCCTTCCCCACGCCAGGGCAGGATGTGGTGGAAGCCATCTTGACCCACCTGAACACTGCTCCTCGAACACGCAAGCAGATCATCCACCATCTGGTACAGCTGGGACTGGCTGACAGTGTCAAGGACTTTCAAAGGTAGAGAGGCACATGCTCTGGAGGCTGTTGGGATGGGGACTTCCATTCACTTCCTGGGCTTCCTCTTCCACTGACACCTTCCTAATCAGGAAAGGAACTCATGTTGTACTGTGGACGGGGGATCAGGAGTTGGAGCTGCAGCGGCTTTTTGAGGAATTCCGGGACTCAGATGGTGAGTGAGGTGGAAACTCAGGGGACCTTTGAGATGAAAGCCAAGCTATCCATTTATTTTGGGGCTGCCTTTTATTCCCAAGAAAAGATTCTCCCATCCCTTCTGTTCACTTACTATATTTGTAAGTGTCATTTTTGGATGAATTGAGGTACCCTCTTTCCAGAGACCTCTGATTTATTTTACTCATCTCTTTCCCTGTTGCCGTTGGGTATTCACGTGCTTACTTTTTATAGATGTCCTGGGTCATATCATGAAGAATATCACAGCCAAACGCTCACGGGCCCGAATAGTGGATAAACTCTTGGCTCTGGGGCTGGTGGCTGAGCGGCGGGAGCTGTACAAGAAACGGCGGAAAAAGTTGGCATCCTCCATCTTGGTAACAATCTGATCCTAGCTCTGCTGGCATGGGCCTGCTCCCCTTGAAGTGCTCCTTAGGAGCAGTGTACCTGGATTCTTCCTGCCTGAGGCTGTTCTGACCAGGTCCTTCCGAGAGAGCAGGTGGCGGGGCGGGGGCGGGGTGCGGCAGAAAGGAACGAGAAGACTCCACTAAGTTCCTTGTGTTGCCTTCATTTTCATTCCCCCAACCCCCAATGAATTTTAGCCAAATGGAGCGGAGTCCCTGAAAGATTTTTGCCAGGAAGATCTGGAAGAAGAGGAAAACCTGCCTGAGGAAGACAGCGAAGAGGAAGAAGAAGGGGGCTCAGAAGCAGCACAAGTCCAGGGTAGCTTAATCCTTTCAACTGAAAACCTTGGTCAAAGCCTGCATCAGGAAGGTGAGGACTTTGGCTGGGAGAGGTGTCTCAGGTGGAGGCTTGGGAGTAGGGTCAAATGTAAGTTTCCCTCATTTCCTTAGGCTTTTCTGCCCCGCTCCTATGGCTCCAGAACTGCCTGATCCGAGCAGCTGATGATCGGGAAGAGGATGGTGAGTGGACAGATGACACTTTTAGGAGGAGAGCCCTGGAGGCTATTGGAGACCTACCTGGTCATGGGATGGAGGACCAGTTCTTCCCTTATATCTTCACCATATGACTATTGACCCTGTCTTAGGCTGCTCCCAGGCCGTTCCATTGGTGCCACTCACAGAGGAAAATGAGGAAGCCATGGAAAACGAACAGTTTCAGCAGCTGTTGCACAAGCTAGGGGTTCGGCCCCCCGCCTCTGGGCAGGTAAATATGCCAGTTACAGTGTCAACCAAGGCATATTAGTCCTATTTCCAAATACATCTTCTCCTCCTCCTCGCTGTCATGGTGGTCCTCCTTATCATCCTCATCGTCATCTTGGTCTTCCTCATTGTCTTGTCATCTCTGACCAAGATTCCTGCAGCAGCCATTCTGCTAGTCTTCTTTTCCTCTCTCTAATCTCCCCTTCCCCTAGATCCATCTTCCAGACTGCCCCCAGATTTATCTTTTTAAAATATAGTTTTGATTACAGTTGTCCCTTAGTATCTGAGAGGGGATTGGTTCCAGGACCCCCCTGCCCACAGATACCAAAATCTACAGATGCTGAAGTCCCTTTTTGTAGTATTTGTAAATAACCTAGGTACATCCTCCTGTATACTTTAAGTCATTTTTAGATTACATATAATACCAAACAATGTAAATGTTAGGTAAATAATCGTTATACTGTATTTTAAATATATATGTATTATATATATATATTTATTTATTTATTTATTTTTATTGTTTTAGGGGGGACAGAGTCTCACTCCATCACGCAGGCTGGAGTGCAGTGGCTCAGTCTCAGCTCACTGTTGCCTCAACCTCCCAGGCTCAGGTGATCCTCCCACCTCAGCCTCCTGAGTAGCTGGGACTACAGGCCTATGTTACCACTCCCCGCTAATTTTTTGTATTTTTTGTAGAGATGGGGTTATGCCATGTTGCCCAGGCTTTGTATTATTGTTTAATGTTGTATTGTTATTTTTTTATTGTTAATTTTTTTTTTTTTTTTTTTTTGAGACGGAGTCTTGCTCTGTCGCCTAGGCTGGAGTGCAGTGGTGCAATCTCGGCTCACTGCAAGCTCCGCCTCCCGGGTTCACGCCATTCTCCTGCCTCAGCCTCTCCGAGTAGCTGGGACTACAGGCGCCCGCCACCACACCCGGCTAATTTTTTGTATTTTTAGTAGAGACAGGGTTTCACCGTGGTCTCGATCTCCTGACCTCGTGATCCGCCTGCCTCGGCCTCCCAAAGTGCTGGGATTACAAGCGTGAGCCACCGCGCCCGGCCTGTTAATTTTTTTTTAATATTGTCGATCTACAGTGGTTTGAATCCACAGATTCAGAACTTGTGGATATGGAGGGTCAAGTCCCCTGTCCAGAGCCATTGATGGTTCCTTACTGCTTGCAGGACAGAATCCACAAACTCCAAATGGCATCCCCATCCTTGGCCAACCTTTGCAGCCTCACAGCCACACCACTCACACACCGACTTTACATCATAGTCACCCTGGTAGGCTTTTTCATGCCTCCAAATGGTTAATCATGCCAGTCCCTCTGTTGGAAGGCTGCAACCGTGCACACAAGGTGACACACACACACTCCATCTGTCTTACTGATGGACCTCTACCCACTCTTCAAGAGTCTGCTCAACTGTTTCCTTGTCAGAGAAGCAGTCCTTGTCATTCTTTCAACCCCTGAAGTAAAAATAATCACTTTTGCAGCTGTGATTTGTTTATTCCCCTGATGCAGCCTTAATCCTGTGGAATCTGCTGGGTACGGTGGCTCACGCCTGTAACCCCAGCACTTTGGGAGGCCAAGGCGGGCGGATCACCTGAGGTCAGGAGTTCAAGACCAGCCTGGCCAACATGGCAAAACCCTGTCTCTGCTAAAAATACAAAAATTAGCCTGGTGTGGTGGTAGGTGCCTGTAGTCCCAGCTACTTGGGAGGCTGAGGCAAGAGAATTGCTTGAACCCAGGAAGGTGAGGTTGCAGTGAGCCTTTATTGCTTTGCCACGGCACTCTAGCCTGGGCAACAGAGTGAGACTCTGCCTCAAAAAAAAAAAAAATTCTGTGATATTATGGTACATTTGTTCTTTTTCCCATTGGATTGTGAGTCATTTGATAGCAAGGATCATACCTGATTCACCTTTACATCCCCAGGATTTATTTATTTATTTATTCAATTGACAACTATAGCCAGGTGCAGTGGCTCATGCCTGTAATCCCAGCACTTTGGGAGGCTGAGGTGGGAGGATCGTTTGAGACTGGCCTGGGCAGCACAGCAAGACCCTGTCTCTACAAAAAATTATTAAGTAGTTGGGCATCATGGTGGCATGCACCCCTGTGGTCCTGGCTACTTGAGAGGCTGAGGCAGGAGGATAGCTTGATCCCAAGAGATCGAGACTACAGTGGACATGATTGTGCCACTGCACTTCAGCCTGAGTGACAGAGGCAGACCCCTTCTCATTTAAAAAAAAAGAAAAGAAAAGAACAACCAAAAAAACGTATAACTGGGAACCTCCTAATGTAGCAGGCACTGTGCCAGGCATTGGGTGTATATTAGATAAGTAAGTATTATAAGTAGAGTTCACAACCCTTGTGGATCTTCACCAATGTTGGGTCATATATATTCAATGAATATCAAACTCTGGGGAACAAGAGGCTGGTCCTTTCCCTTTTCAACTTCTTGGACCCTGTAGGAAACCTTCTGGCGAATTCCAGCCAAGCTGAGTCCTACCCAGCTCCGGAGGGTAGCAGCTTCTTTGAGTCAACCAGAAGAGGAACAGAAGCTGCAGCCAGAGCTACAGCCTGAAGTCCCTGGAGAGCAAGGCTCTGATGAGGAGCACTGTAAAGAGCACCGAGCACAAGCCCTGAGGGCCCTCTTGCTAGCCCACAAGAAGAAAGCAGGCCTGGCGTCCCCAGAGGGTAATAGTGCGACAGCCATTTTCTGAGTATTAACGTGTCAGCCATGTTGGTCTAGAGGGCAGGAGAGGTATTTTGAGAATACGAGGACTGAGTTCCTAATTTTGTGTCATTTATGGTCATTGCAGAGGAAGACGCTGTTGGTAGAGAGCACCTGAAGGCAGCACCCAAGAAACGACAATTGCTGGACAGTGACGAGGAACAGGAAGAAGATGAGGGCAGAAACAGAGGTAGGGAATTTGATGGGACCTTCTTTTTCTTCTCTAATCCTGAAGACAAACTCTACCACGTCCTTACCCCTTAACATATTTAGATACTCTCTTTCTCTCTCACCCCCCATCGTTCCCACAGCACCAGAGTCGGGAGCTCCAGGAATCCAAAAGAAGAAACGATATCAGATTGAGGATGATGAGGATGACTGAAGAGCTAAGAAGCCTCGGGGTAGAGATAGACACGTTTTTAGATGGTGCATTTAAGTCAGAGTTGGAAGGGTCATACAGGACCCGGAAGCTCCTCTTACTGGACAGAGCAGTAGAATCCCGGGCTCTTCCACGGATTTAGGCTGAGAAACTTCAGCAGCAGTATTGGACTTCTCTGCTGTCAGTCTTTGTTTCTCCCAGTTTTTATCGGTATGCCCCAGCAGCTCTCTGGAGATTTATTCCTCTTCTTCTAGGAACCATTTCTTTTGGTTATTGGAGCTCCTTAGCAAACAAGAGGAGCGAGTGAAATAGAGAAAACACCCTGGACCCCTCTTATTGGTTTGTTCCTTTTGGCTTTCTCTTGGAGGTGGGTCACAGCACCAAATGGGGAGCTTTATGACATGACAGGTGGGAGTTTTGTACCACTTTTAGAAGATACCAGATGCCTCTGTCCTCATTTTCTTTCCTATGATCATCCTCTAGATACCAGATAGAGCCCCATTCCTGCATTTGAGACAGGGTTGGAATATAGTACTCTAGATGATGAACGTGTTTGCTTTGTGTTTGGTATTAAACGTGTAAGATTAGAAGTTCTGATCTCAGTCTGACTAGTCGATATGTCTAAGTTCCCCAGCCCTTCCCCTGCTGTGCTCTTGAAAGAAGAACTTAAAAATTTTAGGGTAAAAAGAGACCAACAGACCAGCACAGTGGCTCAAACCTGTTGTCCTAGCACTTTGGGAGGCTGAGGCGGGTGGGTCACCTGAGGTCAGGAGTTTGAAACCAGCCTGGACAATATGGCGAAACCCCATCTCCACTAAAAATAAAAAATTAGCCGGCCACGGTGGCACGCGCCTGTAATCCCAGCTACTCGGGTGGCTGAGGCAGGAGAATTGCCTGAACCCAGGAGGCAGAGGTTGCAGTGAGCCAAGGTCACGCCAGTGCATATGCCTGGGCAACAGAGCGAGACTCTGTCTCAAAAAAAAAGACCAACAACCTTCCCTTTTCTTCCACTTTCCCTACAGAAGACACAGAAAAGCGCTTTTGCCTCCAGATCCTTTTGTCTAGGGTAAATTCTTAGGGTGACAGGAGTATGCAGCAGGAAGAAAGAGGAGCCACAAAGGAAGAGAAGCCAGCTTGTTGGCATGGGGCATAGAAAAGGACAAAATCTAGGCATGAAAAGGATGGATAAATACTGCAGATATTACGTTCTTACCCATTCTTGGAAACGTCAGCTTTCTTGCTCCCTGTGCTTCCGGCTGAGGTAGGGCAAAGGTGAGATTGAGAAAATAGCCATTCAGCTCAGGAAGGCGTCTAAGTAAAGGACGGATTTGGATTGTCCTGTTGCTTTGACTTTTTTTTTTTTGAGACGGAGTCTCGCTCTGTCGCCCAGGCTGGAGTGCAGTGGCGCCATCTCGGCTCACTGCAAGCTCCGCCTCCCGGGTTCACGCTATTCTCCTGCCTCAGCCTCTCCGAGTAGCTGGGACTACAGGCGCCCGCCACCACGCCCGGCTAATTTTTTGTATTTTCAGTAGAGACGGGGTTTCACCGTGGTCTCGATCTCCTGACCTCATGATCCGCCCGCCTCGGCCTCCCAAAGTGCTGGGATTACAAGCGTGAGCCACCGCGCCCGGCAGCTTTGACTTATTTTTATTTTTTCCTGAAAAGATGAGGATCCCCCTTAGCCTCTAAAAGTAGGAGTGAAGCTATTTCCATGGTAATTGAAGTTTCCAAGGGCTAGACACTTTCTAGCTCTGGCCAGTCTTGGTGTCTCTTCATCCTGAGCCTTTCTCCACTTCGCAACCTGAGCACTGCTTCCTTCCAGCAGGGCTGCTCTGTTGTTCCACCATGATCCGGGCTGTGCTGCTCCTTTGCTGTGTCCTGCTGTCCCCAGTGTCTGCCTTTTTTTTTTTTTTTTTTTTTTTTTTTTGAGACGAAGTCTTGCTCTGTCGCCCAGGCTGGAGTGTGGCAGCGTGATCTCGGCTCACTGCAGCCTCTGCCTGCTGGGTTCAAGTGATTCTCTTGCCTCAGCCTCCCAAGTAGCTGGAATTACAGGTACGAGACACCACGCCCTGCAAATTTTTTGTATTTTTAGTAAAGACAGGATTTCACCATGTTGGCCAGGCTGGTCTTGAACTCCTGACCGAAGGTGATCCGCCTGCCTTGGCCTCCCAAAGTTCTGGGATTACAAGCGTGAGCCACCGTGCTCGGCCTAGCGGCTGCCTTTTTTTTTTTTTTTCTTTTCTTTTCTTTTTTGTGATGGAATCTCGCTCTGTCACCCAGGCTGGAGTGCAGTAGCACAATATCAGTTCACTGCAACCTCTGGCTCCTGGGTTCAAGCAATTCTCCTGCCTCAGCCTCCTGAGTAGCTGGGATTACAAGCATGCACCACCACACCTGGCCAATTTTTGTATTTTTGGTAAAGATGGGGGTTTATCATGTTGACCAGGCTGGTCTGGAACTCCTGACCTCAAATGATGCTCCCACCTTGGCCTCCCAAAGTGCTGAGATTACAGGCATGAGCCACCGCATCCGGCTGTGGCTGCCTTTCTAAGAAATGCCCAGAACTGGACCCTGACTTTCCATCCCTCTTTGAAATTTCCAGCCCCAGTTTCTTCTAGCAGTATTTATCAGTATAGAAAATTTACTCTGTATTGGCGGGGCATGGTGGCTCACGCCTGTAATCCCAGCACTTTGGTAGGCCGAGACGGGAGGATGACGAGGTCAGGAAATCGAGACCATCCTGGCTAACACGGTGAAACCCCGTCTCTACTAAAAATATAAAAAAATTAGCCAGGTGCGGTGGTGGGCATCTGTAGTCCCAGCTACTCAAGAGGCTGAGGCAGGAGAATGGTGTGAACCCAAGAGGCAAAGGTTGAAGAAAATTTACTATGTATTAAGCACAAGAGGTGTTTTTGTCCTTTTCCGTTTATTTACCCTTTGGAAATTTTTAAATGAGAAGAGGAGTAAAAAGTTATTTCTTACATATTTGAATCACAGCCATCTGATTTCTCCTTATTCTGGGTCTCTTGGATTAGGCTGGGAATGTGGGAGCAAGAGGTAGATACTGCTTTTGCGTCATTTCTGACACCTAAACAAGCTCTAATTAGTCAGTACATATCAATTCAGGTGTAGATTGGGAGAACCTGTAGATCACGATGACGGTCATACATGTATGAAAGGGAGAAAGAGAAAAATTACAGTGCTACTCAGAAAATCTTGGCCAAGTTGATACAGAGCCCCAGAGTGAAGATTACATGACTGAGGAGTCCCATGTCTGGCCGACTTGGCTGGGCTCTAGCACTGTCCACCAGTCATTGTCTCAGAGCAGCCTGTAGAGAGGGATCCTGCTTTGATCACTGCAGAACATTCTAAAGAGTGGAAGCCTAAGGCTGTCGGCCAAATAGAATGTTCACTCTGTGTTCTCTTGAAGGGAGATCTGAGCAGAACACCACAGGGCAAACAGGCAAATGTTTGCCAAAATTGTGCCCCTTACTGACCTTAGAGACAAGCAACTGTCCCCTCTCATGAGACAGAGAACTGGGACTGGAACAACCTACCTGGGAAAGCCCACCTCTCACTGACTACCCTCTGGTAATTTGGGGCTCTCAAATATTTAAGTAGAAAGTGAAGCAGAGGAAGGCCCTGGTGACCAGGGAATAGGAGAAGTCAAATAAGATCAGTGGGGTACCATTTCCTATGTAATTGGGCTTTAACCTAAAATGAACACAAGCCTGGAGGTAATGGGTGAGTGAAACAGTCTGTTTTCCAACTCCCACTTCAGCTGATCATTTTTACTGCTACGTGTTGCACACACTCTGGCTGCCATTTCATCTGGAACCCAAACTAAGGCCCTGATGTCCCTTGCTTCATATTTGCAGAGCCCTGGTTCTGCCAGACCTGGCTTCCAAAGTTCCTGCCTGGTTTCTTCCATATGTCCTGTCTACCCAAGATCTAGTAGGCCCGGCACTAAGGAAAGCCCTGGAGCAGGCTGACTACTAAACTTGATGCCAGGCCCTGCAAATTTGGCTATACATGGTGGGATGTGTGAAAGCCACATAGTCCCATGCACACCAGCTCCAAGGATTCTGGCATTTCAGTGGCATAAGGAGGAGCATGCCAGGTGATACCATGGCCTCTGTTCTGCAGGTGTTAAGACAGGCTTCAGTCAGACCCAGGAAAAGCCAGATGTGTCTTTCCCACTGAGTACTGTGAGCAGGGGCAGGAATATCCTGAGCACAATGTGTTCCAGTTTTTGCCAGGAGTGGGAACCTACTCCTGGCAGTGGCAGCCCATCTGGAGTGGTCACTGCAAAGACGCCAGCTGCAGCCGGGGAGGTGTGGTGGGGGCTGCATGCTCCACCGAACCAGGCAGAGCCAGGAACAGGCAGGAGCCCCGCCCCCTTCCAAGTTGGCAGGTCCCCACCCTCCTGGGTGCAGCTACAGCAGCACAGCCACAGCTGTGGATCCAGGCATCCCTATGCTCTTAGGGGCCTACGAAGCCTCACTCTCCCCGCAGGCTCAGAAGTGCCTGCTCCCACTGCCTAGCCTCTTCCCACTCTGTTTTTAGAGCAAAGTTGAGGCCAAGCCCAGCACTGTTGTGACCTGGCCATGTGTGCACGCCCTCCCGGTGGTGCTGACACACCAGCCCCCTGCCACCTTGGCCCCCTCTAAACTTTGGACACTGACAAGCATGGGAGAGAGGCTGAGGGGGAGCCAAGGGTGACTTGGCAGGGGCCTGCAAGTGCCCCTCAGCAGGAACAGCTTGGGTCCCGTGGATGACATTATCGATGGTGGCAGAAGGCAGGCTCCTGGGTGGAAAGGTGCGGGTCCAGTGAAGTCCCACCTTCAAGCCAGGGACAGCCTGAAGCCTGGGTGCCAGACTGTCACTTCTGGGTGGAGTCCATCGCCCAGAATGAGAACTCATGATGCTTATTCTGGGCTGTCCATGGCCCAATCAGCATGCACTTCCTTCTGAAGCCCATGAAAACCTTGGACTCAGCCACTCACAGAGACATTGAATCCACCTGCCTGTGGAAAGGAGCTACTCACTGCCAGTCTCCTGAGGGCTGCTGTGTCGCTCAGTGAAGCTCCTCTCTGCCCTGCCCTCCAGTTGTCTGTGTACCTCATTCTTCCTGGATGTGGACAAGAACTCAGGACCCACGGAATGGTGGAACTGAAAGAGCTGTAACACAAACAGGGCTGAAACACGCCCACCGCTCCCTCCGGCCCTGTCACTCCACTGCTTGCTACTATGTGGGCGACTAGAAGAAGAGAAGAGCTGTGGCTCTTTGAGGAGCCCAGACCCAGGGGCTCCCAGAGCTAGGGCTATGACACCCTTTTTGGGGCTCTGCGGTTCCTGGTGTCTCCAAGCTCCCAGGTGCCACCGCATACCCTGGTGCCTGCAGTGGAAGCTGCTTGCAGTATGCCTGGTCCAGCCACAACCTCTCATGGAGCCGGTGCCTGGAGCTGCCTGCCTGCTGCAGCCGGCATACCTGGCTGTGCACAGTGTGGCCAGACCCCGTGCTCACACACCCCTTGCTGCTGCACATCTGGTTCACCCATGGCAGGCATGGAATCCAGGCCAGTAGCGCAAGCAGAGCACAGCCTGCCAGGCCAAGTGGGTGGAACAAGCACAGCGAGCCCGAGCAACACTTGGGCAAAGGCACCACTGGCCACAGAGGTTTTCAGCTGGAAAAGCAACATCCCAAGAATCCCATGACACTACTATAAACGGGCACAGCTTTGTACTATGCTGCTCAGATAGAACTGGTCAGACAAGGCCAATGGTCAGAGGTAGTTCTCTCTGCTAGAGGTGAGTCTCGCTGAAGAGCCATAGCTTAGAGCCTGGGGCTGGGAGTTTTGTGCTATAGGAAAATTGAATAGGAATAGAAGGGATGAATTCCAATTTTTTGGCAAGCTGTATATGTGGTTGTTGAAAATCCAAAATAAACATCACCTGATATCCAAAGGATACACAATGATGAAAAATACAATCATTAAAAAACATGCTGGCCAGATGTGGTGGCTCATGCCAGTAATGCCAGTACTTTGAGGGGCTGAGGTGGGAGTATCGCTTTACCCCAGGAGTTTGAGACCAGCCTGGGCAACATAATGGGATCTTGTCTCCACAAAGAATTTCAAACATCAGCCAGACATGTTGGCTGAGGCAGGAGGATCTCTTGAGCCCAGGAGTTTGAGGTTACAGTGAGCTATGATTGTGCCACTGCACTCCAGCCTGAGCAACAGAGCAACACCCTGTCTCTTAACAAAAAAAAAAAAAAAAAAGCCAATTATTTTAAATGTGTTGAGGTTTCTTCTATGGCCCAGATATGGTATACCTTGGTGAGTGTTCTATAGATACTTGAGAATGTGCATTCTGCTGTTGGAGTATTCTATAAATGTCAATTAGATGGGTTGATGATATTGTTAAGTTCTTCTATATTCTTGCGTACTTTGCATGTAGTAAGTCTATCAGTTGTTGAAAGAAGAGTGTTAAAGTCGCCCAACTATAATATTGGATTTATCTATTTTTTTCTTTTAGTTCTGTTATTATTATTTTTAAATAGGGACTGGGTTTCTCTTTGTCACCTAGGCTACAGTGCAGTGATGTGATCATAGCTCACTGCAGCCTCAAACTCCTGGGCTCAAGCTATCCTCCCATCTCAGCCTCCCAAGTAGCAGGACTACAGGCACCTATGCCTGGCTAATTTTTAATTTTTTAATTTTTTTTTATGTTTGTAGAGATGGGATCTCACCATCTTGCTCAGGCTAGTCTTGTACTCCTGGGCTCAAATGATCCTCCTGCCTTAGCCTCCCAAAGTGCTGGTGGTGGCAGAGGCTGCTGCCATCATGCCAGCTGTGCAGCTGGGGCTGCACACTCCATGGAGCCAGTGGGAACCCTGCCCCTTCTGAGTGGGGATGGGAGCTCCTGGGGTTCCACTGCGGCTGCCTAAACTGCAGCTGCAGATCCAGGCCTCCTGCTCTATGAAGCAGGCAGGACCCCCACCTTCGTGGGCTGGGCTACAGCCATCCAAACCGCAGCTGTGGATTGGAGCCTCTCTGTGCTCTTGGGGGAGGGCCAGGAGCAAGCAGGATCTACTTTCTCGGGTGCTGCTGCAGCTACCCTCCCAGGTGCAGGAGCCAGGTGTCTCTTCAGCATGCACCCTTAGAAGCCCCAGGAAGGACCCTCCCTCATCCCTGCAGGCTCAGGGGTGTCTGCCTGCCCTCTCTTCACTACTGGTGCCCGCTCCAATCTTGGAGCAGGGGTTGGGGCCAAGCCTGGGGGCCAGGAATGGCAGCAGGAGAGAGATTGATTCCTGGGCAGAAAGGGGTGGGTCCCCAGTAAGGCCCCCACCTTGGGCCAGGGAAGACCTGAAGGCTGTGAGCTGGTCTGCCAGTCCCATGGACCAGAGTGGGGACTTGTGGTTCCTCTTCCAGGCCTGCCTATGGGCCAATTGGCACACACTTTCTCCCCTCTGAGGTCCATGGGTTCAGCCACAGCAGGGCACAGGATGGCCAGAGGATAAAGAAGGCAGAGATACCGTGGGCCACCCCCTCTAGGGCCTCGTCTCTGCTGAGAGCTGAACACTCCACAGGATGACCTGTCTACGAAGAGGAGCTACCCACTGTGGGTCTCCTCTGAACTGTTATTTATTTATTTTTGACAGTCTCTGTTGCCCAGGCTGCAGTGCAGTGGTGTGATCTCAGCTCCCTGCAACCTCCGCCTCCCAGGTTCAAGCAATTCTCATGCCTCGGCCAGCCTAGTAGCTGGGATTACAGGTGTGCGCCACCACTCCCAGCTAATTTTTGTATTATTAGTAGAGTCAGGGTTTCACCATGTTGGCCAGTCTGGTTTCGAATGCCTGACCTCACATGATCCACCTTCCTCAGCCTCCCAAAGTGCTGGCTGGGGTTACAGGCATGAGCCACTGCGCCTGGCCTTCCCTGTGCTGTTCTAACACTGAATACAACTCTTCATTTTCTTCACCCTTCATATGTCTGCGTCCCTCATTCTTCCTGGATTAAGGACAAGAACTCAGGCACCATGGCCACAAAGATTTTTAGCCAGAAAAAATTGACACCCCAGAGATCCCGTAATATTTTGGGGGCTTGTCTGGGATCTGCAGAAGGGTGAGTAAAAGCAATTCTGTCCATTTTTTCAGAGTCTCTAAACTCTACAATAGTCAAAATGAAGGAAAAATACCAGGCCTCTGTCAGCCAGTTAAAAGTAACTAGCACAGCTGCCAGACTTAAGACGTGGAGGACAGGCTTGCTGGGGAGGACACTGTCAACCCCCCATCACCCTCAAGTATTGGGAATGTTGGCTTTGTTCCAACCCAGTTTCCCCTCATTGAGGTCTAGCTGTCGCATGGGACTGAGGGTATCTGGCCGAGGCCATACCTTGGTGTTATCCAAAGGCCCTTGGACTAACTCCGGTCCCCGACTGCCCACTGGGGTGTTGACACTAGGACCTCCAATCTTTTTTATTGTTATTTGTTTATTTCTTGCTTTCTTTCTAGGCTGTCACGGTTCCTATCTCTTTTATATACAATGTTAAATTGTAACACCTGCCCCCACAGCTTCACCTGCTTGTGATAGGGCGGCAACATCCTTAAATGTTAAGGATGTTGTTGCAAACCAGAGATTTTACTGGGTAAAATGAGTGTTTGGCTTAGTCATCAAGTATAAAATAGAAGGTTAAGGGTACCACGAAGCAAAGCGTGCCTTTATGTCTGTATGTAAATTTGTGGTGAGAATGTTCTTGTAATTTACTTGATTGCCAATTTAGGGCCAAGCACCTTGAGGCACAGAAAAGAAGCATTGCCTCAGGAAGAAAGCTTTTCTGTAAACACGAAGGCAAATAGTCCAAGGTCCTTTATGTGCAGGCCTTTGCCTTGCAGGGTGACCCAGACCTTTGCCAACATTGTAGAATTGATTCATCTCTCCTAGTGGCCATCTCAGGAGAGGCTGCAAGGGGCAATCCCAGGGAACTGGGGAAGCAAACCCAGAGTTACCTCCAGTCGGGGAATCAACTCCCTCCGCTCCTCCCTATCCAGGTTCTTTTCCAAGCTTGCCTCATCCTAGAAATAATTTTAGACTGTTCCCAGTCTCACTCCTGCCCCTACAACAGATGCCTGGTGAATATGACCCCATTAAGATCCAGGTCTCCTTTTCTCTTCAGGACTTAAGGCAAATTAAGGGGGATCTTGGCAGGTTTTCAGATGGCCCTGAAAAATATAAAAAGGATTTCCAGGCCGGGAGCGGTGGCTCACGCCTGTAATCCCAGCACTTTGGGAGGCCGAGGCGGGCGGATCACGAGGTCAGGAGATCGAGACCATCCTGGCTAACACAGTGAAACCCCGTCTCTACTAAAAATACAAAAATTAGCCGGATGTGGTGGCGGGCGCCTGTAGTCCCAGCTACTCAGGAGGCTGAGGCAAGAGAATGGCGTGAACGCGGGAGGCGGAGCTGGCAGTGAGCCGAGATCGCACCACTGCACTCCAGCCTGGGTGACAGAGCAAGACTCCATCTCAAAAAAAAAAAAAAAAAAAAAAAAATGGATATCCAGAACTTAACCCAAGTGTTTTAGCTCTCCTGGAAGGATGGCCATGTTACTTTTGAATCAAACCCTGAACACTGCTGAAAAGCAGGCCACTCTTGCCAAGTGGCAGAGAATTTTGGGGCTGAGCTTTACATCTTGTATAGGGCCAGGGAACAGGAAGAGCCTTATCTAGTTGGAAGAATATCAGTGCCATTAGAGGACCTTAAATGGGACCCCAATAATGAAATGGGACAATGGAAGAAGAAATTCTTTCAGATGTGTATATTGGAGGGCTTGTGAGGGACTGGAACTGAGCCTCTGAATTGCACTGGGCTATCTGTGGTACATCAGGGATTGGATGGGAGTCCCACTGACTTCCTGGAAAGGCTAAGAGGGGTCTTGGTAAAACACACCCCTCTATCTCCTGATTCAGTAGAGTGACACCTGGTCATAGGGAATGAGTTTACTGCTCAGTCAGCCCCTGATATCAAGAGGAAGCTGCAGAAGCAGGCTATAGGACCAGGTAGTATTTTAGAGGACCTCCTGAAAGCAGCCACCTCGGTCTTTTACTATAGGGATCAGGAGGCCCAAGAGAAGGAAAGGAAACACAAGAAAAAGGCAGAGGCTCTAATAGCCACCTTGCAGGCTCACAAACCACAGAGCTCCTAAGTTGCGCCTGTCGACTGCTACAAATATGGACCACTGGAGGGAGGACTGTTCCCAAGACACCAATCCCTGGGTACAGGGCTAGTCTCCCAAATGGTGCAGCAGAACTGATGGGTCCTGGAGTTCCTTTCCCTGGCTTTGGTAATTTAGACCACCATTACCATCCAGGAGCCCTGGGTGATTCTGGGGATCAAGGGAAGGAGGATGGACTTCCTCCTGGACTCAAGCGGTCCTTTCAGTTCTCCTCTCCAATCTAGGCACCCCCCTCTCTTAGCATGACTGTGAGGGACATCTCAGGAAAAGCCCAACCTTTTAGTTGTCACCTTGGGCCAGGTCCCCTATTCCCGAGACTCCCTTTCTCTCCCTTATTTGAGGAGGACCTTCCCCCACAGCTTCACCTGCTTGTGATAGGGAGGCAACAGAGGAGCGGCCCCTGCCAGCTGCTAGCTGCAATTTGGCGAGGGCCATCTGGGACTAATTTAAAGGGTTCATACACTCTCCTGAGGCATCTTCTTGTTCCAGGCTTTGGTTTGAATCCCTGGAATGGAACACTAGACCTGAGGCAGATGACAGCAGGAGTCAGGGCACACACAGGTGAGCATGGCTAATTTCTGCTGATTAGGCCCCCCCACTTCATGGGTGGAGTGCATCCTACATCGCTGGACTCCTTTGACCCTCAGACTCTGGAGAAAGAAAAAAGCTTTTTCCCCTTCGCAGGACTCCAGGGCCAATAGGGCTCCATGGCTTGGGGGAAGGGAACCCAGAAGCCTGACATGCCAGTAAAAGAGTAAAAGTTGTGGGACTTCTGGCTTCTCTCTCTCCATGCAAACTGGTTGCAGGAATGATATAAATCACTGTATTCTCTACTCCATGGTTCAGTTGGCCTTTTTGGCATGGCTCAGGTTGGGTAGTAAGAGATTTAAAAGGGGCCGGGTGCAGTGGCTCACGCCTGTAATTCCAGCAGTTTGGGAGGCCAAGGTGGGTGGATCACTTGAGGTCAGGAGTTCAAGACCAGGCTGGCCAACATGGTGAAACTCTGACTCTACTAAATATACAAAAATTAGCTGTGTGTGGTGGCATGCACCTGTAGTCCCAGCTACCTGGGAAGCTGAGGCATGAGAAACGCTTGAACACAGGAGGCAGAGGTTGCAGTGAGCCTAGATTGCACCACTGCACCCCAGCCTGGGCGACAGAGTGAGACTCTGCCTTAAAAAAGAAAAAAACAAAAAGATTTAAAAGGGCTTCTTTAAAAGGAGCACTATGGTTAAAAGTTAGCTTAACTAAAAGTAGATGTTCATAGATATCCAAGCTTTAGGTATACTTAAAAGGCCCTTATGTCATTTCTCTGTTTTTCTGGTGAAGGGTCTTTTCTTCTCAGTCGACTGAATTATCTTTCTCCATTCTTGTCTTGCCACTCTTGATGCGCACATGAGGGGCCCCTAGATATCCTCTGATGGCCTGGGACTCCTTGTGAAAATGAAAGAGGTGCCACTGACCCATTTTGGGAAAGACTTCTGTTTTCCTCATGGAGCCCCAGGAATTAGGAGCAGATGGATCCCTCTCAAAATGTTTTTGTCTTCCAGTTATGCATACTTATTAGGCCATAGAAACTACATGTTTTCCTGGCCCTGCTTCTTAAAGGGCTTAACCCCAGGGCCAGCAATGCAATTAGGAGATTGGCACATGAAAAATGTTAAAACTACTGGATCTGTCTGTTTCTGTGTGGATATATATGTGTCAGGTGTGTCATGTTTATGTAAAAGAGCTCTAACTGATTGGCTTAAAGGAAAATAAGTGTTTAGATCAAATATTTTGAAAGAAAAAGCTGTAATGCCTTTTAGTTCATGGCTATCACTCTAGTGGAACAGGAAGCATGAGAAAGTATGGCCTTACACAGCTCATGGTAGGCCATTGCCTCTGGAAGGAAAACATAAAGTGGCACTGGTGCCCACCTAAGGTCAGAGTTAAGACTGGATCCCAAAGGGGGATGCTCCAGGGGATCCTCTGGACTTCCACCTCTCCAAAGAGGATGCTTTTGGCAGAGGTTCTGAGGTCTACTACTAAGCTCTCCTTAGAACTTTCTTGCAGTTGCAATACTGTTTGGCCCCAGTATTGCGTGGAATCTGGAGTTACTGCTGAAAGGGAAAGTGGGATGCCATTGCATGTATCCAGGCTTTTATGCTGTTGTTCTAAGCAGGGGGCCTGGTTAGCCTGTGATGCTCTCTTTTGGTGCTGTTTGACCCCAGTGTTCTTTGAAGTCTTTAAGCCTTTAAATATCAAACTGCCATGGAGACTGCTTTACCCGAAATTTTGTTTCACAGTTATATTAGGGATATATATATATATATATATAGATATATATATATATAGATATATATATATACACATGGCATTTAGGTATTGTTAATTTTATGCAATAATATTGGGGTTGGTGATTGGTGCATTTCTGGTTGTGGGAAGGATAGTTGTATTATGTTAGGCACAATTATTACCTTATTATTGTCTTTATTCGAAGATTATATATGATCTCAGGAGATGTGTACATATATATGTACATATATGTGTGTGTATATATGTATATATATATGCATTTATTAAGTATTAACTTACATGATCACAAGGTCCCATGATAGGCTGTCTGCAAGCTTGAGGAGCAAGGAGAGCCAGTCCGAGTCTCAAAACTGAAGAACCTGGAGTCCGATGTTTGAGGGCAGGAAGCATCCAGCACAGGAGAAAGATGTAGGCCGGGAGGCTAGGTCCATCTCACATTTTCACATTTTTCTGCCTGCTTTATATTCACTGACAGCTGATTAGATTGTGCCCACCAAATTAAAGGTGGGTCTGCCTTCCCCAGCCCACTGACTCAAATGTTAATCTTCTTTGGCAACATCCTTGCAGACACACCCAGGATCATTCCAATCAAGTTGACACTCAGTATTAACCATCACAAGTCCACCCCTTGTAAACTTGAACCCATACACATCTCCTGAGATCATACATAATCTTCAAATGAAGCCAATAATAAGGTCATAATTGTGCCTAACGTAATACAACTATCCTTCGCATAACCAGAAATGCACCAAACCCCAACCCCAATATTATTACATAAAGTTAACGATACCTAAATGCTGATAGGACATCAATAAATCTTATGTCACATGATAAAGGAAAAGGAAATAAAATGAAGATATTTTCTTAGTACAAGTGTTTACATGCATAAGCATGTTTTTAACAAAAGGAGGAAAGCCGGGCGCGGTGGCTCATGCTTGTAATCCCAGCACTTTGGGAGGCCGAGGCGGGCGGATCACGAGGTCAGGAGATAGAGACCACGGTGAAACCCCGTCTTTACTAAAAATACAAAAAATTAGCCGGGCGTGGTGGCGGGCGCCTGTAGTCCCAGCTACTCCGAGAGGCTGAGGCAGGAGAATGGCGTGAACCCGGGAGGCGGAGCTTGCAGTGGGCGGAGATTGTGCCACTGCACTCCAGCCTGGGTGACAGAGCGGGACTCCGTTTCAAAAAAAAAAAAAAACAAGAAAAAAAAGAAAGGAGGAAATACTCATGACAATTACAGTCCTTGTTTCTGCAGCTGGCCATGTGGTCATAGCTGGTATTGATGACTACCTTCTTCTACTACCCATTCTGTATTCCCTTTGCCTTCAGCAAGCACGTCAGCAGGTCATGGTTTTTTTCCTGGTAGAATGACCCAAACCTTCATTCCTGAGGGGTCTGGACCATTTGTCGTCTGCCTGGATTGGGGTGTTGTAGTTTCCCCTTGACTTTAATCACGGGGCATGGTAATACTAAGAGATGCCCTAATGGATCTCCTATATTCCATGCATACTCTTCCTTATCTCTGTTGTGGAGTAGTAGACTGATTTCATCTTGATGGTCCGGGTCAATCACCCCAGCCAACACTGTAATTCCCTTCTTAGCCTGTTGACTTAAAGGTAGGAGGAGCCCAAAGCGTTCAGGTGACAATCTTAACTTCCAATTTAATGGAATCGTTGTGTCTACTGGTGGCAGCATTCCTCCCTCTGGAACTAAGACCTGTAGGCCAGCAGAACATAATGTTGCAGGAACAGGAAGCAAAAATTTTGCTAGTGGGTCACTGGGGGGTGATGGTGAGTGTTGCCACTTCCACTTCCACCCCCTTGATTCCTGGACCTGTGAATCCTGGCTATGGGAGAAACAGTACCATATATTGGACGCTGATTCAGAGCATACATGGCCTTCTGGAGAACTTTGCCCCAGCCCTGCAAAGTATCGTCACCTAGTTGGTGTTGTAATTATGACTTCAAAAGGCCATTCCTCCATCCTATCAATCCAGCTGCTTCAGGATGATGGGGAACATGGTAAGACCCATGAATTCCACGAGCATGAGCCCACTGCTGCACTTCTTTAGCTGTAAAGTGAGTGCCTTGGTCAGAGGCAATGCTGTGTGGAATACTGTGATGATGGATAAGGCATTCCATGAGTCCACGGGTGGTAGTCTTGGCAGAAGCATTGCATGGAGGATGGGCAAACCCATATGCGGAGTAAGTGTCTATTCCAGTGAGGATAAACCTGTGCCCTTTCCATGATGGAAGAGGTCCAATATAATCAACCTGCCACCAGGTAGCTGGCTGATCACCCTGAGGAATGGTGTCATATCGAGGGCTTAGTGTTGGTCTCTGCTGCTGGCAAATTGGGCACTCAGCAGTGATCGAACCCAGGTCAGCCTTAATGAGTGGATGTCCATGTTGCTGAGCCCATGTGTAACCTCCATCCCTGCAACCATGGCCAGTTTGTTTATGGACCCATTGGGCGATGACAGGGGTGGCTGGGGAAAGAGGCTGAGTGGTGTCCACAGAACAGGTCATCCTATCCACTTGGTTATTAAAATCCTCCTCTGCTGAGGTCACCCTTTGGTGAACACTCACATGGGATACAAATATCTTCGGTTTTGACCACTCAGAGAGGTCCATCCACATACCTCTTCCAAGTCCCTGACCATCCAGCCAAACCATTGGCTACAGCCGATGAATCAGTGTATAATCGCACATCTAGCCATTTCTCCTTCCATGCAAAGTGCACAACCAGATGCACTGCTCAAAGTTTTGCCCACTGGGAAGATTCCCCTTCACCGCTGTCCTTCAGGGATGTCCTAGAAAGGGGCTGTAGTACTGCAGCTGTCCACTTTCGGATGGTGCCTGCATATTGTGCAGAACCATCTGTGAACCAGGCCCTAGTCTTCTCTTTCTCTGTCAGCTGATCATAGGGCACTGCCTGTGAGGCCGTCGGTGCAGGCTGGGAAAGAAAAGGCAGGGTGGCAGGAGTGGAGACCATGGGCATTTGAGCCACTTCCTCATGTAACTTACTTGTGTGTGCCTTCAGGACCTGCTCTAGCCCGATCACATATATGCAACTTCCATTTGATGACAGAATGCTTCTGTGCAAGACCCACTTTATGGCTAGATGGATCAGAAAGCACCCAGTTCATGAGAGGCAGTTCAGGTCGCATGGTGACTTGATGACCTATAGTCAAACGTTCAGTTTCCATCAAAGCCCAGTAACAGGCCAAGAGCTGTCTCTCAAAAGGAGAGTAGTTATCGCTAGAAGACAGCAGGGCCTTGCTCCAAAATCCTAGAGGCCTCCACTGTGATTCACCTATGGGGGCCTGCCAAAGGCTCCAAACAGCATCCCTATCTGTGACTCACAGCTCAAGCACCATTGGATCTGCCGGGTCATATGGCCCAAGTGGCAGAGCAGCTTGCACAGCAGTCTGGACCTGTTGCAGAGCCTTCTCCTGTTCTCAACCCCACTCAAAACTGGCAGCCTTTTGAGCCACTTGATAAATGGGCCTGAGTAACCCACCCAAATGAGGAATATGTTGCCTCCAAAATCCAAATAAGCCCATTTGGTGTTGTGCCGCTTTCTTGGTTGTAGGAGGGGCCAAATGCAGCAATTTATCCTTCACCTTAGGGGGAATAACCCCTGAATTTTAGTCAGATTTATTTCCCATCCTCTAGCACACAAATATCTCACCAATAAGTCCAGTGCGTTTGCTACTTCTTGCTCACTGGATCCAATCAGCATAATGTCATCAATGTAATGGACCAGTGTGATATCTTGCAGAAGCGAAAAGTGATCAAGGTCTCTCAATAAGATTATGACACAAAGCTGGAGAGTTGATATACCCCTAAGGTAGGACAGTAAAGGTGTATTGCTGGCCTTGCCAGCTGAAGGCAAAGTGCTTCTGGTAGGCCTTATGGACAGGAATGGAGAAAAAGGCATTTGCCAAGTCAATGGCTGTATACCAGGCACCAGGAGGTATGTTAATTTGCTCAAGCAATGAAACCACATCTGGTACAGCAGCTGCAATTGGAGTCACCACTTGGTTAAGCTTACAATACTCCACTGTCATTCTCCAAGATCCATCCGTCTTCAGCACAGGCCAAATGGGAGAGTTGAACAGGGATGTGGTGGGAATCATCACCCCTGCGTCTTTCAAGTCCTTGATCGTGGTACTAATCTCTGCTATTCCTCCAGGGATGTGATATTCTTTTTGATTTATGATTTTTCTAGGTAGAGGCAGCTCTAATGGCTTCCATTTGGCCTTTCCCACCATAATAGCCCTCATCCTACCAGTCAGGGAGCCAATGTGGGGGTTCTGCCAGCTGCTAAGTATGTCTGTGCCAATTATGGATTCTGGCACTGGGGAAATGACCACAGGATGAGTCCGGGACTCACTGGACCCACTGTAAGTCGGACCTGAGCTAAAACTCCATTAATTACCTGACCTCCATAAGTCCCTACTTTAACTGGAGGACCATAATGATGTTTTGGGTCCCCTGGAATCAGTGTCAACTCAGCGCCAGCATCCAGTAGTCCCCAAAATGTCTGATCATTTCCCTTTCGCCAATGCAGTTACCCTCGTAAAAGGCTGGAGATCTCCTTGGGGAAGGATGGGAGAAAGATTTACTGCATAAATTGTTGGTAATGTAGTGCAGTCCTTCCTCAAGGGGACCTGGTCTCTTTGTTCAAGGGGTTCTGGGTCTGTAAACTGGTTCAAATCTAGAAATTGAGGGGCCATGATTCTCTGTTTTTATCATTCAAATTAGTCTTTTGTCCATTTGACCTAGAAGTTTTCTCCTTATATAAATTAAGTAGGAATGTAGTAGGCTTCCTATCAATTTCACTTCTAGGAACACTGTGATTAATTAGCCAATGCCAGAGCTCTATACAAGTCAGACTATTCTGATTGCTGCTTTGTCTCTGCTGTCCATTATGGTAGCTATGCCCACCTTGCCTTTGACAGTTGAATGCCACCATTTGGCCACTGCCACCTCATGATCCAATTATTCCCATTGTATTTAAATTTTGTAGTTGAGTGACTGTGGTTCCCACCGTTAGATCTGACATACAGAGAAGAGCAATTACAGGGCTCTTCAAAGATGCAGGTGCTGCCCTCACAAATCTGTTTTGCAAGGCATTGGTAAAGGATGTATCTTCAGGACCCTCCCAGCTGAGATGAGTAGGTCTAATGCGACTAATCCACCATCCCAATCTCCCTAAGCCTTTGGATCCCTTTGTCTACATTAAATCAAGGGAGATCAGCAAGGCATTTCCAGCTTGCTCATAGTGGGCCATCTTTTAATCCATATTTCAGCTAACCAAGCAAATAAACTATTAGAACCTTTTTTAACTCCCCAACCTGCAACATTAAACACAGAGTCCCTACTCAGTGGGCCCAAATCAATAAATTCAACCTGATCCAACTCTGTGTTCCTTCCACCATTATCCCACACCCTTAATATCAATTCCCATGCCTGTTCTCCAGATCTCTGTTTATACAAATTAAAGAACTCAAGCAGTTATTTTTGAGTGTAGTGCACCTCCTTATGGGTCACGCTCTCAACCTCACCTCTAGGAGCCTGCTGGGACTTTAGTTATAGGTCTAGAAGAAGCAAATAGGGGTGTTGGGGTGGGATCCTGAGGAGAATCAACATTTTTTTGCCTGGCAACTGCCTCAGGGGAGGCCATTGCTGTTGCCTGAGGCAGCACAGGGTTTATCTCCTCAGACAAAGGTGGAAAGGCTGAGGGCAGCATGGGTCAGGGACGGGATGTTGCCACTACTGGGGATGGGGAAGCTGTTCCTTCTGGCAAAAAAGGTTAATCAGAGTTTCAAACTCAGTGTCCCCAGCTTCATCAGGGTCCTCCCACACATCCCCATCCCAAGTTGCGGGGTCCCATTTTTTTCCAGTCAGTGCCCTCACTTTAACAGTAGACACCTGGCGAGGCTGTGCATGCACCTTTAGTTGCAGGTCAGCCATTTACATGATAAGATCTTGGGTTTGTTTTTCCACAGTTTCAGTTCTTCTTCTACAGGAGATGAGACTCTCACTCAGGGCGATCTTAGCAGATTTGAGGCTCAGTATCTGCTTCTGAAGCTGGGAGATAGAATCTCTGAGTTCATCATTTTCTTTCTTCACTTTGTCCACTGAACTTAGGAGCAAAGGTATTATGTCACATCATAGGATTGTTGAAATAAGGTGGTGTTTGATCCTCAGGTTATATTTTAGTGAGCAATGTTAATGTGTATTCCAAAATCGCATGGGATTTCTAGAGTTCTGATGTCTGAGTTTGTGTTATCAATCATAATTAAGGTTATTGTGTTAGATTATTGTAAGTCCCAGAGGTGACCAAATTTCTTTGTCAATTGTGTTTTTTACTGTGACTACCCTAAGACATCTGGACATTCATCGACTATTGTCTTGTTTTGATCCTCTTCAAAGGATGGATTATAACCCTCAAGTGAAGGTTTCTGATAACTTTGAAAATTGTGAACAGGAGTTGACTAGGTAAGCTGAATGAACTATTGGAAGCCTAATCTTTTTTGACTTCTTGCTTTTTGTTTGGAACGTTGCTGATCCTTATGTTCTGTTTTTTCAGAATGAAGGAAGTTTTTCTTTTGAGCTGTTTATAGCTTTTAACAATGACAGGTTGAATGAACCAGTGATCTCTGACTGCAGCTCAGAAGAACCAAGGGATGGGCCATCAAACTTCAAATGGCCATGCAAATGGAGCCTTGGATGATGGCTCCCTTTTACTAGGGACCCTTAGACAGGCCTCTGAGAGAGACCTGACTGTTATTTTCCCAAAACAGCACCCCTTGTCAGCATGAAGCAGTTAAGAATGGTCATCATCCCTATCCTAACAGCAATTAGGTATACTTCTTCAGAGGGAGAAATGATGGCAGTGTGCCATGATGCTGGCTGCACAGCTGGGGCTGCACACTCCATGGAGCTGATGGAAGCCCTGCCCCTTCTGAATTGGGACAGGAGCTCCCTGGGTGCTGCTGCAGCCTCCCAAACCGCAGTTGCAGACCCAGGCATCCTGCTCTAGGAAGCAGGCAGGAGCCCCACCCTCTTGGACAGAGCTACAGCCACCCAAACCACAGCTGTGGATCCAAGCTTCCCTGTGCTCTTGAGGGAGAGCTGGGAGCAGGTAAGATCTGCCTTCCCAGGTGCCACTGTGGCTGCCCTTCCAAGTACAGGAGCTGGGTGTTTCTACAGCCTGCATGCTTGGGAGCCCCAGGAAGGACCCCCGATCCCTGCAGTCATGGGGGCGTCTGGTGTCTGCCTGGCCTCCCTCCAGTCCAGGCACCTGCTCTGATCTCGGAGTGGAGTTTGGGGCTGAGCCCAGGGACCATGAATGGCAGTGGGAGGCAGATTGATTCCAAGGCAGAAGGGGGCAGATCCCCAATAAGGCCCCACCATTGGGCCAGGGAGGACCTGAAGGCGGGGGGCTAGACTGAGTCCCACAGACCAGAGTGAGGACTTGTGGTATCTCTTCCAGGCCCACCCATGGCTTCCCATGGGCCAGTTGGCACAAACTTTCTCCCCTCTGAGGTCCATAAAAGCCCTGGGGTCAGCCAGAGCAGGGCAGAGGATGGCCAGAGGACAAAGAAGGGAGAAAGACGTTGGTGCAACCAGCTACAGAGAGGAGTACCCTCTGCTGAGAGCTACAGAGATGACCTGCTGGCAGAGAGGAGCGACTCTGTCTGCAGAGAGCTTCAGAGACCTGCAAAGATGTCTGAATGACCTGCATGCAGAGAGGAGCCACCCTCTCCAGGGCCTCCTCTCTGCTGAGAACTGAACACTCCATGGGGCGACCTGTCTACAGAGAGGAGCTACCCACTGTGGGTCTCTTCTGAGCTGTTCTAACACTAAATAAAACTCTTCATCTTCACCCTTCACTTGTCTGTGACCCTTATTCTTCTTGGATGCAGGACAAGAACAAGAACTCGGGCATCGTGGCCACAGAAGTTTTCTATAAGAAAAATCGATCCCATAACACTAGGATTACAGACACAAACCTCTGTGTCTTAGGCTGGGCATGGTGGCTCATGCCTGTAATCCTTGCACTTTGGAAGATTGAGGCAGGTGGATCACTTGATGCCAGGAGTTCAAGACCAGCCTGGGCAACATGGTGAAAGTGTCTTTACAAAAAAAATACAAAAATTAGCCAAGTGTGGTGGTGTGCATCTGTAGTCCCAGCTACTTAGGAGGCTGAGGTCAGAGGATCTTTTGAGCCTGGGAGGTCAAGGCTGCAGAGAGCCATGATCTGACCACTGCATTCCAGCCTGGGTGACAGAGCAAAACTATATTCAAAAAAAATTTGCTGTGTCCTCTTGGTGGGTTAACCCTTTACTCATTAGGCAATGTTCCTCTCAATCTGCAGTAATTTTCATTGCTGTTAATTCATTTTATCTGGTATTAGCATGGCCAGTCCTGATTACTTTTGAGTAAGATGTGTATGATTTATCTTCTACTTTTTTCTTTTTTTGACATGGTCTTTCACTCTTGTTGCCTAGGCTGGGGTGCAATGGCGTGATCTTGGCTCACTGCAGCCTCCGCCTCCTGGGTTTAAGCAATTCTCCTGCCTCAGCCTCCCGAGTAGCTGGGATTACAGGCATGCGCCACCACGCCTGGCTAATTTTTTGTATTTTTAGTAGAGATGGGGTTTCTCCACGTTGGCCAGGCTGGTCTCAAACTCCTGGCTTCAGATGATCCACCCAGCTCAGCCTCCCAAAGTGCTGGGATTACAGGTGTGAGCCACCACGCCTGGCCTATCCTTTTACATTCAATTTACCTATGTCACTATATTTGCATATACATGTACATGTACATATACATGTTTTTTATTTTTCTACCAGTCTTTTAATTGGTATGCCTAGGTCATTTACATTTAATGTAATTTTTGATATATTAGGGCTAAGTCTGCCATTTTATGTTTCTTTTTGTTTCATCTGTCATTTTCATCACTTTGACCTTTTTCTCCCTTCCTGTGGATTACTTGAACATTTCTTTAAATTCCTTTTTGACTTATCTGTCATAAATTTTTATTTATTATAAATGTTTTTAGTGGTTGGTCTAGATATTACATTATACATATGAAACCTATCACAATTACTGATGTCAACATTTTATCAGTTTAAGAATAGAAATCTTAAGGCCGGGCGCGGTGGCTCACGCCTGTAATCCCAGCACTTTGGGAGGTCGAGGCGGGCGGATCACGAGGTCAGGAGATCGAGACCATCCTGGCTAACACGGTGAAACCCCATCTCTACTAAAAATACAAAAAATTAGCCGGGCGAGGTGGCGGGCGCCTGTAGTCCCAGCTACTCGGGAGGCTGAGGCAGGAGAATGGCGTGAACCCCGGGGGGCAGAGCCTGCAGTGAGCCGAGATCGCGCCACTGCACTCCAACCTGGGCGACAGCAAGACTCTGTCTCAAAAAAAAAAAAAAAAAAAAAAAAAAAAAAAAAAAAAAAAAAAATAGAAATCTTACCTCCATTTAGGTCCCTTAATATTCCCTCCCCCTTGTATACTGTAATTATCTTAAATATTTCCTATCTGTATACTGAGAACCATATCAGATAATATAATTTTTACTTCAGCCATCCAACATAATTTAGAAAACTCAAGATGGGAAGATTGACCTATTGTCATATATTTATATTTTTATACTTCCTCTTCTTTCTTCATAATTTTTGTTTGGTTTACTTCGGTTTTTTTTTTTTTTTTTTGAGATGGGGTCTCACTCTGTTGCCCAGATTGGAGTGCAGTGATGTGATCTTGGCTCACTGCAACCTCTGCCTCCCAGATTCAAGTGATTCTCCTGCCTCAGCCTCTTGAGTAGCTAAGACTACAGGCGTGCAGCACCATGTCTGGCTAATTTTTGTATTTTCAGTAGAGATGGGGTTTCACCATGTTGGCCATGCTGGTCTTGAACTCCTGACCTTAAGTGATCTGCCTATCTCAGGCTCCCAACTTTTCTTCATAGTGTTTTATGCTTTCTTTTTTTTTTTTAAGAGTAGGTCTGGTGGAGGCAAATTATCTTAGTTTCCCTTATCTGAGAATCTCTTGATTTCACCTTCATTCATGAAGGATATTTTTGCTGGGTAGGAGATTTAAAGTTGACAGTTGTTTGTCTGTTTTTTCAGTACTTGGAAAATGTGCCGTTCTCTGCTGGTCTCTATGGCTTCTTATAAGAAATCTACTGTCAATTGAATAATTGTTCCTTTATAGGTACTGTGTTTTTTTTTTTTTGTTTTTTGTTTTGAGACAGAGTCTCGCTCTGTTGCCCAGGCTGGAGTGCAGTGGCGCAATCTTGGCTCACTGCAAGCTCCGCCTCCCGGGTTCACGCCATTCTCCTGCCTCAGCCTCTCCGAGTAGCTGGGACTACAGGCGCCCGCCACCATGCCCGGCTAATTTTTTTGTATTTTTAGTAGAGACGGGGTTTCACTGTGTTAGCCAGGATGGTCTCGATCTCCTGACCTCGTGATTCACCTGCCTCGGCCTCCCAAAGTGCTGGGATTACAAGCGTGAGCCACCGCGCCCGGCCGGTACTGTGTTATTTCTATTTGCTTCCAAGACTTTTTTCCTTGTCTTTATTTTAGGAAGTTTGCTTATGATGTGCCTTGCAATAGATTTATTTGAATTTATTCTACTTAGGGTTCACTTCATTTCTTGAATCTGTATGTTCATGTGCTCTAAATTTCCTTCTAATCACAGCTTTAGCAACATCTCACAAATTTTGACATGTTGTGTTTTTATTTTCATTCAGCTCAAAGTACTTTTTGAATTTTCTTTTTACTCTTTGAAGTCAAAATTACTTAAATGTGAGTTATTTAGTTTCCAAATACTAGGCTATCATCCAGATATCAGTAATTAGTTTCTAATTTAATTCCACTGTGCTCAAGGAACATACTTTGTATGACTTGAATCCTTTTAAATGTATTGGTATATTGTTTTGGTTTTTTTTTTTTTTGAAACAGAGTCTTGCTCTGTCACCCAGTCTTGCTGGAGTGCAGTGGCATGATATCAGCTCACTACAACCTCTGCCTCCCAGTTTTAAGCCATTCTCATGCCTCAGCTTCCCAAGTAGCTGGGATTACAGGTGTGCACCACTACACCTGGCTAATTTTTGTATTTTTAGTAGAGACAGGGTTTTGCCATGTTGGCCAGGCTGGTGTCAAACTCCTGACCTCGAGTGATCTACCTGTCTCAGCCTCCCAAAGTGCTGGGATTACAGACATGAGCCACAGTGCCCATCCTGCTTCTTGTGTTTTGAAGCTCTGTTATCATATGTATAAATGCTTAGAATTGTTAGGTTCTCTTAATAAATTGGACCCTTTTTCACTGTCAAATGACATTATTTATCCCTATAATATTCTTTCCTCTGAAGTCTACTTTTCTTTTTTCTTTTTTTTGAGATGGAGTCTCGCTCTGTCAACCAGCCTGGAGTGCAGTGGCGCGATCTTGGTTCACTGCAACCTCTACCTCCTGAGTTCAAGTGATTCTCCTGCCTCAGCCTTCTGAGTAGCTGGCACTACAGGTGCGTGCCACCATGCCCAGCTAATTTTTGTATTTTTAATAGAGATGGAGTTTCACCATGTTGGTCAGGCTGATCTTGAACTCCTGACCTCATTGATCTGCCCGCCTTGGCCTCTCAAAGTGCTGGAATTACAGGCATGAGCCACCACTCCTGGCCTGCTTTTCTTTCTTTCTTTAAAAAAAAATTCTGTTTTTATAGTGACAGCAGCTCACTATGTTTCCCATGATGGTCTCAAACTTTTCAGCTCACACAGTCCTCCTGCCTCGGCCTCCCAAAGTGCTGGGATTACAGGCGTGAGCCACCATTCCCAGCCCTGAAGTCTGCTTTTGTGATATTAACGTAGCCACTCCAGCTTTCTCTAGGTTAATGTTAGCATGGTATAGTTTTAAAAATCCTCCTACTTATAATTTATTTGTTTCTTTTAAAGTGGGTTTCTTGTAGAAAGCACATAGTTGGACTTTTTTCTTTTATCCAATCTGACAATCTTTGCCTTTTAATTTTTTTGTTTAGACCATTTATATTTAATATCATTATTGATATTGTCAGGTTTAAATATTACATTTTGCTACTTGTTTTCTATTTGTCTCATCTGTTCTTTGTTCTCCTTTCTTCTCTTCTTTGGGGCTTTTTTTTTTTTTTTGAGACAGAGTCTTGCTCTGTTGCCCAGTCTGGAGTGCAGTGGCGTGATCTTGGCTTACTGCAACCTCTGCCTCCCAGGTTCACACCATTCTCCTGCCTCAGCCTCCCAAGTAGCTGGGACTACAGGCGCCCACCACCACACCCAGCTAATTTTTTATATTTTTAGTAGAGACAGGGTTTCACTGTGTTAGCCAGGATGGTCTTAATCTCCTGACCTCATGATCTGCCCGCCTCGGCCTCCCAAAATGCTGGGATTATAGTTGTGAACCACTGCACCCCGCTCTTCTTTGGGTTTAACTGAGTATTTTTTAAATTCTATCTCCTGGGGTTTTTTTTTGTTTTTTTTTCCCCCCTTTCTGGAACAGGGTCTTGCTCTGTCACCCAGTCTGGAGTGCATTTGTGCAATTATGACTCACTGCAGTCTCAAACTCCTGGGCTCTCCCACCTTGGCCTCCCAAGTAGCTGGGACTACAGTTATGTGCTGCTACATCTGGCTTTTTTTTTTTTTTTTGGACATGGTCTTGCTCTATCACCCAGGCTGGAGTGCACTGGTGCAATCATGGCTCACTGCAGTGTCCACCTCCCACATCCAAGTGATCCTCCCACCATCAAGTAGCTGGGACCACAGGTTTGTGCCATCACACCTGGCTAATTTTTTATTTTTTATAGAGATGGAGGCTCCCTATGTTGCCCAGGCTGGTCTTGAACTTCTGGGCTCACATAATCCTTCTGCCTCAGCTTCCCAAAGTCCTGAGATTACAGATGAGAGCCACTGCACCCAGCCTCTGGATAACATTTTTTATTTTTTGTAGAGATGGCATCTCGCTATGTTGCTGAGGCTAATCTCAAACTCCTGGCTTCAAGTGATCCTCCTGCCTCAGCCTCAAAAAGTGCTGAGATTACAGATACAAGCCACTGTGCCACACCTGCTTTGTTATTTTAGTGTTGCCTTAGGGTTCATAGTAATCATCTCTAATTTATTACAGACTACCTTCAGGTGCTATTTACAGTGTAAGAAACCATAGTATACTTCCATCTTCCCCCTCCTAGCCTTTGTGCTATCGTTATATTTTACACTTACATATGTTATAAACTCTACACTACATTATTTTGCCTTAAATAGTCTATAGTCAATTATCTCTTTTAAAAATGTATATTTAAGGGGCCAGATACAGTGGCTCATGCCTGTAATCCCAGCACTTTGAGAGGCCGAGGCAGGTGGATCACCTGAGGTCAGGAGTTTGAGACCATCCTGGCCAACATGGTGAAACCTAGTCTCTACTAAAAATATTTTAAAAATTAGCCAGACATGATGGTGGGCACCTGTAATTCCAGCTACTCGGGAGGCTGAGACAGGAGAATTGCTTGAACCCAGGAGACGGAGGTTGCAATGAGCCAATACTGTGCCACTGCACTCTAGCCTGAGCTACAGAGTGAGACTCCATCTCAAAAAAAAAAAAAAAAAAAAAAAAAAAAACACACAAAAAACAAAACAACAAATAAACAAAAATGTATATTTACCTATTTATTTACTATTTCCTATGGCCTTCATTTCTTTATGTACATCCAGATTTCCAATGGAAGTCATTTTCCTCTGTCTACAGACTTTTATTAACATTTCCTAGGCCAAGTGCAGTGGCTCATGCCTGTAATCCCAGCACTTTAGGAGGCCAAGGTGAGTGGATCACCTGAGCTCAAGAGTTTCAGACCAGCCTGGGCAACATGGTAAAACCCTGTCTTTACAAAAAGTACAACAATTAGCTGGGTGTGGTGGTACGTGCCTGTAGTCCCAGCTACTCAGGAGGCTGAGGCAGGAGGATGGCTTGAGCCTGAGAGGCAGAGGTTGCAGTGAGCTGAGGTTGCACCACTGCACTCCAGCCTCGGAGACAGAGCAAGACCTTCCCCCACCCAAAAAAACAAACAAACAAAAAAAAACCATTTCTTATACTGCAGGTCTGCCGGTGATGAATCCTTTGAGATTTTGAATGTCTTCTTTTTATTTTGGGGGGGTAGAATTCACATAACATTCACTGTTTTAACCATTTTGAAGTGTACAACTCAGTATCTTTCAGTACACTTAACAGTTTTGTGCAACTGTCACCAATAATTCTAGGACATTTTCTTCACCCCAAAAAGAAACCCCATACCCATTTTGTCTAAAGACCTTTCACTTACTTCCTGGGTTCTTTTTTGCCCCATTCAGCTACTGGCTCTCCATGTATGGTAAAAAAAAAGACCTCTTGGGACTAAAGTTGGGACTCCAGGAAACTAATTGGTTCCCTCCTCCTTAAGTTCCACCACCCAGGTTCATAGATCAAATAAAGTTGTTTTTACTGCAGCTGCTGCTGACGGAGCTTAAGAGAATGAGACACATACTACAATACATTGGTTCAACCACCAAAATGCATCCCTCCTCCTTTTTTTCTTTTTCTGTTTTTTCCTTTTTTGAGATAGGATCTCCTTCTGTCACCCAGGATGAAGTGCGGTGGTGCAATTACAACTCACTGTGGCCTCAACCTCTGGAGCTCAAGTGATCCTCTCACCTCAGCTTCCCAAGGAGATGGGGCTACAGGAGCGCACCACCATGCTCAGCTACTTTGAAATTTTTTTGTAGAGACAAGGTCTCACTATGCTGTCCAGGCTGGCCTCAATCCCCTGGGCCCAAGTGATCCTCCTGCCTTGGCCTCCCAAAGGCATAAGCCACTGTGCCTGGCCTGACCTAGACTCTTAAAATAGCTGGCTCTCTAGGGTTCTAGGGTTCCTCCCTCTAATCTTTTCTTCCTTTAGTTCCTTAGTTCAAATTCATTTTCCATTCTGTCCGCAGAAATTCTATTTTTTTTTTTTTGGAGATGGAGTCTTGCTCTGTCACCCAGGCTGGAGTGCAGTGGCATGACTTGGCTCACTGAAACTCCGCCTCCCAGGTTCAAGCAATTCTTGTGCCTCAGCGCCTCCCAAGTAGATGGGATTACACCTGGCTAATTGTTTTTCTTCCTTTCTTTCTGTTTTTTTTTTTTTTTTTGAGACAGAGTTTTACTCTTGTTGCCCAGGCTGGAGTGCAATGGCATGATCTCGACTCACTGCAACCTCCACCTCCCAGGTACAAGCAATTCTCCTGCCTCAGCCTCCCGAGCAGCTGGGATTACAGGCCACCACGCCTGGCTAATTTTTATATTTTTAGTAAAGACAAGGTTTCACCATGTTGGCGAGGCTGGTCTCGAATTCCTGACCTCAGGTGATCCACCAGCCTTAGCCTTCCAAAGTGCTGGAATTACAGGCATGAGCCACCACGCCAGGCCTAATTTTTGTATTTTTAGTAGAGATGGAGTTTAACCATGTTGTCCAGGCTGGTCGTAAACTCGTAGCCTCAAGTGATCTGCCTGCCATGGCCTCCCAAAGTGCTAGGATTATAGGCGTGAGTCACCAAGCCCAGTCTCTGCAGAAATTCTTTTTTTTTTTTTTTTTTTTTTTGAGACGGAGAATCCATCTGTCTGTCACCCAGGCTGGAGTACAGTGGCACGATCTTGGCTCACTGCAGCCTCCACCTCCCAGCTTCAAGCAATTTTCCTGCCTCAGCCTCCTGAGTAGCTGGGATTACAGGCATGCACCACCACACTCAGCTAATTTTTTGTATTTTAGTAGAGATGGGATTTCACCATGTTGGCCAGGCTGGTCTCTAACTCCTGACCTCAGGTGATCCACCCACCTCGGCCTCCCAAAGTGCTGGATTACAGGCGTGAGCCACCATGCCCAGCCCCCCTTGACTATTTTCAGTCACCCACACAGAGCAGGCCTTTTCATGCCAGCAAGCTGTGGATCCTGCCAGTCCCTTTATTGGAAGGTTCTATCCAAACACTAGCCATCCTTCCAGAATCAGCTCAAGCCTGGGCAACAAAGTGAGACCCTGTCTCTACAAAAATATAAAAAAATTAGCCAAGCATCGTGGTACATGCCTGTTGTCCCACCTACATGGATGGCTAAAGCAGGAGGATCACTTGAGCCTGGGAGGCCAAGGCTGTGGTGAGCTATTATCACACCACTGCACTACTGCCTTGGTGACAGAGTGAGACCTTGTCTCAATAATAATAATACAATAATCAATTATAACAAATGTAGCACACTGATGTAAGATGTTAATAATAGGGAAAACTGGCCAGGCGCGGTGGCTCACGCTTGTAATCCCAGCACTTTGGGAGGCCGAGGCGGGCGGATCACAAGGTCAGGAGATCGAGACCACGGTGAAACCCCGTCTCTACTAAAAATACAAAAAATTAGCCGGGCGTGGTGGCGGGCGCCTGTAGTCCCAGCTACTCGGAGAGGCTGAGGCAGGAGAATGGCGTGAACCCGGGAGGCGGAGCTTGCAGTGAGCCGAGATCGCGCCACCGCACTCCAGCATGGGTGACAGAGCGAGATTCTGTCTCAAAAAAAAAAAAAAATAATAATAATAATAATAATAATAGGGAAAACTGAGGGGTGCGGGAAGAGGGATTATATGGGAACTCTACTCTCTGCTCAATGTTTTTGTAAACCTAAAATTGCCCTAAAAAATACTCTATTAATTAAAAACAGCAGCAATGAAAACCCAAGTGCACAAGAAGTGACAACTGCTGGGCATTGATGAGGAACATGTGGCAGATAAGGGCAGGAGGTCTGGTTGTGGGACCTGCCTTTGTCTTCATGTCCTCTGTCATTCTCAGTCCTGAAGATAAACTCACCCCCACTTTCCCTGTCCTCTCCCATGTTTATGCATTCAATTTCCCCTGTCATTCCCAAAGCGCCAGAGTTAGAAATTCAAAGAATTTCTAAGAAAAGGCAGTTTCATACTGAGATAGTTTGGGTATTTGTCCCCTCGAAGTCTCATGCTGAAATTTGATCCCCAGTGTTGGAGCTGGGGCCTGGTGGGAGTTGTTTGGATTGTGGGGTGGATCCCTCATGAATTGCTTGGTGCCATTCTCGAGGGAATGAGTGAGTTGTCTTAGTTCCTGCAAGAACTGATTATTAAGAAGAGCCTGATACTTCCCTCCCCTGTTGTTCCCTTACACTCTTGCTGTGTGCTGCCTGCTCCCTTTTGCCTTCTACCATGAGTGGAAGCTTCCTGAGGCCCAGATGCAGATGCTGGCACCATGCTTTTTTTTTTTTTTTTTTTTTTTTTGAGATGGAGTTTCACTCTTTTGCCCAGGCTGAAGTGAAGTGGCATGATCTCAGCTCACTGCAACCTCTGCCCCCCGGGTTCAAACAATTCTTCTGCCTCAGCCTCCTGAGTAGCTGGGATTATAGGCACCTGCCACCACACCTGGCTAATTTTTGTATTTTTAGTGGAGATGGTGTTTTGCCATGTTGGCCAGGCTAGTCTCGAACTCTTGACCTCAGCCTGACTCACCCACCTCCACCTCCCAAAATGCTAGGATTACAGGCATGAGTCACCACACCCAGCCACACCATGTTTCTTGTGCAGTCTGCAGAATTATGAGCAAAATAAACCTCTTTTCTTTATAAATTACCCAGCCTCAGGTATTTCCTTTATAGCAGCACAAATAAACTAAGATACATACTGAGGAGGAGGATGCCAGCTGAAGAACCAGAAGGCTGGAGGAGGAGATGGGTCCAGTTATGGATGGTGAACTCAGGTCAGAAATGGGAGACTTAGACAAAATCCAAAAATCTCTCCGAGCTGTGCAGCAGCAGTAGAGGCTTGAGATTCGGGTGACAGGGTTGGACATCTCTACATCTAGTTCTCCCAGTTTTAGGTGTGTGTCCCAGTAGCTCCCTGTTTTAAAAGTTTTTTTTTTTCTGATTTCTTCTTCGTTGTTAGGTGCCTTTTCTGGGGAATAAGAGAAGTGAGTGAAATAGGAGGAGGGACCTGGACTTCTTTTTTTTTTTTTTTTTTTTTGGACGGAGTTTTGCTCTTGTTGCCCAGGCTGAAAGTGCAATGGTGTGATCTTGGCTCACTGCAACCTCCGCACCTCCGCCTCCCGGGTCCAAGTGATTCTCCTACCTCAGCCTCCCATGTAGCTGGGGCTACAGGCACCGCCGCCATGCCTAGCTAGTTTTTGTATTTTTTTGTAGAGACAGGGTTTCACCATGTTGTCCAGGCTGGTCTCAAACTCCTGACCTCACGTAATCCGCCCACCTCAGCCTCTCAAAGTGCTGGGATTACAGGCTTGAGCCATTGCACCTGGCCTGGCCTGGACTTCTTCACTGGCCTGTTTCCTTTGGCTGTCTGCCAGAGGTTGGTCATAGCTCCAGGGAGGAACCATTAGGTGCCTCCCATTAGGGCACAATTATGTGGGCCCTTTTACCAGTTGTAGGAGGAACTATATGCCATCTTTCCCTATTTTCCAAACTGCAGATACTCCTAGAAGAGATATGAAGCCCAATTCATGTTGTTTTGATATAAGCTTAGAAAGTGGTACTAGCATGGTAATGAATGTGTTCAATTTGGGTATTGCATTGGAATTAAATAGGCAAAGACTAAAAAGTTACTCTGATTTGGTCTGACTTGCTAATAGGTTCTATTCTTCCAGTCATCTACCTGATAAATCCATAGAGTAATAACTCTTTTTTTTTTTTTTTTTTTTTTTTTTTGAGACAGAGTTTCTCTCTTGTTGCCCAGGCTGGAGTGCAATGGGCAACAAGAGGCTCACCACAACCTCTGCCTCCCAGGTCCAAGTGATTCTCCTGCCTCAGCCTCCCAAGTAGCTGGGATTACAGGTGTGTGCCACCACACCTGGCTAATTTTGTATTTCTAGTAGAGATGGGGTTTCTCCATGTTGGCCAGGCTGTTCTCGAACTCCTGACCTCAGGTGATCCGCCCACCTTGGCCTCCCAAAGTGCTGGGATTACAGGCATAAGCCACCATGCCCAGCCTGTAATAACTCTTTTAGGGTCTTTTCTTTGTTTGTTTTCTGTTGCTTAGAACACCTAAAACTGGGTAATTTATAAAGAAATTTATCTCTTACAATTCTGGTAGCTGGAAGGTCCAAGGCTATGGCTCAGCATCTAGTGAGGGCCTTCTTCATGGTGGGGACTCTAGAGTCCTGATGTGGCCTGGGCTCTGAGCATTACACGGCAAGGGGGTTCAGCATACTAGCTCCGGTATTTCTCTTCTTATAAAGCCACCAGTAACACTCCCTTGATAATCTGTTAATCCATGAATTAATCATTCCGAAACACATTTTAATCCATTCATGAAGGCAGACCCCTCATGACCAAATCACCTCTTTTTTTTTTTTTTTTGAGACGGAGTCTTGCTCTGTCACCCAGGTTGGAGTGCAGTGGCACGATCTCAGCTCACTGCAACCTCCGCCTCCCGGGTTCAAGAGATTCCCCTGCCTCAGCCTCCTGAGTAGCTGGGACTACAGGCACACGCCACCACACCCGGCTAATTTTTGTATTTTTAGTAGAGATGAGGTTTCACCATGTTGGCCAGGATGGTCTTAATCTCCTGACCTCGTGATCCACCGGCCTTGGCCTCCCAAAGTGCTGGGATGACAGGAATGAGTCACCCCACCCAGCCGACCCAATCACCTCTTAAAGACAGTACCTTTCTTTTCCATTTTTTTTTTTTTTTTTTTTGAGACGGAGTCTCGCTCTGTCGCCCAGACTGCAATGCAATGGCGTGATCTCGCCTCACTGCATCCTCTACCTCCCGGTTCAAGTGATTCTCCTGCCTCAGCCTCCCCAGTAGCTGGGATTACAGGCACCGGCCATCATGCCCAGCTAATTTTTTTTTGTATTTTTGTAGAGACGGGATTTCACCATGTTGGTCAGGCTGGTCTCAAACTCCTGACTTCAGATGATCCGCCCACCTTGGCCTCCCAAAGTGCTGGGATTACAGGCATAAGACTGTACCTTTCAGTACTCCCATATTGGGGATTAAGTTTCAACAGGATTTTTGAAGGGTACAAACATTCAGGCCAGAGCAGTTCTCCTACCCAGAGGTGAAAGGCACTCCTGCCTTCCTCTCCTCCCTGTTTCCTCAGAAGGTACAGAGGAAACTTTTTAAATCTAAGTTTAGGTCTAGGGTAAATCCTTAGGGTGACAAGGATATGGGGCAGGAGAAGCAGAAGCCACAAACGGAAAAATGTTTGTCAGCGTGGGACAAAGGTAAGAAGGACAAAGTCCGGGCCAGGAAAAGGTAGATAAATATTTGTGAATGTTACATTCTTCACTGTTCTCAGAAGGCATCAGCTTTTTTGGCTGGGGTAAAGACGTCAGGTCTAAAAAGTAGTCATTCAGATTAGGGAAACACTGAAGCAAAGGATGTGTTTTGGGCCAACTGCTTCTGGCTTGTTTTTCTGGAGCAGGTGAGGTGTGTTCAGAGCAATTGAAGTTTCCAAGGGCTAAGACACTTTCTAGCTCTGGCCAGTCTTGGTGTCTCTTTGTCCTCAGCCTTTCTCCACTTCCCAGCCCTGAGCACTGCTTCCTTCCAGCAGGGCTGCTCTGCTGTCCCCCCATGGTCCAGGCTGTGCTGCTCCTCTGCTGTGTCTTGCTGCCCCTGGTAGCTGCCTTTCCAAGAAATGCCCAAAGTGGGGCCCTAACCTTCCAGCTGTCTTTTCCAGAGACTGGGCATCCATCTCCCATTTCTGGGAGAGCCAGATTCCTCTCCCAGATCCCAGGACCAGCCAGGATCTCTTACACACAGCCCCCTCCCTAGCCCCTCTGCCTGAGTACCTGTCCAACTTAGCTCTGAGGGTGGCCTTGGAGGAGGTGGGCTGCCCAACTGAGGCCCATGTTCTGCAGCTTCAGCTCATTAGGATGGGAGGAAAGGATACTACTGAAACCCTCATCCGTGAGAGTCAAAAGTTCAAGGAGGAGGAAGTGATTGGCAATACTAATATCATCGTGAGGGATCTGGGGGGAACCCCAGGGGAGCTTACGCGGGTCCAGCACTCCCGTTACCCTTCCTGAGGCATGTACCTATGGACATGGGCAGGTGCTGTATGAGACAGCAGCACTGATGTTTGAATTTAATGAGAAGCTCCCTTCCCCTAAGCTGGTAACAGCTTCTGCTGTCAATGTCACCCAGAAGTGCACGGATGAGCATTTGGAAGAAGTAGACAAACGGCTGATGAATAACTCCGAAATTAAGAACTTCACAATGGCCAGGTGCAGTGGCTCACACCTGTCATACCAGCACTTTGGGAAGCCGAGGCGGGTGGATCACGAGATCAGGAGTTCGAGACCAGCCTGGCCAACATAGTGAAACCCTGTCTCTACTAAAGATGCAAAAATTAGCCAGTGTGGTGGCACGTGGCTGTAGTGCCAGCTACTAGGGAGGCTGAGGCAGGAGAATCACTTGAACCCAGGAGGCGGAGGTTGCAGTGACCGAGATCATGCCACTGTGCGCCAGCCTGGCAACAGAGTGAGACCCCGTCTTGAAAATAAATAAATAATATCTCATTAATAATTAAAAAGAAAAAAAAGAACTTCACAAGGCCAGGGCGAGGGTCGGGCCCAGTCAGTGAAGGGATGCGGGGCGCCGTGGCGCTCACACGGAGAAGTGCAGCAGAGGGCACCTGCCTTAGCAGGTATGCAAAGACGCGTTTTCACTCAGGTGTCCTTAGAGATAACTTGGATGAGCCCAGAGTTCTCCTCTGGGTGCAAGCAGAACCCTTTCTAGTGGGTGCCTTGCAAGTCCCCCGCTCCATCCAAGTTTAGTCTTCACTATCTCAGGAAGATATTCAACTATGTGCAAATCCGGGCCACAGAAGGATTTTCCCCACACCTCTACTGGTCTACATGGAGGCACATCGCTTGTGGGAAGCTGTAGTTGGCTTTACTTCGAAATATCTGATAGTCTTTCAGTGAAGACACCTGAGGAGCGCCTGGAATGGTCTGAGGTTTTGTCCAACTGCATGTCTGAGGAGGAAGTTGAAAAGCAGAGAAATCAGCTTTCAGTGGACACCCTGCAGTTTCTGCTCTTCTTATACATTCAACAATTGAACAAGGCCTCTACTAAGGACATCTTTGATTGGAGAAGAGTGGCCTAGTCCCAGAAACAGATGTGAGTCTCCTGACCTGACTGAAAAGTCTAATTGTCATAATAAGAACTGGAATGATTACAGTCATCAAGCTTTTGTCTATGATCATCTGTCTGATCTCCCGAGCTGCTTTTAGATCCAGGACAACTCACTGCATCATTTCGTTCAAACCATAGTAGTCTAGTGTCTCAAGAAGCTTCCTTATTGAAAGAATAAGAAGAGCCAGGAAGATCTATCCACTTCATGAACTTGCACTGTGGTAACCACTGCATGCAGATAGTGGCTTCTCAAAGATCTCTAAGACTTTCTCTTTCTACAAGCTGGAACCCTGGTTGAGGTCCTCTTTGACTGAGAATCCATTTGGTACATCAACTTGCCTCATGTCTGGAAAGAAATTGGCTTGGGCTCATCAAGTTGAAGGGACAACCAAAAGAGCTAAGATTGCTTGTTTGTAATTCTTCTTCTTTTTTTTCTTTTTCTTTTTCTTTTTTTGAGATGGAGTCTCACTCTGTCACCCAGGCTGGAGTGCAATGGCGTGATCTCTGCTCACTTCAGCCTCTGCTTCCTTGGCTCAAGCGATTCTCCTGCTTCAGCCTCCCAAGTAGCTGGGATTACAGGTGCCCACCACCACGCCCGGCTAATTTTTGCATTTTTAATAGAGACAGGGTTTCACCATGTTGGCCAGGCTGATTTCAAACTCCTGACCTCAAATGATCCACTCGCCTCGGCCTCCCAAAGTGCCGGGATTATAGGCATGAGCCACCACACCCGTCCCAGATTGCTTGTAATTCTAATGTGGCCCCTAGGTTACACCACATGATGGTGATGAGCCAGGTTTACAATCAGACATTGGCTAAGAGCTCAGATACTCTGGTGGGGGCACATGTAAAGATTCATCATTGCAATGAATCTTTTATATATCTACTCTCTCCCTTATGATCTGTGACTATTGAGAAGTGCAAGAATAGCACCTTTGTCTTGGGCCCTGTAGCAACTATGCTTTACCTCCACAGTTGTGACAACGTTAAAGTCATTGCTGTTTGCCATCGTTTGTCCATCTCTTCTACAACAGGTTGCGTCTTTCACATTCTGATGCCTACGTGCCCACTCATTCTCTATGGGAACCAGATAGTAACTTTTGCCCCTTTTCATACCCATTACCCAATGCTAGGTAATGGACCTAGCATTAGTCCTGGTCAAAAGAGAACCACATGGCCAGGACTGGCCTTGCTACAGTGCCTAACTATTGGGATAATCTAATGGTTGTGTGCAGAAAGAACAGCGACACAGGTGTCTTCTGGCTTTTACCACCTTCTGAATTCTATATATTTATTATTCCCTTTGAAATGGAAGAGGACACAACAGAGATTCCTGGGGGTCTTCCATCTGTATATCAGAAAGCACTGGCTCAAAGAGAACAGAAGATACAGATCTGGCAGAAAACTGTGAAGGAGGCTCATTTGACATAGGATCAAAGGAAGCAGTTCCAGGTACTGACAGAGAACAAGTTTTTTTTTTTTTTTTTTTTCTTTTGAGGTGGAGTTTCGCTCTGTCGCCCAGGCTAGAGTGCAATGGCGCGATCTCGGCTCACTGCAAGCTCCGCCTCCCAGGTTCACACCATTCTCCTGCCTCAGCCTCCCGAGTAGCTGGGACTACAGGCACCCACCACCATGCCTGGCTATTTTTTTTTTTTTCTGTATTTTTAGTAGAGACAGGGTTTCACCGTGTTAGCCAGGATGGTCTCGATCTCCTGACCTCATGATCCACCCACCTTGGCCTCCCAAAGTGCTGGGATTACAGGCATGAGCTACCACACCTGGCCAGAACAAGTTTTATGAATGGTTGATTAATACAGGACATCGCCAACAGCTGGACAGCCTTGTACCCCCTGCAGCAGGCTCCAAACAAGCAGCTGGATAAGGATCTTCCATGGCAACACTGGGCCCTGGAAATACAAGGATAAATGGAGGATGGTGCTCATCTTGAAACTAAATTGGGAAGGTGCTCTTGCTGCTTAAGAGACATTGGGACTTTTTCATCCTATTTAAGAACTTTATTTGATTTCCATTCCATATTCATTTATTACTGTGTAGGCTGAATTTTAGCTAAACTTCTGACTTTCATATAAACATATTGTTTAGGCCGGGCCCGGTGGCTCACGCTTGTAATCCCAGCACTTTGGGAGGCCGAGGCAGGCGGATCACGAGGTCAGGAGATCAAGACCACGGTGAAACCCTGTCTCTACTAAAAATACAAAAAATTAGCCGAGCGTGGTGGCGGGCGCCTGTAGTCCCAGCTACTCGGAGAGGCTGAGGCAGGAGAATGGCGTGAACCCAGGAGGCGGAGCTTGCAGTGAGCGGAGATTGCGCCACTGCACTCCAGCCTGGGCGACAGAGTGAGACTCTGTCTCAAAAAAAAAAAAAAACATATTGTTTATAGAACATCAGAAGACTCATCTTTGTGATGCCCAACTGAAAAAGTTGATGAAGGTAGTAGCATTGTATATATGTTAATATTAACACAATTGAGTGTAGATTTGCAAATATACTGTGTATCTTAATTTGTATGATGAAAGAATTTCATTCTTTCTAGAGTTAAATAAGAGTTTTATAGTTCTTTGTAACTAAAAGGAAATTGCGACCAGGCACAGTGGCTCATGCCTGTAATCCCAGCACTTTGGGAGGCTGAGGCAGGTGGATCACCTGAGGTCAGGAGTTTGAGACCAGCCTGGCCAATATGGTGAAACCCCATCTCTACTAAAAATGCAAAAATTAGCTGGGCGCGGTGGCATGCCCCTGTAATCCCAGCTACTCAGGAAGCTGAGGTGGGAGAATTGCTTGAACACGGGAGGCAGAGACTGAGGTGAGCTGAGATCATGCCACTGCACTCCAGCCTGGGCAACAGAGCAAGACCCAATCTCAAAAATTATATAAATAAATAAATAAATAAATAAATAAATAAATAAATGGCAATTGCTACACCTTTTAAAAAATAATTGGAGGCCGGGCACGGTGGCTCATGCCTGTAATCCCAGCACTTTGGGAGGCCGAGACAGGCAGATAATGAGGTCAGGAGATCGAGACCATCCTGGCTAACACAGTGAAACCCCGTCTCTACTAAAAATACAAAAAAATTAGCCAGGCGTGGTGGCAGGCGCCTGTAGTCCCAGCTACTCGGGAGGCTGAGGCAGGAGAATGGTGTGAACCTGGGAGGCAGAGCTTGTAGTGAGCCAAGATCGCACCACTGCACTCCAGCCTGGGTGACAGAGCAAGATTCTGTCTCAGAAAAAATAAATAAATAAAAATAATTGGAAGGAAAGTATGATTTGTTGGTATATAGATATAGCAGAAATAGTTTTTATTATATTTTAGTCCTTAAAGTATGGAACTTAATGAAACTGTAAAAACTTTTTTTTTTTTTTTAAGAGGGAGTCTTGCTCTGTCACCCAGGCTGGAGTGCAGTGGCACGATCTTGGCTCACTGCAACCTCTGCCTTCCAGGTTCAAGCAATTCTCCTGCTTCAGCCTCCCAAGTAGCTAGGATTACAGGCACCCGCCACCATGCCCAGCTAATTTTTGTATTTTTAGTAGAGATGGGGTTTCACCATGTTGGCCAGTCTGGTCTCAAACTCCTGACCTCAGGTGATCCACCCGCCCCGGCCTCCCAAAGTGCTGGGATTACAGGCATGAGCCACTGTGCCCGGCCTGAAAATCTTTACTTTTCATTTTCTGCTTCAAATTTTCAATAAACAAACTCTAAAGAATTAAAAAAAAAACTTCGCAATGCCTATACATAGAAGATTAGATGTACTTTTTCATTCATGCCACAAAAATTCTGAACCTCATTTTGCTGGACTTGATAAAGAAATATTTTCAGGCTGATTTAGCCTACCACTACATTTACTTTCTCAAATGTCTCTGATAGACCTGTGTGCAGAGACTCAGCATAGCATAGCAGGTAGTTAGAAATGTTGAACAGAGGAGAAGGAAGAGGAAAAAAGGATGATGGGAACAGCTTAGGACAGATGTATGTTCACTTGATCCCAGAGCTAAAAGACATGTGACTAGAATCAGCTTTGCCCCTCTCTTAGTAGTTCCTACCTCCTATTTCTTCTCCCCAATTTATCTTTCTTTCAGTTGTCAAATACTGTGGATTTATTATGTACTAGATGTGAAGGGTATTGTTATCTTTCCCCATTCATCTTCTTTATACTTTCTAACTCCCCACCCAAATGCTGTAGCTTGCTTACATTAATTTGCAAACTGAAAAGAGAAATAAAAAGCTGCTTTTATATCAGAATCACAGTTTTCTTATTTCTCTTGACTGTGGGTCTCTGTGGCCTCTTTTGTGAACTGGAGGTGAAATGTGACAGGGACACGGAAATGCCAATGTCTTTTGAGGCTGAAGATTTTAACAAAAGGACAAATATTTGTAGAGATCATGTCCCTTAACTGAGTATCGGGGAAAGCAATCATCTCCCCTCCTCATGGGACAGGGAATTGGGCAGAGTGTCTACACCTATCAGAGCAGTCCCACTTCTCACTGATGGGATTGTGTAGTAATTTGGGGCCCCATAATTAGGAAGTGAAGCGGAGGAAGTCTAGTGATCTGGAATGGGGAGACCAAGAAGAATAATTGAGACCCATTCTCTTTTCTTGGGGCCAACTTAAAAGGCACAAAAGCTGAAGGTTATTGCATGAGATGTCTTCTGAGCCCTGGGCTCCTTTCAGACTATAACCATCATCTCTAGGCTGGAGGATGTGAACACATGCAGGGTTTATTCAACCAGATACAAGGTGCCATAAGGACAGCAGCCCAGGTAGATGCTTCCCAGGGGGTATCTTGATGTCTGTTCTGTAGCTGCTAGGCAGGGTTCAGCTTAATTCAGAGCAAGTGTACCTTCTCTACTATAGACTGTGGGCATAAGCAGGAACAGCATGTCTATAATGCAGTCTAGCTGTCACCAGGAGTGGGAATCTGCTACAAACTCAGGCACAGCTTTGTACTCTGCTGCTCAGAACTACTCTGTCAAACCCAAGGAACGAGGCAGATATGGAGCCATAGATCTTGGCCGTGACCTCCTGATGATCATACTGAGGCTGTCAGGGGGATCCACAGACTCTCTGTGTTAAACCTGCAGTGAAGGCTGGGATTCACAGCTCATCTAGTATTCCTATGAAAAAGAAGCAAACAGGCCGGGCGTGGTGGTTCACACCTGCAATCCCCGCACTTTGGGAGGCTGATGCGGGCGGATCATGAGGTCAGAAGTACGAGACCAGGCTGACCAACATGGTGAAACCCTGTCTATACCAAAAATACAAAAATTAGCCAGGCGTGGTGGCACGTGCCTGTAATCCCAGCTACTCAAGAGGCTGAGGCAGGAGAATCACTTGAATCCAGGAGGCGGAGGTTGCAGTGAGCCAAGATCGTGCCACTGCACTCCAGCCTGGGTAACAGACCAAGTCTCTATCTCAGAAAAGAAAAGAGAAAAGAAAAAGAAGCAAACACCCTTCTACCAGACATCAGGGATGGAGGGGTGGGGGCACCACATATATGAGTCACCAAGGGGTGACAAATAACAACCATGGCCTTGGAAGGCAAGGCTTCAGAAGAAAACAGTTCTCTCCTCGCTGTGGGCCTTATTCAAGGGCTGTGATGTAGATACTAGTCCTAGGAGTCCCGTGCTTTATGTAAAAGGGTTAGGCACAAAAAGAGTACGTACTAATTCTTGACAAACTGTATGTATGGTAGTCAAAATCCAACTAAACATCTGGTTTAATATCTACAAGATAGGCAGTACTTAACTGAATAATTAAAAAATTATCACCAAGTCTTTTGTACTATTCCCTAGATATAAAATAGAATATTCAACTATGATTATGTCAGCCTGTGATTACCCATGGTGGTGAAGAGAATTCTTCTTACCTTGAAAAAGGGGGCTGGGCCAGGCGCAGTGGCTCACGCCTGTAATCCCAGCACTTTGGGGGGCTGAGGTTGGCAGATCACAAGGTCAGGAGTTCGAGACCAGCCTGACCAACATGGTGAAATCCCGTCTCTACTAAATACAAAAATTAGCCAGGCATGGTGGCGCGTGCCTGTAATCCCAGCTACTCAGGAGGCTGAGGCAGGAGAATTGCTTGAACCCAGGAGGCAGAGGTTGCAGTGAGCCGAGATTGCGCCATTGCACTCCAGCCTGGGCAATAGAGTGAGACTCCGTCTCAAAAAAAAAAAAAAAAGAAAAGAAAAAGGGGGGTGGTGTGACAGCAAGGAACAGTGGTTCACGCTTGTAATCCCAGCACTTTGGGAGGATGAGGTGGGATGATTGCTTGAGGCCAAGAGTTCGAGACCAGCCTGGGCAACATAGCATGACCCCATCTGTATTAAAAGAAGAAAAAAAGAAGGTTTTTTTTTTGTTTTTTTTGTTTTTGAGACAGAGTCTCGCTGTCACCCAGGCTGGAGTGCAGTTGGTGCGATCTCGGCTCACTGCAGGCTCCGCCCCCCAGGGTTCACGCCATTCTCCTGCCTCAGCCTCCCGAGTAGCTGGGAATACAGGCGCCCGCCACCACGCCCGGCTAATTTTTTTGTATTTTTGGTACAGACGGGGTTTCACTGTGTTAGCCAGGATGGTCTCGATCTCCTGACCTTGTGATCCACCCGCCTCGGCCTCCCAAAGTGCTGGGATTACAGGCGTGAGCCACCGCGCCTGGCCAGAAGATTTTGCTTCATAATAAAATTTTGTGACTCTTTAAATCACAGAACGTGCTTGCTTTATTCTGTTAAGCTCGAGGTGTTACAATAAGTTTAAATTTCCCGGCCGGGCGAGGTGGCTCACGCCTGTAATCCCAGCACTTAGAGAGGCCGAGGCGGGTGGATCACGAGGTCAAGAGATCGAGACCATCCTGACCAATATGGTGAAACCCCGTCTTTACTAAAAATACAACAATTAGCCAGGGGTGGTGGCACGTGCCTGTATTCCCAGCTGCTCAGGAGGCTGAGGCAGGAAAATCACCTGAACCCGGGAGGCGGAGGTTGCAGTGAGCCGAGATCACACCACTACACTCCAGCCTGGCAACAGAGCAAGACTCTGTCTCAAAAATAAATAAATAAATAAAATAAGTTTAAATTTCCCAAAGGTCAGATGGCCCTAGGAGTAAAAAGGGAGCAAAGCCAGGTGCAGCGGCACACACCTATAGTCCCAGGTACTGGAGAGGCTGAAGCAGGAGGGTTGTTTGAGCCCAGGAGTTTGAGTCCAACCTGGGCAACATAGTGAGACCCCGTCTCTTAAAAAAGACAGCCCGGCATGGCAGCTCATGCCTGTAATCCCAGCACTTTGGGAGGCCAAGGTGGGGAGATCACTTGAGGCCAGGAGTTCGAGACCAGCCTGGCCAACGTGGTGAAACCGTGTCTCTACTAAAAATACAAAAAATTAGCCGGGTGTGGTGGCACGTGCCTGTAATCCCAGCTATTCAGGAGGCTGAGGCAAGAGAATCGTTTGAACCCGGAAGGCGGAGGTTTCAGTGAGCCAAGATCACGCCATTGCACTCCAGCATAGGTAACAAGCGAAACTGCATCTCAAAAAAAAAAAAAAAAACACACAAACAAAAAACAAAAAGGCAAGGGGCAACAGAGGAGATTTGGGGAGAATGCTGTACAGTCCAGCAAGTCTTTCACAGATATGATAATTCACACATTGAAAATCAGAGATGAGGCCGGGCGCGGTGGCTCACACCTGTATTCCCAGCACTTTGGGAGGCCGAGGCGGGCGGATCATGAGGTCAGGAGATCAAGACCATCCTGGCTAACACGGTGAAACCCTGTCTCTGGCCAGGTGCAGCAGCTCATGCCTGTAATTCCAGCTACTCAGGAGGCTGGAGTCGGGGGATCCCTTGAGTCCAAGAGTTCGGGGCTGCATTGAACTATGATCATACTATGATACTGCAGCCTGGACAACAGAGCAAGACTCTGTCTCAAAAAAAAAAAAATTAAGCTAGAGAACAGAAAAGGTTAAGATAATCATAAAGAAGAGAAAATATATTTACTATTCATTAAGTGAAAGTGGATCATCATAAAGGTCTTCATCCTTATCATCTGCACATTGAATAGACTGAGGAGGAAGAAGAGGAGTTGCTCTTGCTATCTCAGGGATGGCAGAGATGGAAGAAAATTCACCCATAAATAGATCCTTGAAATTCAAACTGGTGTTGTTCAAGGGTCAACTGTATTTGGCTATATGGCCTTTAAAGAGGTAATTAAGGCCAGGCACAGTGGTTCATGTTTGTAATCCCAACATTTTGGGAGGCCAAGGCAGAAGGATCACTTAACACCAGGAGTTCAAGACCACCCTAGGCAACAAAGTGAGACCCTGTCTGTACAAAAAAATTAAAAATTGGCTCATGCCTGCAATCCAAGCACTTTGGGAGGCCAAGGTGGGAGGAATGCTTGAGGCCAGAAGTTGGAGACCAGCTTGGGCAACATAGTGAGATCTCATCTTTAAAAAATTAATTAAATTTTTTTAAAAAGAAATAAATTAGCTGGGCATGATGGCACATGCCAATATTCCTAGTTACTAGGGAGGCTGAGGTGGGAGAATCGCTTGAGCCAAGGAGTTCCAGGCTACAAAGAGCTGTGATCATTCCTCTGCACTACACCCTGGGTGACAGAGGGAAACCCTGTCTCAAAAAAAAAAAAAAAAAAAAAAAAAAGCAGCTGGGCATGGTGGCTCACGCCTGTAATCCCAGCAGTTTGGGAGGCCCAGGCGGGTGAATCATCTGAGGTCGGGAGTTCGAGACAAGCCTGACCAACATAGAGAAACCTCATCTCTACTAAAAATACAAAATTAGCCGGGCATGGTGGCACATACCTGTAATCTCAGCTACTCGGGAGGCTGAGGCAAGAGAATCACTTGAACCCGGGAGGCGGCAGAGGTTGTGGTGAACTGAGATTGCACCATTGCACTCTAGCCTGGGCAACAAGAGCAAAACTCCGTCTCAAAAACAAAAACAAAAACAAAACAGTAATTAAAGTTAAAAGAGGGCCGGGTGTGGTGGCTCATGCCTGTAATCCCAGCACTTTGGGAGGCCAAGGCGTGTGGATCACCTGAGGTCAGGAGTTTGAGACCAGCCTGGCCAACATGGTGAAACCGCGTCTCTTACAAAAAATACAAAAATTAGCCAGGTGTGGTGGCGGGTGCCTGTAATCCCAGCTACTTGGGAGGCAGAGGTAGGAGAATCACTTGAACCTGGGGGGCGGAGGTTGCAGGGAGCTGAGATCGCGCCACTGCACTCCAGCCTAGGTGACAGAGCGAGACTCTATCTCAAAAATAAATAAATAAATAAATAAATAAATAAATAAATAAAGTTAAAGAGGTCATAAGGATGGAACCCTAATCCAATAGGACCTATGTCCTTATAAGAAGAGGAAAAGGCTGAGTGCGGTGACTCACACCTGTAATACCAGCACTTTGGGAGGCCAAGGCGGGTGGATCACTTGAGCTTGTGAGTTCGAGACCAGCCTGGGCAACATGGTGAAACCCTGTCTCTACAAAAAAATACAAAAATTAGCCGGGCACAGTGGTGCGCACCAGTAGTCCCAGCTACTAGGGAGGCTGAGGTGGGAGAATGGCTTGAGCCTGGGAGGTGGAGGTTGCAGTGAGCTGAGATAGCACCACTGCACTCCAGCCTGAGCAACAGAATCAGACCTTGTCTCACAAAAAAAAAAAAAGGAAAAAGGAAGAGACACCCAGAGTGTATGGGGATAGAGGAATGGCCATGTGCCATGTGAAGACACAGTGAGAAAATGGCAATCTGCAAGCCAATTAGAGAGGCCTCAGGAGCAACTGAACCTGCTGACACCTTAATCCTGTACTTCCAGCCTTCAGAACTGTCGGAAGTAAATTTATATTCCTTAAGACATCCAGGCTGTAGTTTTGCGTTATGGCAGCCCTAGCCAACTAAGACACTAAGCATGGGTCTTTATTCATCTATTTTCTCTTACCCTGTGAGTTCACTCAATCAGAAAACTTATTATCTTCATCTTAAAAAATCTCCTAGAAAAAAATCATTTTCTCACTTCCTTTTTTTTTTTTTTAGTTTAGTTTTCGTATGGTAAAAAACACATAGCAAGCCAAGCTCGGTGGCTCACGTCTGTAATACCCCAGCACCTTGGGAGGCCAAGACGGGCAGATGGCTTGAGCAACCTAGGCAACATGGCAAAAACCCGTCTCTACAGAAAATACAAAAAATTAGCAGGTGGTGGTGCATGCCTGTAGTCCCAGCTATTCGGGAGGCTGGGGTGGGAGGATCACCTGAGTCTAGGAGGTCGAGACTGCAGTGAACCATGATTACCCCACTGCACTCCAGCCTGGGTGACAAAGACCGTGTCTCAAAAGAAAAGAAAAACAAAACAAAACAAAACATGTAACGAAATTTATCATCATAACCATTTCTTTTTTTCTTCTTTTCCTTTCTTTTTTTTTTTTTTTTTTTTTTTTGACAGAATCTTGCTCTGTCGCTGAGGCTGGAGTGCAGTGGTACAATCTCTGCTCACTGCAACCTCCACCTCCTGGGTTCAAGCAATTCTCCCTGCCTCAGCCTCCCAAGTAGCTGAGATTACAGGTGCCCGCCATCACACTTGGCTAACTTTTGTATTTTTAGTAGAGGCGGGGTTTCACCATGTTGGCCAAGCTGATCTCAAACTCATGATCTCAGGTGATCTGCCCACCTCGACCTCCCACAGTGCTGGAATTACAGGTCTGAGCCACTGTGCCTAGCCCACAACCATTTCTAAGTGTACAGTTCAGTAGTGGTAAGTATATTTACATTGTTGTACAACCCACATTCAGAACTTTTTCTCTTGCAAAACGGAAACTGCATATTGGTTAAACAACAGCTGCCTATCTTCCCCTCCCGGAAGCCTGTGGCAACCACCCTTCCACTTTGTTTCTATGAATTTGAGTACTGTAAATACCTCACATAAGTGGAATTATACAGGATTTGTCTTTTCGTAACTGGCTGATTTCACTTATCATAATAGCCTCAAAGTTCATCCATGTTGTAGCTTGTGTCAGAATTTCATTCCTTTTTTTTTTTTTAGAGATGGGACCTCACTCTGACACCCAGGATGGACATCAACCTCTGGGCCTCAAGCAATTCTCCCACTTCAGCCTCCTGAGTAGCTAGGACCACAGGCATGAACCTTCACATCCCATTAATTTTGTTTATTTATTTTTTGGGGGGGCCAGATCTCACTATGTTGCCCATCCTGTTCCTTCCTTTTTAAAGCTGAACAATGCTCCATTGCATGTATGCACTTTTTTTTTTTTTTTTTTTGAGACAGAGTCTCACTAAAGACAGAGTCTTTTTTTTTTTGAGACAGAGTCTTACAGGCGAGAGCCACCGTGCCCAGCCCTTAAAATTTTTTAAATAGAATTACCATACAATCTAGCAATTCCACTTCTGGATATATATCTCAGAGAATTGAAAGCAGGATTTCAAAAAGATATTTTCCCATCTGTGTTCATAGCAGTACTATTCCCAATAGTCAAGAAATGGAAGCAACCCAAATGTCTCTCAATGAATGAATGGATTTTAAAAATCCATTTGGTGGTGGATGGCCGTGGCGGTTCATGCCTGTAATCCCAGCATTTTGGTAGGTTGAGGCAGGTGGATCACTTGAGGTCGGGAGTTCAAGTCCAGCCTGGCCAACAAGGTGAAACCCATCTCTACAAAAAAAAAAAAAAAATATATATATATATATATATATATAAATTAGCCAGGCGCGGTGGCAGGTGCCTGTAATACCAGCTACTTGGGAGGCTGACGCAGGAGAATCCTTGAACCCAGGAGGCAGAGGTTGCAGTGAGCCAAGATCGCACCATTGCACTCCAGCCTGGGTGGCAAAAGTGAAACTCCATCTCAAAAAAAAAAAAAAAAAAACAAAAAACAAATTTAAGGGCCTGTCATACTGTTTTCCAAAGGTCCTGTACCATTTTGCATTCCCAACAACAAAGCACAAGGGTTCCATTTTCTCCACATCTTTGACAACACTTGTTATTTTCTATTTTTAAAAATAATAACTATCCTAGTGGATGTGAGATAGTATCTCACTGTAGTTTTAATTTGCATTTCCCTAATGATTAGAGATGTTGCACATCTTTTCATGTCCTTATTGGCCATCTGTATAGCTTCCTTAGAGAAATGCTTGTTCATGCCCTTTGCCCATTTTGAGTCAGGCCATTTTTGTTTCTGTCGAGTTTTAGGAGTTCTCTATTTATTCTGGATATAAATGTTTACTAGGTATATAATTGCAAATACTTCCTCCCATTCTGTGTGTATTGCCTTTTTACTTTGTTGATATTGCCTTTTGGTGTACAAAATTTTAAAATTTTCATGAGGTCCAATTTGTCCGTTTTTTTCTTTTGTTGCCTGTGTCTTTGGTGTTATATCCAAGTAATCGTTGCCAGATTCAATGTCATGAAGATTTCGCCCTATGTTTTCTTTTTTTTTTTTTTTCGAGACGAAGTCTCACTCTGTCGCCCAGGCTGGAGTGCAGTGGAGCAATCTTGGCTCACTGCAAGCTCTGCCTCCCAGGTTCACACCATTCTCCTGCTTCAGCCTCCGGAGTAGCTGGGATTACAGGCACCCACCACCACACCCGGCTAATTTTGTTTTTGTATTTTTAGTAGATACGGGGCTTCACTGTGTTGGCCAAGATGGTCTTGATCTCCTGACCTCGTGACCTGCCCAAAGTGCTGGGATTACAGGCATGAGCCACTGCACCCGGCCCCTATGTTTTCTTCTAAGAGCTTCATAGTTTTAGCTCTTATATTTAGATTTTAGATAATATTTGTATGGTGTTAAGTAATGGTTCAACTTCATCTTTTTGCAGGTAGATATCCAGTTTCCCACGGCAACATTTGTTAGAAAAGTTGTCTTTTCCCTCATCAAATAGTCTTGGCACCCTTGTCAAAAATCATTTGACCATATATGCAAGAGTTTATTTCTGGGCTCTCTATTCTATTCCATTGGTCTATATGTCTGCTGCTATGCCAGTATCACACTGTTTCGATTTATAGTAGCTTTGCAGTAAGTTGTGATATGAGGAAGTTGTTCTTTTTCAATATTGTTTTGTCTATTTGGGGTCCCTTGAGATTTTATATGAATTTTAGAATGGGCTTTTCAATTTCTGCAAAAAAACATGATTGAGATTTTGATAGGGATTGCATTGAATCTGTGGATCACTTTGGGTACTGTTGGCCTCTTAACAATAGTCTTTTAATCCATGGACATGGAATGCATTTTCATGTATTTATGTCTCCTTTAATTTCTTTCAGCAATGTTTTACAGTTTTCATTGTATAAACCTTTTAACTCCTTGGATAAATTAATTCCTAAGTATTTTATTTTTATCCTATTGTAAATGGGATTGTTTTCAAAATTTTATTTTCAAATGGCTCATTGTTAATATGTAGAGATGCAAGTGGTTCTTGTTTGTTGACTTGTAATCCACTAATTTGCTGAATTCATTTCTGAGTTCTAATAGTTTTTTGTGTGAAATCTTTAGGGTTTTCTACATATAAAATCATAAGAAGTAGCCAGGCGTGGTGGTGTGCGCCCGTAGTCCCAGCTACTCAGGACGCTGAGGCAGAAGAATTGCTTGAACCCAGGAGGTGGAGGTTGCAGTGAGCCCAGAAGGAGCCACTGCACTCCAGCCTGGCGACAGAGTGAGACTCCTTCTCAAAAAAAAAAAACCATAAGAACAAGAGATAATTGCACTTCTTCGTTTTCAACCTGGATGCCTTTAATTTCCTTTTCTTGCCTAATTGCTCTGGTTAGAACTTCCAGTGCTATGTTGAATGGAACTAGTAAAAGTGGGCATCCTTTTCTTGTTCCTGATATTAGCGGAATAGCCTTTAATCTTTCACCATTGAGTATGATATAATGTTTGTTATGAGTTTCTCATACATGCCTTTTATTATATTGAGGTAGTTTCCTTTTATTCCTAGTTTGTTAAATGTTTTCATCATGAAAGGGTGTTGAATTTTGTCAAATGCTTTTTCTGCATCAATTGAGATGATTGTATGATTTTTCTCCTTCATTCTGTTAATGTGGTGAATTATATTGATTGTTGTTTTTCATATACTGTGCCATCTTTACATGCCGGGAATAAATCCCAGTGTATAATCCTTTTAATATATTGCTAAATTTGGCTTGCTGGCATTTTGTTGAGGATTTTTGCATCGGTATTCATAAGAGATATTGGTGTATGTTTTCTTTTTTCCTAGTGTATGTCTGCCTTTGGTATCAAGGTAATGCTCACCCCTGGAATGAGTTAGGAAATGTTCCTTCTCTTTGATCTTTTAGCAAAGTTTGAGAAGCATTAGCATTAATTCTCCTTCAAATGTTTGGCAGAATTCACCAGTGAAGCCATCTGGTCCAGGGCTTTTCATTTTGGGGAGGTTTTTGATTATTGATGCAATATCTTTATTTCAAATTTTCTATTACTTCATGATTTAGTCTTGGTAAGATATATGTTCCTAGGAATTTGTTCATTTCATCTAGATTATCCAATTTGTTGGCATGTAATTGGTTTAATTACTCTCATAATTCTTTTAATTTTTGTAAAATGTAATGTTCCCACTTTCATTTTGACTTTAATAATTTGAGTCTTTTTATCTTTTTTTGTTGTTAGTGTAGCTAAAGGTTTGTCAATTTTGTTCATCTATTTGAAGAACCAACTTTTGGTTGCACTGATTTTCTCTATTGTTTTTCTATTATCTGTATTATTTATTTATTTATTTATTTATTTTTTATTATTATTTTGAGACAGAGTCTCCCTCTGTCGCCCAGGCTGGAGTGCAGTGGTGCGAAGCCTCCACCTCCCTGGTTCCAGTGATTCTCCTGCCTCAGCCTCTCAAGTAACGGGGGTTACAGGCATCTGCCACCATGCCTGGCTAATTTTTGTTTTTTTGTTTTAATTATTTATTTATTTAGAGACAAAGTCTAGCTCTGTCACCCAGGCTGGAGTGCAGTGGCATGATCTCGGCTCACCGCAACCTCCACCTCCCAGGTTCAAGCAATTCTCTTGCCTTAGCCTCCCGAGTAGCTGGGATTACAGGCATGCGCCACCACAGCTAATTTTTATATTTTTAGTAGAGACGGGATTTCACCATGTTGGCCAGGCTGGTCTTGAACTCCTGACCTTGGATGATCCGCCCACCTTGGCCTCCCAAAGTGCTGGGATTACAGGCGTGAGCCACCGTGCCCAGCCAATTTTTTTTTTTTTTTTTTTGAGACGGAGTCTTGCTCTGTCGCCCAGGCTGGAGTGCAGTGGTGCAATCTTGGCTCACTGCAACCTCCACCTCCCAGGTTCAAGCAATTTCCTGCCTCAGCCTCCCGAGTAGCTGGGACTATAGGCGTGTGCCACCACGCCCAGCTAATTTTTTGTATTTTTAGTAGAGATGAGGTTTCACAGTGTTAACAGGATGGTCTCGATTTCCTGACCTCGTGATCCACCCCCCTCAGCCTCCCAAAGTACTGGGATTACAGGCACGAGCCACCTTGCCGGGCCTATTTTTAATTTTTTCACAAGTATTTGTGCCTAAAGGTATTCTCTGTTTTATTTATCTCTTCTCTAATCTCTATTATTTCCTTCCTTATGATAGTTTTGGGTTTAACTCATTCTTTAATCTTCTTAATCTCCTTTAATATCTTTTAGTAATGTTTTGTAGTTTTTTTTTAAACTTTTTATTATGGAAAATTTCAAATATATACAAAAGTAGAGAAAATAGTCTATTAAACACCCATTTCTTATCACCTAATTCCAAGAATTATCAATTCATAGTCATATACTCCACATTTTCCCACCTCCACCATTTTGAAGCAAATAATATATTATCATCCATGAGTATTTCAGTATGAATCTCTAAAAGATGAGAGCTCTTTTTTTCTTTGACTTTTTTTTTTATACTTTAAGTTTTAGGGTACATGTGCACAACGTGCAGGTTTGTTACATATGTATACATGTGCCATGTTGGTGTGCTGCACCCATTAACTCGTCATTTAACATTAGGTATATCTCCTAATGCAATCCCTCCCCCCTCCCCCCACCCATGCAGTTTTCAATGTACAAGTTTTAAACTTATAGCTGCTATTTATAAATGGAATTTTCTTTTTTTTTTTTTTTTTGAGACGGAGTCTTTGCTCTGTCGCCCAGGCTGGAGTGCAGTGGCCCAATCTCGGCTCACTGCAAGCTTCGCCTCCCGGGTTCACGCCATTCTCCTGCCTCAGCCTCCCGAGTAGCTGGGACTACAGGCGCCCGCCACCACGCCTGGCTAATTTTTGTATTTTTAGTAGAGACGGGGTTTCACTGTGTTAGCCAGGAAGGTCTCGATCTCCTGACCTCATGATCCACCCACCTTGGCCTCCCAAAGTGCTAGGATTACAGGTGTGAGCCACTGCACCTGGCCCTAAGTTAACGTTCAATGTATGTTTTTAGACTACAGAAATAGAATTCGTTTATGTATTAATATTTTATCTTAGCCGGGCGCGGTGGCTCACACCTGTAATCCCAGCACTTTGGGAGGCAGAGGCGGGTGGATCACGAGGTCAGGAGATCGAGACCACGGTGAAACCCCGTCTCTACTAAAAATACAAAAAATTAGCCGGGCGCGGTGGTGGGTGCCTGTAGTCCCAGCTACTCAGAGAGGCTGAGGCAGGAGAATGGCGTGAACCCGGGAGGCGGAGCTTGCAGTGAGCCAAGATTGCGCCACTGCACTCCAGCCTGCGCGACAGAGCGAGACTCCGTCTCAAAAAAAAAAAAAAAAATTTTATCTTGTCACCTTGCTAAATTAACTTATTGGTCCTTTTAAAATTGTATTCTTTAGGATTTTATGCATAAACAATCACATTCTTTTAATTTTTTTATTTTTTAATTATTATTATTTTATTTATTTATTTGCGACAGGGTCTCCCTCTGTTGCCCAGACTGGAGTTCAGTGGTATGATCACAGCTTATTGAAGCCTCAACCTCCTGGGCACAAGTGATCCTCCTGTCTCAGCCTCCTGAGAAAATGAGACTACAGGCGTGTGCCACCACAGCTGGACAGCTTAGCTGGCTAATTTTTTTTTTTTTTTTTTGCAGAGACATGGTTTCCCCTGTGCTGCCCAGGCTGGTCTTGAACTCCTGGATTAAGGCAATCCTCCCACTTCGGCCTCCCAAAGTGTGTGAGCCACAATGCCCAGTCCATGTTGTTTTTATTTTGTACTACTTTTTAAAATTTTATTATTATTACTTTTTGAGACATAGTCTCACTCTGTCGCCGAGGTTGGAGTGCAGTGGCACAATCATGGCTCACTGTAATCTCCCCCTCCTGGGTTCAAGCAATCCTCCTGCCTCAGCCTCCCGAGTAGCTGGGGCTACAGATGCACACCACCACCCCCGGCTATGTTTTTTATTTTTTGTAGAGATGAGGTTTCGCCATGCTGGCCAGGCTAGTCTCAAACTCCTGGTCTCAAGCCCTGCCCCATGTTTTTTTTGTTTGCTTGTTTTTTTGTTGTTGCGTTTTTTTTTTCTTTTTTTTTTTTTTTTTTTTGATAGAGTCTCGCTCTGTCACCAGGCTGGAGTACAGTGGCACGATCTCGGTTCACTGCAATCTCCGCCTCCCGGGTTCAAGTGATTCTCCTGCCTCAGCCTCCCGAATAGCTGGGATTACAGGGGCGCACCACCATGCCTGGCTAATTTTTTGTATTTTTAGTACAGACGGGGTTGCACCATGCTGGCCAGGCTGGTCTTGAACTCTTGACCGTGTGATCTGCCCATCTCGGCCTCCCAAAGTGCTAGGATTATACGTGTGAGCCACTGCGCCCAGCCCTCATGTTGTTTTCAAGAGTCTCATGTTCTACCGACTGAGCCAGCCTGGGCTATGTTGTTTTTAAATAAATATCGTTCTACATCTTCCTTTCTAGTTTTGTTTTTTTTTTTTTTTTTTTTGGAGACGGAGTTTCGCTCTTGTTGCCCAGGCTGGAGTGCAATGGCTCGATCTCGGCTCACCGCAACCTCCGCCTCCCAGGTTCAAGCAATTCTCCTGCCTCAGCCTCCCAAGTAGCTGAGATTACAGACATGCACCACTACGCCCTGGCTAATTTTGTATTTTTAGTAGAGATGGGGTTTCCCCATGTTGAGGCTGGTCTTGAACTCCTGACCTCAGGTGATCCACCCGCCTCAGCCTCCCAAAGTGCTGGGATTACAAGTGTGAGCCACCGTGCCCGGCCCCCTTTCTAGTTTTATGCCATTTATTTTTTATTCTTTCCACATTACACTAGTTAGAACTTCCAGTACAATGAGGAAAAACTGGTAAGAATGGATATTTCTGCTTTGTGATAGATCTTAGGAGAAAAGGGTTAAATCTTTTACTCCTTCTAGTGTTGCTACACAGAAATATAGAGTCCTAGGAGGCTGGGTGCAGTGGCTCAGCACTCTGGGAGGCCTAGGCAGGAGGATCCCTTGAGCCCAGGAGCTCTAGACCAGCCTGGCCAACGTAGTGAGGTCCCCTCTCTACAAGAAAATTTTAAAAATTAGCCAGGTGTGGTGGTATGTGCCTGAAGTCCCAGATATATAGGAGTTCGAGGTGGGAGGATTGCTTGAGCCCGGGAGTTCAAGGCTGCAGTGAGCTGTGATTGTGCCAACTGCACTCCAGCCTGGTATATGTATATGTGTGTGTATGTATATTTTATCCATGTAGGTATATGTATATGTATATATATTGTCTTAGGGATTCCCTAGGGGCTTGGGGTCTAGTAATTTCAGACAGGGTTGGACTCCTTTCCACCTAGTTCTTGCTGTTTCTAACTTGGCACTGTGTCCCTGGAGACTTACTCCTCTGCTTCTGTCTTTGCTCTTAGTTGCCAGGGGCCACTCCTGGGAACTGAAAGAACCGAAAAAAATAGAGGGAGGGACCCAGGACCCTGCCATTGGCCTATTCCCTTTGGCCATGTGCCTGAGGTGACATCAGAGGAAACTTTAGGCCATAACGATATGTGGGAACTGTTACCATTTTTAGGAGGCACCAGACGTCTTATTTCCCTAATTTTTGGACTAATGTTACCCCTAAACCCAAGATAAAGCCTAATTCCTAGAGTTTTAGTTAGATTTAGAAAGTTACTGCTCAGCTGATGAACATGTTTTATTTGTGTTTTGCATTGGAATTACAAAAATGAAAAATAAACCAGGTGCAGTGGTTCACACCTCTAATCATGGCACTTTGGGAGGCTGAGGTGGGAGGACTGCTTGAGACCAGGAGTTCAAGACCAGTCTGGGAAACATAGTGGAACCCCATCTCTACAAAAAAAAAAAAAATTTTAGCCAAGCATGGTGATGCACACCAGTAGTCACAGCTACTTGACAAGCTGAGGCAGGAGGATCTTTTGAACCCAGGAGTTAAACGCTGTGGTGAGCCATGATCAGGCTACTGTACTCCAGCCAGGGAGACAGAGCAATACCTGGATGGACTCTAAAAAAGAAAAAAAAAAGTTGCTCTGATTTTATCTTATTTGTCAATCTGTCCAGTTTCCCTGAACTCCCATCCAGTATATTCTCTTTTTCAAACAAAGTCTCACTCTGTCACCCAGTCTGGATGGTGCAGTGGTGTAATCATGGCTCACTGCAGCCTTGACCTCCCCAGGTTCAGGTGATCCTCCCACCTCAGCCTCCCCAGTAGCTGGGACTACAGATGCATGCCACCACTTCTGGCTAATTTTTATATTTTTTGTAGAGACGGGGCTTTCACCATGTTGCCTAGGCTGGTCTCAAACTTCTGGGCTCAAGCCATCTGCCCGCCTTGGCTTCCCGACCAATATATTCTTTTAATAAGAAAAATGATGACCAGGTGCTGTGGCTGGCTCAAGCCTGTAATCCCAGCACTTTGGGAGGCCAAGGTGGGCAGATCACCTTAGGTCAGGGGTTCAAAATCAGCCTGGCCAACATGGAGAAACCCCGTCTCCACTAAAAATACAAAATTAGCCAGGCATGGTGGCACATGCCTGTAATCCCAGCTACTCGGGAGGCTGAGGCAGGAGAATTGCTTGAACCTGGGAGGTGGAGATTGCAGTGAGCTGAGATCATGCCATTGCACTCCAGCCTGGTCAACAAGAGCGAAACTCCGTCTCAGAAAAAAAAAAAGAAAAAAAAGAAAAGAAAAATGGTTTAGGGGTCCCAGAGATCACCAGCTATTATGCCTTACCCTTTCTCCCCTCAAGAAGATACGGAGGACCTTTTCCTCAACTCATATATAGGTTTAGGGTAAAACCTTAGGATAAAAAAGATATGTCACTGGGTGCCGTGGGTCACGCCTGTAATCCCAACACTTTGGGAGGCCGAGGCAGGCAGATCATTTGAGGTCAGTAGTTTGAGACCAGCCTGACTGACATGGTGAAAGCCCATCTCTACTAAAAATACAAAAACATTAGCTGGGCGTGGTGGCGCACACCTTTAGTCCCAGCTACTCGGGAGGCTGAGGCAAGAGAATCTCTTGAACCTGGGAAGCAGAGGTTGCAGTGAGCTAAGATCACGCCATTGCACTCCAGCCTGAGCAACAGAGTGAGACTGTCTCCAGAAAACAAAACAAAACAAAAATTTGCCAGGCACGGTGGTGCGTGCCTGTAATCCCAACTACTAGGGAGACTGAGACACAAGAATTGCTTGAACCCGGGATGTGGAGGTTGCAGTGAGCTGTGATCGTGCCACTGCACTCTAGCCTGGGCAACAGAGTAAGACTGTGTCTCCAAAAAAAAAAGGAAAAGAAAAAGAAAAAGAAAAAAAAAAAGATATGGGACAGGACTGTAGGGCCTAAAAGGGGAAAGTTTGTCAGTATAGGTCAAAGGTGAGAAGGACAAAGTCTGGGCTGGGAAGAGATGCATAAATATTTGCAAATGTTTTGTCCTTCACTGTTTTGGAAGCCATCAACTTTCTGGTTTCCTTGTGATTCTGGGAAAGGGCAGATTAAAAACAGCAACAACAATAGCAATAGTAAGTCAGGTCATGAAGATACCAAAGCAAATGAGATGTTTGGACTGTTTTTTTCCTCTGACTTGTTTCTCCTCAAAATAGGAGGATCACCAACATCCTTTAAGAGTGAAGATGAGGTGCGTTCAGGGCAACCAAAGTTTCCAAGAGCTAAGACACTTTCTAGCTCTGGCCAGTCTTGGTGTCTGTTTGTCCTGAGCCTTTCTCCACTTCCCAACCTGAGCACTGCTTCCTTCCAGGAGGGCTGCTCTGCTGTCCCCCCATGGTCCAGGCTGTGCTGCTCCTTTGCTGTGTCCTGCTGTCCCTGGTGTCTGCCTTTCCAAGAAATGCCCAGAATGAGACTCTGACCCTCCAGCCGTGTTTCACAGAGACTGGGCATCCATCAAACATGCTCTCCATATTTGGAGAACATGGAGAGCCAGATTCCTCTCCCAGATCCCAGGATCTGCCAAGATCTCTTACACACAGCCCCCTCCCTAGCCCCTCTGCCTGAGTACCTGTCCAACTTAACTCTGAGGGTGGCCTTGGAGGAGGTGGGCTGCCCAACTGAGGCCCATGTTCTGCAGTTTCAGATGCAAGGAAAGGATACCACTGAAACCCTCATCCGTGAGAGTGAAAAAGTTCAATGGGGAGGAAGGCAATACCAACATCATTGTGAAGAATCTAGTAGTCCCTTAGGGAAGTGCGAATAAACCCAGTACCCAGCTGCCCATCCTGGGAAATGTATGGATGGTGGCAAATATACCCACTGGGGTGGCTGGCCTACCAGTTAGCTCAGATGGTGATTAAGTTTGCTGAGAAACCATCTCCCATGATGCTTGGTGTCACAGTTCAAAGCTTTGGGTGTCAACGTCACCAAAAACTGCAGGTATGAGTCTTGGGAGCATATTGAAAAATTAGGCAAAAAGTTGGAGAAGCTCTCAAGTTAAGATCATTTAAATATCCATGGACAGTGACAATATAATCTATCAAATGTTCCACAGCTATTCTGAAGTGCTTTGTGAAGAAAACGATCCAGGAATTGATCCCGGCTCACTTCAGCTATTTAATGCCACATAGGTAAGGAGTCTCCTTTCCCAGGACTGTATTCAAGGATGGGACACAGTAAGTAGTCAGAAACGTTGGAGACCACTTAGGACAGATGAATGCTCTTTATTTCATCCCTTCTCTTAAACACACATGTGACCAGTGTTAGCCTTGCCCCTCTCCACTTAGTAGGTGTCAGCCCCCCCCTCTTTTTTTTTTTTTAAGACAGAGTCTCACTCTGTCACCCAGGCTGGAGTGCAGTGGTGTGATCTTGGCTCACTGCAACCTCCACCTCCTGGGTTCAAGCGATTCTCCTGCCTCAGCCTCCTGAGTAGCTGGGACTACAGGCGCCCACCACCACACCCGGGTTATTATTTTTTTTTCTTGTATTTTTAGTAGAGACAAGGTTTCACCATATTGGCCAGGCTGGTGTTGAACTCCTGACCTTATGATCCGCCCGCCTTGGCCTCCCAAAGTGCTGGGATTACAGGCGTGAGCCACCATGCCCAGCCGCTAATTTAATTTTTAAAATGAAGAGAAATGAGAGTATCACAAACATCTCATCTTTCCTAATTCTGAATTTCCCTGGCTCCTATCATGAGCTTAGAGTGGGAATGTGGCAGGGACATACAGGAAATGCCAAAGAACAGGACTGTAGGTATAGAGGTTGAGTGTGTGACAAGGGGCACAAGGTTTGAGCAGCCAGTATAAATGGGCAAATATTTGCAGAGATTACATCCTTCACTGATCAGAGGGGAAAGCAAATATCTCCTTTCCTCATGGGACACAGAACTAGGCAGAACAGGATCAGGGAGCGACCAAACCTACCAAGGCAGTCTCACTTCTCAATGACTGGACTGTGTGGTAATTTGGGGTCCCTATATATGGGTGGAAATTAAACAGAAGTCCCTGGTGACCTGTAAGTGGGGGAGACCAAGTGGGAGCAATTGGGGTGCATTTCCTGTTTCCTACGCCTTTACCTAAAAAGAACAGAAGCTTGGGGCCAGGCGTGGTGGCTCACATCTGGAAGCCTATCACTTTGGGAGGTGGAGGTGGAAGGATCACTTGAGCCCAAAGTTCAGAACCAGGCTGGGCAAGATGGCAAAACCACGTCTCTACAAAAAATTTAAAAATTAGCTGGGCATGGTGTCATGCACCTGTAGTCCCAGCTGCTTGGGAGGCTGAGGCAGGAGGATCCCTTAAGCCCAGGAATTCAAGGCAGCAGTGATTTGTGATCCCATCACTGCACTCCAGTCTGGGCAACAGAGCAAGACCCTGTCTCTAAAAAGTACAAAAGCTTGGAGGTAGGTGATGTATGAGGTATCCCCCTAACTGAGTCTTGGGCTCACCATAGCCCTTAGGGAAATGGTTTGTATGTGTCGGATTTCTCCCCTTTCTAGGGTACTCTGCTGCAGACATGCGTGGCCTCAGACTCATCATGATACCAGTTGAGCTGCTACTTTGCTACCTCCTGCTGCACCCTGTGGATGCCACTTCATATGGAAAGCAGACAAATGTCTTGATGCACCTTCCCTTGTCCTTGGAATCCCAGACACACTCCTCAGACCCCTTGTCCTGCCAATTTCTGCACCCAAAGTCACTGCCTGGTTTCAGCCACATGGACCCTCTACCCAAATTCTTGGTAAGCCTGGCTCTAAGGAATGCCCTGGAGGAAGCTGGTTGCCAAGCTGATGTTTGGGCTCTACAGCTACAGCTCTACCGCCAGGGTGGTGTGAATGCTACACAGGTCCTCATCCAGCATCTTCAAGGGCTCCAGAAAGGCAGAAGCACAGAGAGGAACGTGTCAGTGGAAGCCCTGGCCTCTGCTCTGCAGCTGTTAACCAGGGAGCAGCAAAGCACAGGAAGGGTCCGGCGCTCCCTCCCCACAGAGGACTGTGAGAATGAGAAGGAGCAAGGTGTGCACAATGTCGTCCAGCTGCTGCCAGGAGTGGGAACCTTCTACAACCTGGGCACAGCTTTGTATTATGCTACTCAAAACTGCCTGGGCAAGGCCAGGGAACGAGGCCAAGATGGGGCCATAGATCTAGGATATGACCTTCTGATGACCATGGCTGGGATGTCAGGGGGGCCTATGGGTCTAGCGATCAGTGCTGCACTTAAACCTGCATTAAGGTCTGGGGTTCAGCAGTTGATCCAGTATTACCAAGATCAGAAAGACGCAAACATCTCTCAGCCAGAGACCACCAAGGAGGGTTTGAGGGCCATCTCAGATGTGAGTGACCTGGAAGAAACAACCACCCTGCCTTCTTTCATATCAGAAGTAGTAAGTTCAGCTCCCTACTGGGGGTGGGCCATAATCAAGAGCTATGACTTAGATCCTGGGGCTGGGAGTCTTGAGATATAAAAGAACGTGGTAACCACAGAATTAATAACTGTACTATCCTGACAAGCTGTATACATGTCTTCAAAATTTTAATCTCTGAATTATCCAGGAGGAAGGCTGTACAGTAAAACGTAGGAACGTAAATGTTTGGGGGTTGAAGTCAGAGGGTTTGGTTTTGAATCTAGGCTCCACTTGTTAGAGCCTCGGTGGTCACTGACTAGTAACTTCTTTCTTGAACTAAGATGAGTTTTTAAATTTCTAAAGGAGATAGAATGATTTTAACCTCAATGAGTTGCCCTGTAAATTTAAAATGATACAATGAATCTAAAATGCTTATCACAGTACTTTCAATAAATAGCTATTAGCCAGGTGCGGTGGCTCACGCCTGTAATCCCAGCACTGTGAGAGGCCGAGGCGGGAGGATCACCTGAGGTCAGGAGTTCAAGACCAGCCTGGGCAACATGGCGAAACCCCGTCTCTACAATAAATACAAAAAATTATCCTGGCGGAGTTATGCACGCTTGTAGTCCCAACTACCTGGGAGGCTGAGGCAGGAGAATCACCTGAGCCCGGGAGGTCGAGGCTGCAGAGAGCCGAGATCGCGCCACTGCATTCCAGCCTGGGTGATAGAGCGAGACCATGTCTCAAAAAATAAAAAAAATAAAAAATTGTTTTCATTACCTCAGCTCTCCTCTTCCTATCCCAAGGGGTCGAAATTCCGGTCCCACCCCTTCCCATGGAGCCCTTGGCGTCTCCAGGCTCCTCTAGCTAGTTTCGGTTCCGTGGCTCACGCGCGGGTTCCCGAAAAGCAGCTGTTTCAGTCTTGGGCTAGTCCACTAATTGCACTTCTCCCCTCGTAGAAAGTGCCTACTTGAACTTCTCCACCAATCGCTGGAGCTGCAGGTGTGGTTTCGGCTCAGCTTGTCCCGCCCTGCGGATGGGCGGAGTTGCGGCGGCGCCAGTGAGCTCGCAGTCTGGGAAGGGCTTGACTGAGTGGCAGCCGGTGTCGGGGTGGTGGCTGGGAATGGGGCCGCTCCGGACTTCCGCTGCCAACTACAAGGGCAGATCCGAGGGGATTAGCCGAAGTTGTAGGCGGGGCGTGAGGCTCTGGTACCCGAGCTCATACTAGGGACGGGAAGTCGCGACCAGAGCCACTGGAGGGCGCGGGGACTGCAACCCTAATCAGGTACGGGCCCTGAGAGGATGTGCTGAGGTAGGGGTGGGGGTCAAAGTGAGAGTTCCTCCCAGGGAAGGGCGACTGGCCCCAGGGGTTACGCCCTGGAGGGGGCAGCTTTGGTCCCCAGGTTGAAATAGGAGCTGTCGCCTGCTCGGTCCTCGATCTTCTTCTGCCCAGCCTATCTCCCCAACCCTAATGCCTCTCTCCCAAAACTGCCCTGCAGCTTCCGAGACCCGGATCTGGCATTATTATGTTAGTTCGGTATCTGACGTATTTCCCTCTGCTCTGCATTATTTTTTATCTTCACCAAAAAACGATGTTCAAAGATAAATAAATCTAAAAAAAAGATAGGTAAATCTATCATCTTTGTTTTGTTAAAAAGTATAAGCTACTGAAAGATGAAACGATTGCCTAAGGTCACACACAAAATTCAGTTCATTTCAGAAAAGCTTCTTGAGTGCAAAATATGTGCCTAAGAATGAGAGATGAGAAAAAAATGTTTCAGCCCTTAACCTCAGTGTTTGCAATCCATTTGGGGAGACCAGGTTTTTTGTTTGGTTTTCATATTTGAATCTTTGCTGACTTGCTCCTTTAATATCAGACACTTAAATCCTCAAGAATTGGGACCTCATCATTAATTTTTTTTTTTTTTTTTTGGAGATGGAATCTCACTATGTTGCTCAGGTTTGGTCTCAAACTCCTGAGCTCAAGCCATCCTCCCATCTTGTTGGCCTCACAAAGTGCTGGGATTCAGGCATGAGCCATCATGCCTAGCCACCTAATCATTTTTTTAACTTTTTTTTTTATCAAAAAAGCAATACAGATACATAGTTTTAAAAATCAAGCACTACTAAAAGGGTTAAAATGAAAATAGCCCCTGCCCAATCCTTCCCTTCCCTTGTTCCTGCTGGAGGTAGAAAGGCAGCTGATGTTAATCATGTTAGTAGAAGACTCTCCCACCCCAAGCATTTCTCTTTGTTTTGTAATAAAATCATGTGACCTTTTTAGACCACAAATATGCACGAATTCTGTTCTGTTAGGCTCAGGCTGCAACAAGCGTTAAGTTTCAGTTTCCTAAATGGACACCAGCTGGCAGTGAGCAGGGAACAGTGGGGAGAAAGATGCATGGCACAGCCTGCTTGGTGACAGGCAAAAACCAATTTGTTGTTGTTGTTGTTTTGAGACAGAGTCTTGCTCTGTCACCCAGGCTGGAGCGCAGTGATGTGATCTCTGCTTACTGCAATCCCTGCCTCCTGGGTACAAGCCGTTCTCCTGCCTCAGCCTCTTGAGTAGCTGGGATTACAGGCGCCCACCAACACGCCTGGCTAATTTTTTTATGTTTTTAGTAGAGATGGGGTTTCACGTTGGCCAGGCTGGTCTCGAACTCCTGACCTCAGGTGATCCTCCCGCCTCTTCCAAAGTGCTGGAATTACAGGCATGAGCCACTGTGCCCTGCCAAAAAAAAAAAAAAAAAATTAAGTGAAGTTTCAGGATCTCACAAAGTTGATAACCTATAATCATATTCAAGATTCACTGGTCATAAACATGTCATATTCTTAGGGATTGAGCAACCCGTTGCACAGCATTTAGATGTCTTCTAGAATGGAGCTCCTCCTTCTTGTATGGAGGGCAGTTTATATGGTGTACTTACCTGACCTCCAAAAAGATTTAGCCGCTAAAAAAGCTTCAGGTGGCTGGGCACAGTGGCTCACGCCTGTAATCCCAGCACTTTGGGAGGCCGAGGTGGGCGGATCACCTGAGGTCAGAAGTTCCAGACCAGCCTGGACAATATGGTGAAACCCCATCTCTACTAAAAATACAAAAATTAGCTGGGCGTGGTGGTGGGTGCCTGTAATCCCAGCTAGTCGGGAGGCTGAGGCAGGAGAATCCCTTCAACTCAGGAGGCAGAATTTGCAGTGAGCCAAGATCATGTCACTGCACTCCAGCCTGGGTGACAGAGCAAGACTCCATCTCAAAAAAAAAAAAAAAAAAAAGCTTCAGAGCCATCAGGGATCATGCTGTAATAAATACTTAACATCAACACTGATCTTTAAATGCTTTAGCATAATCAAATATAAACAACAAACAAACACATAAATGCAAAATAAACGAATTAGGGAGATAGATGAAATAAGATAGTGGAAATAGTAATGTTTGTTAAAGCTGGATGGTGATCCTTGTACTATTCACTCTACTTTAGTGTTTGTTTGAAAATTACCATTAGGCAGGTTATGGTGGCTCATGCCTGTAATCTCAGCATTTTGGAAGGCTGAGGCAGGTGGATTACTTGAGCTCAGGAGTTTGAGATCTGCCTGGGCAACATGGTAAAATCCTATCTCTACAAAAAATTAGCTGGCATGATGGCACACTCCTATAGTCCCAGCTCCTTGAGGGGCTGAGGCAGAGAATTGCTTGAACCTGAGAGGTCAAAGCTGCGATGAGCCAAGATCATGCCACTGCACTCCAGCCTGGGTGACCAAATGAGACCCTGTCTCAAAAAAAAAAAAAAAAAAATTCTCGTTAAAGCACAAAGGCCCACTTATTGAAGCTATTAAAATACAGGTTGGGGGTTGGGGCCGGCTGGGTGCCGCAGCTCACGCCTGTAATCCCAGCACTTTGGAAGCCTGAGGTGGGCAGATCACGAGGTCAGGAGATCAAGACCATCCTGGCTAACACGGTGAAACCCCGTCTCTACTAAAAATAGAAAAAAAAAATTAGCTGGGCATGGTGGTGGGCGCCTATAGTCCCAGCTACTCAGGAGGCTGAAGCAGTAGAATGGCGTGAGCCCGGGAGGTGGAGCTTGCAGTGAGCTGAGATCGCACTACTGCACTCCAGCCTGGGCAACAGATGGAGACTCCATCTCAAAAAGAAAAAAAAAATACAGGTTGGGGACATAGTGGCTCACGCCTGTAATCCTAGCACTTTGGGAGTCCGAAGTGGGTGGATCACCAGAGATCAGGAGTTTGAGACCAGCCTGGCCAACATGGCGAAACCCCATCTGTACTAAAAAAAAATACAAAAATTAGCTGGGCATGGTGGTGGGCGCCTGTAATCCCAGCTACTCAGGAGGCTGAGGCAGAAGAATCACTTGAACCAGGGGGATGGAGGTTGCAGTGAGCCAAGATCATGCCACTTCACTCTAGCCCAGGCAAAAGAGCGAGACTCCATCTAAAAAAAAAAAAAAAAATACAGATTAGGCATTCCTAATCGGAAAAATTGGGCTCCAAAATGCTCCAGTGAGCATTTCCTTTGAGCGTCATGTGGGTGCTCAAAAAGTTAGATTTTGGACCATTTCAGATTTCAGAGTTTTGGATTAGGGATGCTCAACTGGTAAGTAATGCAGATATTCCAAAATCTGGACAAATCTGAAATCCAAAATGCTTGGAATAGCAGATACTCAACCGGTAGCACTCCCTAGAAGAATATGCACCAAACTGATAGCAGTGGTTACTTCTGGAGAGGAAGGGAAAGAACCAAGATTAGGAGTAGGGTCAACATAGACTTTAATGTTTTCTGTATTTTTATTACTTGTGTAATTTAAACATTTTAAATTAGTAATAATGAACAATCATGAAACTATGGATGATTTAGTCCAGCAAAATAACCAATTGGGAACCCTCATCCTTCTGACGCAGAGCCCAAATGGCGCAGTGGGAAATGCTGCAGAATCTTGACAGCCCCTTTCAGGACCAGCTGCACCAGCTTTACTCGCACAGCCTCCTGCCTGTGGACATTCGACAGTACTTGGCTGTCTGGATTGAAGACCAGAACTGGTGAGGCCTTCAGGAAGTTGGGGGAATGAGAAAAGTGGTTCCTTACTTCTGGGCCCCCAGGATCCTGGAATCATTAATGGCAGGAAGGGGTTGGAAAGCCTCAGGACTACAGTAACACTGCAGAGACACTAATACTTCTTATTCCTGGTGCCCAGGCAGGAAGCTGCACTCGGGAATGATGATTCCAAGGCTACAATGCTATTCTTCCATTTCTTGGATCAGCTGAACTGTGAGTGTGGCCGTTGCAGCCAGGACCCAGAGTCCTTGTTGCTGCAGCACAATTTGCGGAAATTCTGCCGGGACATTCAGGTACTTGGAAGGGTTGGGAGTAATGGGGTAGCACTGGGAGCTGAACATAGAGGAGTAAGGTTTGGAGAATGGAATAGTACCTGGAGGTGGAAAGGGAGACGGGGACAAATCTGGGGAAAGGAGGACAGAGTCTGGACTTGGGGAATCACTAGCAGAGAGGAGGGCTGCATATACATGACACTGTTGGAAGGATGCTATGGGGAAAAGACAAAGGGCTAGGAACCCCGAAGGAGGAGGAAATACTGTGGACATTGGTGGGGAGGGTCTAGGGTGATAGGTCATTGAGAGTGGTTGAATTGGATCAATCCTTTCTGTTTTCCTATTCTAGCCCTTTTCCCAGGTCCCTACCCAGTTGGCTGAGATAATCTTTAACCTCCTTCTGGAAGAAAAAAGAATTTTGATCCAGGCTCAGAGGGCCCAATTGGTGAGGACAATTCAGTGGTAATGTTGGAAACTCCTGAAGTAGAGAGGAACCATGGAAAGGACTCAGGGATTTGTCTCAGAACAGGATCTCCCCCACATCCTGTGGTATAATTTCAGGCCTGAACTTAAGGCATGAAAGGCCAGAGTTAAAATGTACTCAGAGCCTCTTTTTTCAGGAGCAAAGAGAGCCAGTTCTCGAAACACCTGTGGAGAGCCAGCAACATGAGATTGAATCCCGGATCCTGGATTTAAGGGCTATGATGGAGGTTAGTAGATGTGGTAGGAGTTAGGGTGGACAGCGTTCAGCCTAACACCTCCCTGAGAAGCAGCCTCATTGGGGTCCTCTCCCCTCTGCAGAAGCTGGTAAAATCCATCAGCCAACTGAAAGACCAGCAGGATGTCTTCTGCTTCCGATATAAGATCCAGGCCAAAGGTAGGAAGCACATTGAGGGGCTGGAGAAAGATAAGTGCCTGCTGAGAAGCCAGAGCTGGAAGTGAACAAGAGAAAGCTCCAATGAGCAGTAGTCACTGTCAGACACACCTCACTGACTACAGTCCTGCTGCCATGCACAGCTGGAAGTGCCTTGTGGAGGCTGAGCTGGAGGTGTAGCTGAGAGACAGTAAATGTTGAGGAAATGCATGGAAAACTAACAGTGTTTTATTTGAGGGGGTGTCTGGTCCAAGCATGACCATTCAGAATTTGCCTGAGGGTCCCACAGGTGCCTGTGCTTTGCTTGGTTTCCCTTTCTTCCTCTGCAAAACTCCTCCTTCCTGACTCCGACTGAGACCCCAGTCAGGAAGGAGAGGAAAGAACCCCTGGACTGACTCCTGTTCCCACCATCCAGGGAAGACACCCTCTCTGGACCCCCATCAGACCAAAGAGCAGCAGATTCTGCAGGAAACTCTCAATGAACTGGACAAAAGGAGAAAGGTGGGAGACAGAGGACAGAACGTGTGGGCAACAAGGACCTGGAAAAATGAGGGATGTGGGGACCCTGGTCCTCTAGCACTGGCTTCTTTGTTTCTTCATCCCCAGTTGGGTGGTGGAGGGTGAAAGGGAGAGATGCTCAACACTCACATTATCTCTTTCCTAGGAGGTGCTGGATGCCTCCAAAGCACTGCTAGGCAGATTAACTACCCTAATTGAGCTACTGCTGCCAAAGTTGGAGGAGTGGAAAGCCCAGCAGCAAAAAGCCTGCATCAGAGCTCCCATTGACCACGGGTTGGAACAGCTGGAGACATGGTGAGAGGTACCACCCCAACCCTCATCCTCGCCACGCGCTGTGATTTGTGAGTTGCAGTGCCCTGCATATAGCAAGAGATACTATTCTCTATTGGTCTCTGCTCCCCAGAATGAGTCCTGCTCCCTGCTGACTGCAGCTCTATTCTGCTCCTCATCCTCACCACCCAGGGAGCCCAGAGCCCAGTCTCCTTCAGGGAAATGAATGAATTAACCCACAATCTGGTTTTTCCTTCTTTTTTAATCACCCAGAAATATATATAAATATGTATATATATATATATTTTTTTACTGCAGTGAATACAATGACAAGAAAGAAAGGAAGAAAGGAAGAAAGGAAGGTGGAAGAGAAAATTACCTATTACCTAGCTTATTAAACAAAAATGGAATCATATTGTCCATACTATTTTGAAATCCATGGGTTTTTTTTTAAGCTTAGCAGTATTATATATATATATATATATATATATATATATATATATATATATATTTTTTTTTTTTTTTTTTTTTCGAGACAGAGTCTCACTCTGTTGCTCAGGCTGGAGCGCAGTGGCACGATCTCAGTTCATTGCAACCTCCACCTCCCAGGTTCAAGTGATTCTCCTGTCTCAGCCTCCGGAGTTGCTGGGATTACAGGCACGCACCACCATGCCTGGCTAGTTTTTTTGTATTTTTAGTAGAGATGGTGTTTCTCCATGTTGGCCAGGCTGGTCTCAAACTCCTGACCTCAGGTGATCCACCTGACTTGGGCTCCCAAAGTGCTGGGATTACAGGCGTGAACCACCATGCCCGGCCAACAGTATATTATATTTATCCATGTTATTTCTTATGTCCACACAACAGTCGCCTATATGGTGGTAACATAATTTAATTAATGAACTCCTATTTTCAGCTATTTAGGTTATTTTCAATTTCTTGTTACCTTTTTCCAGGAAACTCTATATTTTATGGTAATTATATTGTGATGTGGAAAAATCACTAGTGTGTCCTCCAACATACTTGAAAAATACCTACTGTTTTCAATGTTTTCTCATTTAAAAATTTATTATAGGCCAGGCGTGGTGGCTCACGCTTGTAATCCCAGCACTTTGGGAGGCCGAGGCAGGAGGATCACGAGGTCAGGAGATCGAGACCATCCTGGCTAACACAGTGAAACCCCGTCTCTACTAAAAATACAAAAATTAGCCAGGTGTAGTGGCGGGCGCCTGTAGTCCCAGCTACTCAGCAGGCTGAGGCAGGAGAATAGCGTGAACCCGGGAGGCGGACCTTGCAGTGAGCCGAGATTGCACCACTGCACTCCAGCCTGGGCAACAGAGCCAGACTCCATCTCAAAAAAATATATATATATATTATTATTTCGTCTTTTAAAAATATACCAGGCCAGGCATGGCGGCTCATGCCTGTTATCCTAGTGCTTTGGAAGGCTGAGGCAGGAGGATCACTTCAGGCTTGGGGTTTGAGACCAGCCTGGGAAACATAAAAAGACCCCATCTCTACAAAAAAAAATAAAAATAAAAATTTTTTAATTAGGCATGTCCGGAGGCAGTGGCTCACACATGTAATCCCAGCACTGTGGGAGGCCAAGGTGGGTGGATCACTTGAGGTCAGGAGTTCAAGACCAGCCTGGCCAATGTGGTGAAGCCCCATCTCTACTAAAAATACAGAAATTTGTCAGGTGTGGTGGCACATGCCTGTACTTCCAGCTACTCAGGAGGCTAAGGCAGGAAAATCGCTTGAACTCGGGAGGCAGAGGTTGCAGTGCACTGAGATCATGCCACTGTACTCCACCCTGGGTGACAGAGCGAGACTCCGTCTCAAAAAAAAAAAAAAAAAAAGAGATTAGACATGGTGGCACACGCCTGTAGTCCCCAGCTACTCAGGAGGCTGAGGTGGAAGGATTGCTTGAGCCCAGGTGTTGCAGGCTGCAGTGAGCCATGATTATACCACTGTAGTCCAGCCTGGACAACAGAACGAGACCCTGTCTCTAAAAGTATATATGTACACATAACATAATACCCAGCTACTTAGGAGGATGAGGCAGAAAGAGTGCTTGAGTCCAGGAGTTTGAGGTCAGCCTGAGCAATATAGCAAGACCCTCACCTCTTAAAAGGTAGATAAAAAAAATACCACAATTGCTCAGGTAGATTGCAAAACAGGCATATAGTACTCATGTTACAGGACCAGCATGCATGCATGCATTGATTGATTGATTGACTGAGACAGGGTCTCTCTCTGTCTCCCAGGCTGGAGTGCCTGGCCTTAAGTGATCCGCCCACCTTTGCCTCCGAAAGTGCTGAGATTACAGGTGTGAGCCACCATGTCAGCTGGGGAGGCTTTTTAAAAGATAGTTCCAAGTGTTACAGCTCTTTTAGAATTTGTCTAGCAGGCTTTCAAGCTTTTGCCAGAAACCACCCCCACCCCCACCCCCACCAAAAAAAAAAAAAGAAGATAGTTACAAACGTTTCCCAGAATAGTTGTCCCAATCGAATCTATTTTCTCATGTGTAGTGTATGGTTGTTTTCCTATCACCACATTGCTGATTATTATTATTTTTAATTATAGAGACAGTAAACTACAGTAGTTAAAAATGTGAGTTGGGGCTGGGGTGCGGTGGCTCACACCTGTAATCCCAGCATTTTGGGAGGCCAAGGCGGGCGGATCACCTGAGGTCAGGAGTTCAAGACCAGCTTGGCCAACATGGCAAAACACCATCTCTACTAAAAATATATATATATATAAGTTAGCCGGGCGTGGTGGCACATGCCTGTAATCCCACCTACTCGGGAGGCCAAGGCAGGAGAATCTCTTGAATCCAAGAGGTGGAGGTTGCAGTGAGCCAAGATCACGCTATTGCACTCCAGCCTAGGTGACAAGAGAGTGAGACTGTGTCAAAAAAAAAGAAAAAACAAAAAAGTCTGAGTTGTACAATGAGACCGCCTGGGATCACATACAAGCTTCATCCCTTACTAGTTGTATGACCTTGAGCAAGTCACTTAACCTTTCTGTGCCTCAGTTTTATCATCTGTAATGTGGGGAAAATAATAGTACCTGCCTCAGAGGGTTGTTTTGAGGATTAAATGCATTAATATGTGGAAAGGGCTTAATATAAATTGTACATAGCATATGAAAACTGTTAGGCCGGGCGCGGTGGCTCACGCTTGTAATCCCAGCAGTTTGGGAGGCCAAGGTGGGCGGATCACGAGGTCAGGAGATCGAGACCACGGTGAAACCCCGTCTCTACTAAAAATACAAAAAAATTAGCCGGGCGTGGTGGCAGGCGCCTGTAGTCCCAGCTACTCGGAGAGGCTGAGGCAGGAGAATGGCATGAACCCGGGAGGCGGAGCTTGCAGTGAGCCGAGATGTCGCCACTGCACTCCAGCCTGGGTGACAGAGCGAGACTCCGTCTCAAAAAAAAAAGAAAACTGTTAAATCTGTTAGCAGTTTTATATGTGAAAATAGCTTTGATTTTCGTTTCTTGGATTATGAATCATGTTAAATAATCCTTTATATGCTTCCTGGATTCTTTTTTTTTCTTCCCCCCAGTCAGTTTCTGACTCTTCACATATTTACAGAGAGGTCTTGGAACCTGGTTGGGGGAATCCAGGAAACTCATGGATTCCTTCTTCCTGAATTTTATCACCCAGGTTCACAGCTGGAGCAAAGCTGTTGTTTCACCTGAGGCAGCTGCTGAAGGAGCTGAAGGGACTGAGTTGCCTGGTTAGCTATCAGGATGACCCTCTGATCAAAGGGGTGGACCTACGCAACGCCCAGGTCACAGAGTTGCTACAGCGTCTGCTCCACAGGTCTAGAGGCCAGGCAGGAACCCTGGGGGAAAGAAGGAACAAGGGAAGCCATTCTTACAGATACTGAGCTATATATTCTCCCCACACCTCTCTCTCCTCAGAGCCTTTGTGGTAGAAACCCAGCCCTGCATGCCCCAAACTCCCCATCGACCCCTCATCCTCAAGACTGGGAGCAAGTTCACCGTCCGAACAAGGTTAGCATTCCAGAACTCATTCCTGCTTCCTTTTTCCAACCCTGCCACTGTGTATTTTCTGGCTTTACAGCTCTTCCCACTCTTGGCTTTTTCTTCTCTTTCCCCTCAATCTCCCTACCTCTTATAATCCCTCTTCTCTTTTTCAAACATCTGGCCTATCCAGAAGGTTGAGGTTGACCACTTTCCCCTATCCCCCTGCCTTCCCCCAGGCTGCTGGTGAGACTCCAGGAAGGCAATGAGTCACTGACTGTGGAAGTCTCCATTGACAGGTAAATTGGAGCAGGTGAAGGGTGGCCGGGACACGGGCTGCTGATAGGGACAGGGCCCTAGGGCTATCTTCTTCCTCCTTCCAATCCTACCTCATATAAATTATAATTCATTTCTTTTGTTGAACACTTACTTTGTGACATGCAGCATGTCAGCTACTCATTTAATTGTCACACCAACCTCATGAATTAACTATTACCAGTGTACCATACAAACAAAGATACAGGCTTAGAGAGACTGATTACATCTCTTCTGAAGGCCACATAGCTAGTGAGCTCAAGTCGGGTTTGAACCCAGGTCTGTCTGATCCCAAAGACCAAACTCCTAACTTCTATACTCTTTTGCCCAATGATTTTTTTTTTATTTCTTTCTTTTCAGGAATCCTCCTCAATTACAAGGGTAGGTGCTTGACAAGGACACTGCAAACATCCGTACGGTGCATGACCTGCAGAACCACATTCGGCAGCCCGGGTGGCACAAACAAGGAGGGGGGGATTTGGGATATAGACAAAGGGAGATGGCGAGATCTGAAATGAAGTGGAACTTCTGTTTTTTTTTTCTGCTGAGTTTTTAGAATAATTCTGTTCCTTGTCTCCATGTATCTTCCTCCTCCTGGAACAGCTTCCGGAAGTTCAACATTCTGACTTCAAACCAGAAAACTTTGACCCCCGAGAAGGGGCAGAGTCAAGGTTTGATTTGGGACTTTGGTTACTTGGTAAGAATAGTTTGTGACCTATGCTTTTATTACTATTTTTATTTTTTTTGAGACAGAGTCTCACTCTGTCCCCCAGGCTGGAGTGCAGTGTGGCATGATCTTGGCTCACGGCAACCTCCGCCTCCCAGGTTCAAGCAATTCTCCTGTCTCAGCCTCCTGAGTAGCCAAGACTACAGGCACACACCACCATGCCCGGCTAATTTTTGTATTTTTAGTAAAGACAGGGTTTCACCATATTGGTCAGGCTGGTCTTGAACTCCTGACCTCAGGTGATCCACCCGCCTCAGCCTCCCAAAGTGCTGGGATCACAGGCATGAGCCACCACACCTGGCCTGCTTTTAGTCCAAAGGAACAGGGGTTGGGGGAAGTTCCCAGGGCTTGAGAGGTCTTGAAGCCAAACAGGGGTTCCAGGACACTAGGGTGCCCACTCTGGCATTTTCTCTCCTTCCCTTCAATTCACAGACTCTGGTGGAGCAACGTTCAGGTGGTTCAGGAAAGGGCAGCAATAAGGTGAGGCCTGGACAGAGGACTCGGGGGCAGGGGAACTTACCAAAGAGCCTTCTGATGACTATGTCTTTGGCTGTCCCAGGGGCCACTAGGTGTGACAGAGGAACTGCACATCATCAGCTTCACAGTCAAATATACCTACCAGGGTCTGAAGCAGGAGCTGAAAGTGAGTGAAAATGGAGGGCAAGGAGAGAGAAAGCAGCTTTGGAAGAAGGCATAAGAAGGGGATAAACAGAAGCCTCTTGGGATGGGTTAGCACTGCTTTCCTCTAACAAATACCTGCAGCTAGAAACATCACATCCCTCTCTGTGACTCCTCTCTTCTCCCCAGACGGACACCCTCCCTGTGGTGATTATTTCCAACATGAACCAGCTCTCGATTGCCTGGGCTTCAGTTCTCTGGTTCAATTTACTCAGCCCAAACCTTCAGGTAGGGAGTGGGGCCGACAGGTCAGTGGGGGAGAGGAGGGGTGTGGCAGCTTGGTGTGATAGGTTGCTTCTGAGCCAGCCTGCACTCTTCCCACCCCTGCAGAACCAGCAGTTCTTCTCCAACCCCCCCAAGGCCCCTTGGAGCTTGCTGGGCCCTGCTCTCAGTTGGCAGTTCTCCTCCTATGTTGGCCGAGGCCTCAACTCAGACCAGCTGAGCATGCTGAGAAACAAGCTGTTCGGTACAGATTTCTTTTACTCTCAGCCTTTCTCCAGCCTTAGTCTTTCCTGTCCCTCTGTCCTATCTATCCCAGGACCCCTGGCTTCCCTCATCATCTGTCTGTGGCTATCTGTCCCACAGGGCAGAACTGTAGGACTGAGGATCTATTCTTGTCCTGGGCTGACTTCACTAAGGTAACTCCCTGAATCCTGTGGAGCTAGATCTAGCCCACATTCCAAATACTGGCCTTCCCACGTCCCTCCTTCCCTACACCAGGGGCATCTCCTCAGCTTTTGCTACCTTTCCATTCCTCCTCCAGCGAGAGAGCCCTCCTGGCAAGCTACCATTCTGGACATGGCTAGACAAAATTCTGGAGTTGGTACATGACCACCTGAAGGATCTCTGGAATGATGGGTAAGGCCTTGGTCACCCTTCCCTCATGGGCTTGTGCTTTCCAGGCTTGAGAGTGGAGTCTCTGCGCCCTCATGTGGCAAGCAGGGAGAGAGCAAAGACAGGTGCAGGCCACATCTCCTCACATTTGTTAACAATAATAAGGCCGGGTGCGGTGGCTCACGCCTGTAATCCCAGCACTTTGGGAGGCCGAGGCGGGCGGATCATGAGGTCAGGAGATCGAGACCATCCTGGCTAACACGGTGAAACCCCGTCTCTACTAAAAATACAAAAAATTAGCCGGGCATGGTGGCGGACACATGTAGTCCTAGCTACTTGGGAGGCTGAGGCAGGAGAATGGCGTCAACCTGGGAGGTACAGCTTACAGTGAGCCGAGATTGTGCCACTGCACTCCAGCCTGGGTGACAGAGCAAGACTCCATCTCAAAAAAAAAATAAAAAAATAATAGCCATAAACAGTGTTTGTGAACATTCCAGAGCTTGATGGGTGCTCTTTATCAATTCTCTCATCTCATCCTTAAAACCACGCTGAGTGGTGGGTTTTGCCATCTTCATTTCATGCGAGGAAACTAAGTTTCAGAGAAGTTAAAGAACTTACCCAAGGGACAGAGTTGATATTCAAACCCAGGCCTATGTGACTCCAAGCCCATGCTCTTTTCACCACACTGCCTACCAATTTGTGTAGCATTTGGCTTTTAAAAGTGCTATTCATGACCAGGCGCGATGGCTAACGCCTGTAATCCCAGAACTTTGGGAGGCCGAGGTGGGCGGATCACCTGAGGTCAGGAGTTCAAGACCAGCCTGACCAACATGGCGAAACCCCATCTCTACTAAAAATACAAAAATTAGCCGGGCGTGGTGGCGGGCGCCTGTAATCCCAGCTACTCAGGAGACTGAGGCAGGAGAATCGCTTGAACCCAGGAGAGAAGGTTGTAGTGAGCTGAGATTGTGCCTTTGCACTCCAGCCTGGGTGACAGAGTGAGACTCCGTCTCAAAACAAAACAACAAAAAAAGTGCTATTTATGGCCGGGCACAGTGGCTCACACCTGTAATGCCAGCACTTTGGGAGGCTGAGGCAGGCAGATAACCTGAGGTCAGAAGTTCAGAACCAGCCATGCCAACATGGTGAAACCCCATCTCTACTGAAAATACAAAAATTAGCCAGGCGTGGTGGCGGGCCTGTGATCCCAGCTACTCAAGAGGCTGAGGCAGGAGAATTGCTTGAACCCGGGAGGTGGAGGTTGCATTGAGCCGAGATCATGCCATTGCACTCTAGCCTGGGCGACGAGCAAAACTCCGCCTCAAAAAAATGTGCTATTCATGGCTGGGCACAGTGGCTCATGCCTGTAATCCTAGCATTTTGGGAGGTTGAGGCGGACAGATCACTTGAGCCCAGGAGTTCAAAACCGCCCTGGGCCACATGGTGAAACCCCGTCTCTACAAAAAATACAAAAGTTAGCCAGGCATGGTGGTGTGCACCTGTGGTCCCAGCTACTCTGGAGGCTGAGAGGTGGAAAGATTGCTTGAGCCCGGGAGGTCGAGGCGGCAGTGAGCTGTGATCGTGCCACTGTTCTCCAGCCTGAGTGATAGAATAACACCCTGTCTCCCAGAAAAAAAAAAAAAAAAAGTGCTGTTCATCTGTGTGATCTTACTGAATCTTCATACCTCTTCAAACCCTCGGAAGGTGGCTATTGTCAGCAAAGTGAAGTGACTTGTAAAAGATAAAAAAAGCTAAGTGGCAGGGCTTGGTCCAAAACCTGGGTTCCAAACCTGGGCTGTTTCTCCATACGAGGGGAGCAGGGAGGCAGGGGCCTGGTGGGGCAGGGGTTGCGGGGCGGCTCACAGCTGCTCTCTGTACTCCAGACGCATCATGGGCTTTGTGAGTCGGAGCCAGGAGCGCCGGCTGCTGAAGAAGACCATCTCTGGCACTTTTCTACTGCGCTTCAGTGAATCATCAGAAGGCGGCATTACCTGCTCCTGGGTGGAGCACCAGGATGATGGTCAGCTGCTCTGCCCTGCCATTCCCACAGCCTCTCCTTTCTGCCTGGCTCCCCTCTTGCCCCTCTGCCTGCCCTTGGCTTCCCTGGCTCTGTCCTGAATCCCTCAGCGGGTTTGGGACTGGGCAGCCACAGCAGGGAGCTCCAAGGCCCACCCTCTTCCCTCAAGCCTGCCTGTTCCTGCATTCACTCTCCAGACAAGGTGCTCATCTACTCTGTGCAACCGTACACCAAGGAGGTGCTGCAGTCACTCCCGCTGACTGAAATCATCCGCCATTACCAGTTGCTCACTGAGGAGAATATACCTGAAAACCCACTGCGCTTTCTCTATCCCCGAATCCCCCGGGATGAAGCTTTTGGGTGCTACTACCAGGAGAAAGGTGGGAATCGTTGACATACTTCATTGCTAGATTGCAGAGATCTTCAGACATCCATAGATCCCACTCCTTCCTTTCAAGCATGGTAAAACTGATATCTAGAGGAGTTAAGGGATTTGTCCATGGGATACTGCTGGTTACTATGAGGATGAGACTGCCAGGACCATCTGCACTAGGGGAACCTCAGGCTATGTGTCTGGCCCACTGATCTTCTCTGCTTCTTGTGTATGTTCCTCACAGTTAATCTCCAAGAACGGAGGAAATACCTGAAACACAGGCTCATTGTGGTCTCTAATAGGTGAGATATGAACTCTTCACCCATCCTCCCTAATCCTTTTTGGCTCTGCTTCAGTGAATCATCAAAAGGGGGCATTACCTGCTCCTGGGTGGAGCACCAGGACGATGGTCAGCTGCTCTGCCCTGCCATTCCCACAGCCTCTCCTTTCTGCCTTCTAACCTGCCCTATTCCAGTCTCCCCAGCCTTCCCTCACTCCTATCCCACTCTAGTTTTTTCTGGTTCTAGTCTCTCCTATCTCATATTTTTCTGCTGCCATCCTTAGGTTGTCTCCACAGGGGTTTCTGGATAATAATGATCATAATCACTGGTGTTAATGGGTACCTACTTGATGCCAAGCATGGAGCTTTTTTTTTTTTTTTCCAGACAGGGTTTTGCTCTATTGCCCAGGCTGGAGTGCAGTGGCATGATCCTGGCTCACTGCAGCCTCGACCTCCTGAGCTCAAGCAATACAGGCATTCATCACCAAACTCAGCTAATTTTTTTTGTATTTGTTGTAGAGATGGAGTCTTACCATGTTGCCCAGGCTGTTCTTGAACTCCTGGACTCAAGTGATCCACCCGCCTTGGCCTCCCAAAGTGCTGGGATTACAGGCGTGAGCCACCACGCCCCGCCTATATATATATATATATATATATATATATATATATTTTTTTTTTTTTTTTTTTTTTTTTTGAGACAGGGTCTCTGTCACCCAGGCTGGAGTGCAGTGGTACAATCATGACTCACTGCAGCCTTGGCCTAGGGGTTGAAGCGATGCTCCTGCCTCAGCCTCCCAAGTAGCTGAGACTACAGGCACACGCCATCACACTCAGCTAATTTTTTAAATTTTTTGTAGGGATGGGGTATCACTATGTTGCCCAGGCTGGTCTTGAACTCCTGGCCTCGCGCAGTCTCCTGCCTTGGCCTCCCAAATTGCTGGGATTATAGGAATGAGCCATGGCACTTGGCTGGGGATAGATTTTTTTTTTTTTGAGACAGAGTCTCACTCTCATTGCCCAGGCTGGAGTGCAATGGTGCAATCTCAGCTCACTGCAACCTCTGCCTCCCAGGCTCAAACAATTCTCCTGCCTCAGCCTACTGAGTAGCTGGGATTACGGGCGAGTGCCACCCATGCCTGGTTAATTTTTGTTTTTTTTTTTTGAGACAGAGTCTCGCCCTGTTGCCCAGGCTGGAGTGCAGTGGCACAGTCTCAGCTCACTGCAACCTCTGCCTCCCAGGTTCAAGCGATTCTCCTGCCTCAGCCTCCTGAGTAGCTGGGACTACAGGCGCGCACTACCACCACACCTGGCTAATTTTTGTATTTTTAGTAGAGACAGGGTTTTACCATATTGGCCAGGCTGGTCTCAAACTCCTGACCTCATGATCCGCCCACCTTGGCCTCCCAAAGTGTTGGGATTACAGGCGTGAGTCTCTGCACCCGGCCTAACTTTTGTATTTTTAGTAGAGACAGGATTTCACCATGTTGGCCAGGCTGGTCTTGAGCTCCTGGCCTTAAGTGATCTGCCCGCCTCAGCCTCCCAAAGTGCTTGGATTACAGGTGTGAGCCACCGTGCCTTGGCCTGAAAGTTTATTATGTGCCAGGCACTAGGCTAAATGGTTTGCATTTATTTTCTCATTTTATTGAATCTACAAAATAGTCCTGTGAAGTAAAGGGCACTGTTACTGTTTTCAGCTAAGGAACTGGATTTAGAGTAGTCAAGTTTTGTACCTAAGGTACATGGCTAATAAATGATACAGGTCTGTTAGATTCCATAGCCCTGCTTTTAACCACCCTACTGCCTCTCAAGAATTACTAGGTATTGTTCTCATTTATAGACGATAAATCTGAGGCTCAGAAAAGTTGGGTCACTTGCCTAAGGTCCCCCAGCCAGGATTCAAACTCCAGGAGGCCTGATTCCAAACCCATGCTCTTTAGCCCTCCGCCCTACTGCCTTCTTAGACTAGCTTCTGCTTGTTCTACCATTCCCTATTTCATTTGAACCACTGAGCGCTGCTCCTTTGTCTGTCTTTGGGTATCCAGACAGGTGGATGAACTGCAACAACCGCTGGAGCTTAAGCCAGAGCCAGAGCTGGAGTCATTAGAGCTGGAACTAGGGCTGGCGCCAAAGCCAGAGCTCAGCCTGGACTTAGAGCGACTGCTGGAGGCAGGGCTGGATCTGGGGCCAGAGCTAGAGTCTGTGTTGGAGTCCACTCTGGAGCCTGTAATAGAGCCCACACTGTGCATGGTATCACAAACAGTGCCAGAGCCAGACCAAGGACCTGTATCACAGCCAGTGCCAGAGCCAGATTTGCCCTGTGATCTGAGACATTTGAACACTGAGCCAATGGAAAGTAAGTGATGAGATGGAGCTATGGAAGATAGCACACATTCCCTTTCCTACCCCTTCTCCCTCTCCCATTACAGAAAAAGCTGAGCTCCAAGCTCCTCATTGGAGAGAGGTCCATTCTGTGATTCCTTTTTTTAGGAATTACACATGTCTTCCCCCACCTCCCTGCTCTTTCATCCCACAAATTCCCCCTCAGGCTCTTCCCAGGCCTTTCCTGCCATCCTCCCTCCCTTTCCCTGCTGGGTTGGGAACTCCTAACTAAGATCAGGGCCTCACTGTTCTCTCTGGTTTACCTAGTCTTCAGAAACTGTGTAAAGATTGAAGAAATCATGCCGAATGGTGACCCACTGTTGGCTGGCCAGAACACCATGGATGAGGTTTACGTCTCCCGCCCCAGCCACTTCTACACTGATGGACCCTTGATGCCTTCTGACTTCTAGGAACCACATTTCCTCTGTTCTTTTCATATCTCTTGCCCTTCCTACTCCTCATAGCATGATGTTGTTCTCCAAGGATGGGAATCAGGCATGTGTCCCTTCCAAGCTGTGTTAACTGTTCAAACTCAGGCCTGTGTGACTCCATTGGGGTGGGAGATGAAAGCATAACATGGGTACAGAAGGGACAACAATGAATCAGAACAGATGCTGAGCCATAGGTCTAAATAGGATCCTGCTGTGCTGCCTGCTGCCTGGGAGGTATAGGGGTCCTGCGGGCAGGTCAGGGTAGTTGACAGGTACTTGGAGGGCTCAGGGTAGTGACTTCTTTCCAGTATGGAAGGATTTCAACATTTTAATAGCTGGTTAGGCTAAACTGGTGCACATGGGCATTGGCCCTTGGTGGGGAGCACAGACACAGGATAGGACTCCATTTCTTTCTCCCATTCCTTCATGTCTAGGATAACTTTTTCTTTCTTCTTTCCTTCACTCCTGAATCAAGCCCTGAATTTCTTCTTTTCCTGCAGGGGTTGAGAGCTTTCTGCCTTAGCCTACCATGTGAAACTCTACCCTGAAGAAGGGGATGGATAGGAAGTAGACCTCTTTTTCTTACCAGTCTCCTCCCCTACTCTGCCCCTAAGCTGGCTGCACCTGCTCCTCCCCCATAAAATGATCGTGCCCATCTAATGTGAGGGTGAAGCCTTGCACACTAGCTTAGGCTACCTAGTCTCCACTTTCTCAATGCTTAGGAGACAGATCATTCCTGGAGGCTGGGGATGGTAGGATTGCTGGGAATTTTTTTTTTTTAAACAGGGTCTCACTCTGTTGCCCAGGCTAGAGTGCAGTGTTGCAATCACAGCTTACTGCAGCCTCGACCTCCTGGGTTCAAGCAATCCTCCTACCTCTGTTGGGTAGCTAGGACCATGGCATGCACTACTATGCCCTATTTTTTTTTTTTTTTTTTTTTAGAGACAGGGTCTTGCTATTTTGCCCAGGCTGGTCTTGAACTCCTGGGCTCAAGTGATCCTCACGCCTTGTCTCCCAAAGTGCTGGGATTATAGGCATGAGCCACTGCGCTTGGCCAGGAATTTTTTTTTTTTTTTTTTTTTTTTTTGGGACGGAGTTTCTCTCTTGTTGTCCAGGCTGGAGTGCAATGGCGCGATCTCGGCTCACTGCAACCTCCGCCTCCTGGGTTCAAGTGACTCTCCTGCCTCAGCCTCCCAAGTAGCTGGGATTACAGATCTGCACCACCATGCCCAGCTAATTTTGTATTTTTAGTAGAGACGGGGCTTCTCCATGTTGGTCAGGCTGGTCTCAAACTCCCGACCTCAGGTGATCTGTCCACCTCAGCCTCCCAGAGGGCTGGGATTACAGGCGTGAGCCACCGTGCCCAGCAGGAATTTCTTTTTATAGTATCGGATAAAGTTTGGTGTTTTTACAGAGAAGAAGAAATGGGTCTTAGCTCTTTCTGTATTATGTTATCATCCCCCCTTTTTTGTACAATATGTTGTTTACCTGAAAGGAAGGTTTCTATTCCTTGGTTGTGGACCTGGACAAAGACCAAGTCTGTGGAACTTAAAACCTTGAAGGTCTGTCATAGGACTCTGGACAATCTCACACTTTAGCTATTCCCAGGGAACTCCAGGGGGCAACTGACATTGCTCTAAGATGTCCTCCTGATGTAGCTTGAGATATAAATGAAAGGCTCTGCACAGGTGGCTGTTTCTTGTCTGTTATGTCAGAGGAACATTCCTGTTCAGAAAGGGGCTCTTCTGAGCAGAAATGGCTAATAAACTTTGTGCTGATCTGGAAATGTCTCATCTTTGATCCTCTTTATTTCTCTGCTCACAAAGGCTAATGTTCTTAGGGACACCAACAAGCTGCACAGGAATGAAGTCAGAAAATTGTGGCCTCTCTTCCATCCACCCCTCTACGTTCCTCTTGTCATATTTCTTCTTCTTCCCTTCCTGTTTGGAGTAGCCCCTCCTGTCCGTTAGACTCTTCTAGGGGTGCTGGGAGCTATATATGCATTGTGGGGGGAGGGAATGAGTAGTTATATAACTGTCTCATCACTCAGCTGATTGTTGACAAAGCCAAAACACAAACTTGTCTGGATTTGTCTGACTTCAAAGCCCACACTTTTTGATGCTGTGACTGGAAAAAAAAAAGGAAAGGAAATAATCACTAGCCACTTCTCCTCATCTTTTCTTTTTTTCAAAGAATTTCAGCTACCCTTGAGTTACCAAACTTCCAAAGGGACTCCAAGGCCGGGCGTGGTGGCTCATGCCTGTAATCCCAGCACTTTGGGAGGCCAAGGCGGGTGGATCACCTGAGGTCAGGAGTTCAAAACCAGCCTGACCAACATGGTGAAACTCCATCTCTACTAAAAATACAAAAATTAGCCAGGCGTGATGGTGCGCACCTGTAGTCCCAGCTACTTGGGAGGCTGAGGCAGGAGAATCACTTGAACCTGGGAGGCGGAGGTTGCAGTGAGCTGAGATCACGCCACTGCACTCCAGCCTGGGTGACAGAATGAGACTCCATCTCAAAAAAAAAAAAAAAAAAAAAACAAGGGGACTCCAGTCGTCCTTTGAGAGGAAAGTCCCATTGTTCTGGGATATTTACCTTCATTTCCCTGGAATGCCCTTCCTGCTCAAAACTGAACTCTGACTTTTGATCCTGCAGCGATCAGGACTCCTGTCTTTGATCAGATATACCGTTGGCCAAGAAAGCAGGGAAGGAGGCGCTGGATCAGGGAGCAAGTGACCCTTAGATATGCTCCCACTTCCTAATCTGGTAATCCCATTCTGCTTGCTCAGCCATATAGGAATTGATACTAAAGAGATCCCAGTTATTCTATACGCCAGGGGGTCATGAGAAAATATCATTCTCCACCATAGCCCTTCAGAATAGAAGGGACGCATATTGTAGTCCCTTGGCCTTATTTTTCCATCGATTTCTCTTTCCCAATTGAGCCTACAAATTAGACTTATTTAGCCACAAAAATAAGTCTTTATTGAAAAAAGTACATAATTCAATATAAATATAATAAATAATCCTCCCCAAACTGTCCCCAGGAGGATAAATAATCCCAAAATTTCCCTTCCCATCTAATAAATACTCAACCTTATCATAGGTCAGCATCACATGTCAGTCAGTATTGGCAATTTTCAACGTATGCAGGTCCCACTAAAATTAATGGACTAATTAACCTGTTGGCTCACAGGTGCCTGGGGTGGTAGATTTATCTTGCCCTTGCTGGGCCATGGAGATCTGAGTGCCATCCTTGAGCTGCTGGCTTTAGGGACTCAGGGTTGCTGCTCCATGGGCAAAGACCCGGGCAGCTACAGCCACAAAGGCCTGGAGGCTGCGAAGGATTTTGAAGCGGAGAAGGAGGCGCTGCCATGGCTGGCTGGGACTGAGGCTTGGAATCTGCTGAGTCTCCCAATGGTGACCCTCAGGCTGAAAGGACACAGGACACAGTCAGAGAAGACTCTAAACCCTTAACCCCCAACCCTCTGTCTCTGACACCTGCAAGCCCCCATCCTCGAGGCCCCTACTTCATACCTGCAGGAGTTGGCTGAGGCCCAGTAGGGAGGCATGAAGCTGACCCACAGGGCTATCAGGGAGCAGAGAAGGCTCCCCTGTGAAAATATCCGATCCTAGCAGCTTCTCGTAAAAAATCAGACCCTGGTGGATCCTTTGCAAGCAGAACTAGGGAGAGAAGAAAGCAATGAAAGAGGACACCCTCTTCCTATTCCATTCACTGAAGACTCACCCAGTTTCTTAATATTTTCAGACACAACTTCTGGTTTACCATGGTACCCAGCCATGTTCTCAGTCCCCTCTCCTTCATCGCCCAGCCACATCCCAGTGGTACCTGACTGTTGTCCCTGAGTCCTTGGGGGTCACAGCCATCTCCACACTGGATATGGGGAACATCATTTGTGGTCTCTTCATCTCCCTCTTCTCTTAGATCCTGGAATGGAGGAAGAGGTGGAAGGAATGAAGAAGTAAGATAAGTACTTCTGAAGCCAACCTGGACCCTCAGGCCCATGACTCTCCCAGAAACCCTACTCTCTTGTCCTCTCTTAGTCCCTGATGGCCTTCAACCCTCCAGCTTCCACCCAAGGCCACAGTCTTCTGCCACGGCCTTGGAGAGCTTGGAGAGACTCCTGTTAGGCTCCAGGGGCTGCCACTCACCATGTGTCCCACTAGTGGATGTGCACTCCAGGCCAGTGTGCAGAGCTTCTGTGAAAGCTGCTGGCACTGAGCCCAGGCAGGGCTGCTGCCCCCAGGCACAGCCCTGCCCTGAGCTGTCCAGGGCAGCAGCAACAGCAGCATTACAGCTGTGCTCCCCAGCATCTTTTTGCCTTCTTCTGAAATCTGGCTGGCTCTGCGCCTTGCACCAGTCCTTGTGGAATCTCTGCCCACTTCCACTTGCTTTGAGCCTGATTCTGTCTGTTCAGTGCGTCTCTGGTTTGGTTCCCTCAGTTGTTCACCGAGTTTGTAAGCTGCTTCCTGTTGTTTTTCTCCCTTTGTCTCTGAGTCTTTTAAGGTCCCTGCATTGTAAGGCCCGCCCTTTATACCAGCAGGTGACTCACAGCAGGTGGGATTCCCCTCCCTGCATCATCCCCCTCTGTGGGGAGCCCAGGTATGCAGCCTCAGTTCCAGGGGAAATGAGTAGTGTGGTTGCTGTGGCTCGAGGCCTGGGATGGGACACATGTGTAATGCTCTCCAGGAATCGAAATAGCTGTAGAAGGCGGGGGGGATGGGGGGCACAGCGGGGATGGGGTGGGAGGGGGAAGGGAGAACAAATATTTAAATTAATCTGGTCTCAAGTTCCTTCCTGTTTGATCTTTCCCTGATCTTTTTGCCTCTCAAAGCTATACCCCTACCCCACCCTAAACCTAATTTCCTCATTTCCTCCTGCTTGAGGAAAAAGCAAAACAGAGAAACATTCATTCATCTCCCAATAGGATGGTGAGCTGTTTGCAATGAAGTTTGAATCCTACCTGATGCCCCCTATTAAGAATAAACAGGCTTCTTTTTCTCAGTTGGAAACAGCATTATTTCAACTGGATGGTCCTGGTTTCATGGGAGAGAATGGACATGAAGGAACTTGGAGAACTGGGAAGCCCGTATGAGGTCTTATTGCTCCCCATTTCAGGCCTCACAGTGGAGGTTAGAAAGGCTCTTGTGGGAAGAGGGTTACTGACTAAGAACCACCTGATTCTTCAACTCTAGTGGCCCAAGATTTCATAGGCTCTATAAGAGTTGGATGATGTTTTTTTCAGGACTAGTGCAAATAAGGCCTGGAAGTTCAACTTAGACATTCCAGCACCAGCCCCATGGCCTCATTCTGACATCATCCAAATTGTTCTGGGATCCTCCACTGGGGTCGGGGCAGTCCCGGCTTTGGACCCCATGGCTAGGAAGCCCAGGAGTTCTGGGTAGTAGAAGGTGCAGTGTCAATGACTCTGGCTGTTCCTTCAGCTTGTTGCATCCATGGGTAAAATCCACTGACACCGATTTCATCACCCTCCATGATGCAACATCGAGTGAAACAGCTAAGAGTGTGAGGTTGGGCGTGGGAGTGGAAGGTGGTCCAAAGCCGGGACTGCCCCGACCCCAGTGGAGGGTCCCAGAACAATTTCGAAGACGTCAGAATGAGGCCATCAGTGACCACACAGCTGGCTCCCAAAGCCTCCCCCAAGAGGTTGACCCTTTTCTTCTGAGAAACTTGTCCTGAATGGAGGTCTCCCTTCCCTTAGAACTATTCAAAACTGCCCAATGACACTTCTGGTTCAAATATTATGATTCTGTAGGTATGAGCTGAGAGAAGAAAAAAAATATTACGAGTCTAAGTAAAATCTACCAAGGGCCGGGTACGGTGGCTCACGCCTGTAATCCCAGTACTTTGGGAGGCCAAGGCAGGTGGATCATGAGGTCAGGAGTTCGAGACCAGCCTGGCCATCATGGTGAAACCCTGTCTCTATTAAAAATACAAAAATGAGCCGGCGCAGTGGCGGGCGCCTGTAGTCCCAGCTACTAGGGAGGCTGAGGCAGGAGAATCGCTTGAAGCCGGGAGGCTGAGGTTGCAGTGAGCCGAGATCGCGCCACTGCACTCCAGCCTGGGTGACAGAGCAAGATTCTGTCTAAAAAAAAAAAAAAAAAGAAATCTACCCTTTAAACATTTCCGGCATCAGAGAATTATCTGAGTTTGGGTGAGAACTGATTTGCCTTTCTCCCTAATAAGGTGGACACAAATGGAATAAGGAAAGGGGAGGGGGCAGGATAGGGAGTTCACCTTACTTGTGTACAACGTCTCCTATGCTCTTCCCATCTCTGGTCCCCATTCTGGGAGCCCTAAAAGATAAGAGATGAAAGAAAGATGAAAAGGAGGAAGTAGAGCCTGGGGGATGGGATGAGAGGGACAAGGGTGAGTTGGAGGCACAGGGCTCTGCCTCTTTTGTTTCACTTCCTGGTGATGCAGGAGTTGGGTAGGAAGCAGGGTTGGTGGGGAGATTGTGGGACTGTTGCATGGCAGGAACTACATCCAGGGCTACAACTGACCTGGAGCTATAAGGAGCCCTTGACGTCAGCTGGGCCTAGACCGTTATGCAAATCGCATTCACAAGACACTCCTAGGCAGGTCTTTCCAGTTGTATGCCTAGACTCCAAATCAGTTGAAGTTCCCCCAGGTGGTTAATAATGATGGCTAATATATATCCAACTCTCGCTTAATGCCAAATACTTTGTCTAAGCACTTTACATGTACTAAACTATTAAATTTTCGCAACAACCCTTTAAGGTAGATGTTATTACCCTATATTACAGATGAGGAGGCTGAGGTGCAAAGATAAGCAATTTGCCCAAGATCACAGAGCTTCTAAGTGGCTAGAATTCCTTTTTTTTTTTTTTTTTTTTGAGATGGAGTTTCGCTCTTGTTGCCCAGGCTGGAGTGCAATGGTGCCATCTCAGCTCACTGCAACCTCCGCCTCCCGGGTTCAAGCGATTCTCCTGCCTCAGCCTCCCAAGTAGCTGGGATTACAGGCATGCACCACCATGCCTGGTGGCTAATTTTGTATTTTTAGTAGAGACGGGGTTTCTCCATGTTGGTCAGGCTGGTCTTGAACTCCCAACCTCAGGTGATCCACCCGCCTGCGGCCTCCAAAAGTGCTGGGATTACAGGCATGAGCCACCACGCCTGGTGGTGGCTTAAGTGGCTAGAATTCTAATGCAGATAATCTAGCATCAGATCCTGCATTCTTTTTTGTTCTTGGTTTTTGGGGGGTTTTGTTGAGACAGGGTCTCACTCTGTCACCCAGGCTGGAATGCAGTGGCACCATTTCCGTTCACTGCAACCTCCACCCCTGGGACTACAGGCACAAGCCACCATCCTGACCTGGATCCTGAATTTTTAATCACTGCATTACATTGGATACTGTACGCCAGGTATGGTGGCTCATGCCTCTAATCTCAGAACTTTGGGGGGCCGAGGCAGGAGGATCGCTTGAGCTTAAGAGTTCGAGACCAGCCTGGGCAACGTGGCAAAACCCCACCTCTACAGGAAAAAAAAAAAAAAAATTATCTGGGTTTGATGGCCAGTGCCTGTAGTTACGGCTAGTTGGGAAGCTGAAGTGGGAGGATCGCTTGAGCCCAGGAGGTTGAGGCTACAGTGAGTGAGAGGGCCAATGCACTTAAGCATGGGCAACAGAGTGAGATCCTGTCTCAAAAAAAAGGCTGGGCGCGGTGGCTTACACCTGTAATCCCAGAACTTTGGGAGGCTGAGGTGGGCAAATCACGATCTAATATTACTGTATTAGAAACAGTAATTACAACTGAGCTAAATAATCTATGTCATGGATGCTCTTGTGTCTCCTCACAGTATCCTTTTTCTTTTTTCTCTCTCTTTTTTTTTTTTTTGAGACGGAGTTTCGCTTTCACTGACCAGGTTGGAGTGCAATGGTGCCATCTCGGCTCACTGCAACCTCCGCCTCCTGGGTTCAAACGATTCTCCTGCCTCAGCCTCCCAAGTAGCTGGGATTACAGGCTCCCGTCACCAGGCCCAGCTAATTTAGTATTTTTAGTGGAGACGGGGTTTCTCCATGTTGGTGAGGCTGGTCTCGAACTCCCGACCTCAGGTGATCTGCCCCCCTCGGTCTCCCAAAGTGCTGGGATTACAGGCGTGCGCCACTGCGCCCGGCGGACATGGATTATTTAGCCCAGGTTATTAGGATCTGTAACTCTCAAGGGTCTGTTAAGTCTTTCTCAATTTGAGACCTCAAGATGGAAATTTCTTAAAGTGCAGGAACCGTCTGTGTCTCTCAGCATCCACCTTTTTCGGAGATTCTATATGTAATGACCTGCGAAGTCAGATCAAATCAGTTTGAGAGACCATCTGTGTTATTCTTGGTCTAGGCTCTAGGACCTCTGACTGAGTATAGGACCCCACCCCTCTGAGTCCCAGAAAGTTAAATTCTTGGTTCCTTTAATGAAGGTCTATTTACCAGCCTTTATTGAGAGAGAAATGTTATAGAATTGAATCCTCCATGAGGAATGTCTCCCATCAGAGTCCCTTTATGTGGCCTTTAGAAACAGTAATAACAGCTGAACTGAAGTGCTCTGAGACATCTCACAACCTAGACCCATTTCAAAGCAATTAGAGTTCACAGGACCCACGAATCCTTCAGAATAACAAAAGTCTCAATTTGTCATGCTCATCCCCCTGTGAGGGATAACGTCCAGCCAGCCTCAAGAGCTAGGGGAATTTGATAACCAGGGGCATCCTGTTACCCGGGAATGTTACCGGGGTCTCTGGGGAGGGAACAATCACGGATGGGAGTTTCAGATGGATGCCTGTAGAAGATGCAGCCACTTGGACTATGTCAGGAGTCCGGCTCCCGCTTCCTTTTTTTTCTCTCCCATATCGAGAAACAATAGGAAATGCCAGCAAGTTTAGGGGGCAACAGGGTCAGAGGTGGCGGAGAGGCTCACTAGAGCATCGCAGGAAGAGGAGGTAGACTAAGCCCCGCTGGGAATACCCAACAGCGACTCCTAGTGCTTTGCCTTGGGTGTCCCTTATTTTAGAGTTCCTAAAGTTATAGAAAGCATAAAAGTTTGGTTTTCAAATCTAGACGTAATTTTGTTCAAGAAGACTAAAAAGAGTTACTTTTTAATGCCATCCAACAAGTCCGGCGTCTGGCTGCGTTTGTCCCACCGGCGCCCCGTAACCTCTTTTTCCGGCGCGTGCGTCACACGCTGTCTCCTGGAGTCGCCGTACCTGGCTCCTTCTGATTGGCTTAGATGCGCCCGGAGCCCTTCTGATTGGCTTAAATATGTCCCGAGCCCTTCTTGATTGGAAGGCGCGCCTGGGAGCCGGGTCCTTGGCGCCGTAATGGTTAGGTTGAGCCCTAGGCGTGGGGGAGAACTGGGGAAACTGGAATTTCCCGCGGAGCTGACAGCGCTTGCGCTCCCCCTACTCGCTCTAATTCCACGCGCTCCAAAATATCCGCCATGGAGAAATCTTGGTAATGACCCATTCCCCGTAAGCATCCCAGGAACACATCTGACCCTTGCCCTATCCCCCTCCTCACCGCCGCCGCGGGAGAATTCTAGGTAACCGATTTCTCTGGTTCCCCCAGAGAATTCTGGGTAACTAGCCGTTTCCGTCACCTTCCCCTGCCCCCGCCCCAATTGTGGGTAACTGGCCGTTATTGTTTTCCTCTAGAGAATCCTGGGTAGCTGTTGGAGAGGATTCTGGGAAATTGACTTCTCGTTATTCCCACCGTCCAACCCACCCGTCCTCACCCCCAATTCTGGGAGAAAGCACCTTAGATCCCTCTACCTAACTCCAGCCCCCGCAATTCTCGCTCCCTTCACCTGATGATTCAGGGCTGAACCAGGCAAGTGAGCAGTCCGAAGTGAGAAGAAAGAGAAGTCAAGGATTAGGTTAGATAATGGGGTGGTGGAGAGCACAGAGGGCCTAGCAGAGGAGAGATAGGGACAACAGTTCTTCTATCACCTGCACCCCCACTGCCCATCCCTCCCCCGCCTGCTTCATCCTTTGGCTGGCAGTCTCATCCCTCATGCCTGCCTCATCTCCCTCCTGCCCCCATAACCTAGAAGACCCTAAGTACTAGTACCTGGGCCTACCCTTGACTCAGCTACCTCTTTCCCCTTACAGGCCAGGATGTCCATTCTAGGCCCATCGGTGCTGTCTTGCTGAAGGTTGGGTCAGGCATCTAAAGGGACTGTGGTAAGGGAGGGTGTGACACAGGTGTAAGCTGCCATCGTCATCATGAACTTTGAGGGTCTGGACCCTGGACTGGCAGAGTATGCCCCAGCCATGCATTCTGCCCTGGACCCTGTCCTGGATGCCCACCTGAACCCAAGTCTGCTACAGAATGTGGAGCTGGACCCAGAGGGAGTGGCCTTGGAGGCTCTTCCCGTCCAGGAATCAGTGCACATAATGGAAGGTGTCTACTCTGAATTGCACAGCGTGGTGGCTGAAGTGGGTGTACCTGTTTCCGTCTCCCACTTTGACTTGCACGAGGAGATGCTGTGGGTGGGGAGCCATGGGGTAAGAACTATACCCCTTTGTGAGGGTTGAAAGATGTTGAAGGTCTTTATCTGGTCTTAACCCAAGGAAGCCGCTTTGCAGATAGCCAGTACCGAGGAGTTGTAGTGATGAGACAGCTGGGTCTGGTTGGAGGGATAAAGGGAGAATCTAGGATCTAGGAATAAATGACATTCTTTCTCAGGAGGCATCCCACTTTTTTTTTTTTTTTTTTTTTTTTTGAGACAGGGTCTTGCTCTGTCGCCTAGGCTAGAGTGCAATGGCATAATGTGATCATGGCTCACTGCAGCCTCAACCTCCTGGGCTCACACAATCCTCCCACTTTAGCCTCTCAAGTAGCTGGGACTGCAGGCGTGCACAACCAAGACCAGCTAATGTTTAAAAAAATTTTTTACTCTTACTATGTTGCCCAGGCTTGTCTCAAACTCCTGAGCTCAAATGGTCCTCCTGCATAGGGCTGCCAAAGTGCTGGGGTTACAGGTGTGAGCCACGGTGCCTGGCCAGCATCCCACTTTTGTCACAGTTGCCCATCCAGTGTTTTATCTTGATAGTTGTACCCATCACTTAGTTTGTAGCCATCCAAATCTAATCTCAATTGCTATTGCCCCACCTCTGTTTTCTATTTTTATTATTACAGAATATTTAATGAATGATTCTGCATATCTTACATTGAATCATTTTGTCTTCTCTGGCTGATTTTAATCTCTCTCAGAGCAGTTATCAATCTTAATTTTTTTTAATCTGTATCCATATTACCGATATGCTATGGTGCCCAAAGACTTTGTAAGACATAATGTGCTGTCCTGCCAGGCGCAGTGGCTCACACTTGTAATCCCAGCACTTTGGGAGGCCGAGGCAGGAGGATCATGAGGTCAGGAGATCGAGACCATCCTGGCTAACATGGTGAAACCCTGTCTCTACTAAAAATACAAAAAATTAGCCGGGCATGGCGGCAGGCGCCTGTAGTACCAGCTACTCGGGAGGCTGAGGCAGGAGAATCGCTTGAACCTGGGAGGCAGAAGTTGCAGTGAGCTGAGATCGTGCCACTGCACTCCAGCCTGGGTGACAGAGCGAGACTCCGTCTCAAAAAAAAAAAAAAAAAGAAAGAAATACGCTGTCCTTCATTTACTGATTGACTTCTTAGGTCATGAATTGTTTTTCCATTAGAAGGGATGAATTTTTGTTTGTGATTCATTCAGTTTAATAGGCAGTGTCTACTGCTATGCTAGGCACTGTGAATAAAGCTAAATAAAACATAATCCTTGCTCTCAAGGAGTTTACAGGACAGTGAGGTAAAAAACATATACAAAAACAGATAATTTCATGGTACTAAGCGCCAGTGTGAAAATCTTTACTGGATGCTGGACAGGATGGAGAATAGTCAGAAAGGGCATCGAGTAGGAAGTAACCCTTGAACTGAGCCTTGCAAGATGAGTAGAAATCAGGTGAAAACGATGGGAAAAGGCTGTCTTAGCATAGGATAAACAAAGATTCCCAAGATACTACAAAGCTTGTTGAGTACAAAATTCAGGAACTACAAGCAATTAGGATTTACCAGACTGGAAGAGGTAGACATTTATTCATTCAACCAGTGTTTTTTTGAGCCACATACTAGGTGTCAGACCTTGCTCTAAGGTCGAGGTTTGGAATAAGCAGTAAACAGAAAAACATTACAATACATCAGGCGTTGATTAGTACTGTTAAGAAAAATACTGGCTGGGCATGGTGACTCACACCTGTAATCTCAGCACTTTGGGAGGCCGAAGCAGGCGGATCACCTGAGGTCAGGAGTTCAGGACCAACCTGGCCAACATGGTGAAACCCCGTCTCTACTGAAAATATAAAAATTAGCTGGGTATGGTGGCGGGCGCCTATAATCCCAGCTACTTGGGAGGCTGAGCCAGGAGAATTGCTTGAACCTGGGAGGCAGAGGTTGCAGTGAGCTGAGATCACACCACTGCACTCCTGCCTGGGTGACAGAGCAAGACTCCATCTCAAAAAAAAGAAAAAAAGAAAAATACAGTGAGGCCAGGCACAGTGGCACCTGTAATCCTGGCACTTTGATAAGCCAAGGTGGGATGGTTGCTTGAGCCTAAGAGTTCAAGACCAGCCTGGGCAACATAGCAAGACCCCATCTCTAGTAAAAGAAAAATACAGTTGAGTAAGGGGGTTGAGGTAATGAAGGGTGGGAAATGTTGCTATTTTGTTTGGCTTTGTAGTGTTTTGTTTTAATTTTAATCTTTTTTCCTAATGGCTCTTTTAGAAACAATGTTGCTACTTTAGATAGTTGGTCAGGAGTTCTGATAAAGTAACATTTGAATAGAGACTTGGATGCCGCACCAAAAAGGAGAACAAAGAGGCAGAGCTCCATGCCTCTAACTTATCCTTGTGCCTCTCCTTTACTATTCTAGGCCCTCTAGAAGGGAGGGAAGGAGCCATGCAGATATCTGGGGAAGGAACATTCTAGAGAACTTCATATACTATGTTAAAAGAGCTTGGACCTTGGACTTGAACCTTCAGGCCACTGAAGGCCTTTTTTTTTTTCTAGATGGAATCTCACTCTGTTGCCCAGGTTGGAGTGAAGTGGTGCCATCTCAGCTCACTGCAACCTCTGCCTCCCAGGTTAGAGTAATCCTCCTGCCTCAGCCTCCTGAGTAGCTGGGACTACAGGTGTGTGCCGCCATGCCCAGCTAATTTTTGTGTTTTTAGTAGAGATGGGGTTTCACCATGTTGGCCAGGCTGGTGTCAAACTCCTGGCCTCAAGCGATCCACCTACCTCAGCATCCCAAAGTGCTGGGATTACAGCGTAAGCCACAGCGCCCAGCCTCAGATTTGGGAAATAATAGGCCGGGTGCGGTGACTCATGCCTGTAATCCCAGTATTTTGGGAGGCCGAGACAGTTGGATCACCTGAGGTCCCGAGTTCGAAACCAGCCTGGCCAACATGGTGAAACCCCCTTTCTACTAAAAATACAAAAAATTAGCTAGGTGTTGCCGGACGCGGTGGCTCACGCCTGTAATCCCAGCACTTCGGGAGGCCGAGGCGGGTGGATCACCTGAGGCCGGGAGTTCAAGACCAGCCTGACCAACATGGAGAAACACCGTCTCTACTAAAAATACAAAATTAGCCAGGCGTGGTGGCACATGCCTATAATCCCAGCTACTAGGGAGGCTGAGGCAGGAGAATCGCTTGAACCTAGGAGGTGGAGGTCGCGGTGAGCCGAGATCGTGCCATTGCACTCCAGCCTGGGCAACAAGAGTGAAACTCCATCTCAAAAAATAAATACATAAATAAAAATTTTTTAAAATCCTTGGTTATCTAGTGGTTAGGAAAAAAATAAATAGGACTTGACTGTCAGATATATGGCTTGGTCAACTAGGTAGATCTTGGTACCGTAGAGAATACAGTAAGAAAAATAGAAATAAAAATGGTGAATTTAATTTAGGATGTCATGAGTTTGAGGTTATGATGGGCTATTTAAAGAGGTTTAGTAGTTACCATCATATTCTTGGTATCCATGTGGGATTGGTTCCAAGATCTAAAGATACCAGATACCAATATTCAAGGATGCCTAAATCCCTTATAGAAAATGATATAGTATTTGCATATAACCTTATGCACATCCTCCCAGATGTGAAACATAAGAAAGCCAGCTGGCCAGTAGAGAATTGGACCATGTCCCTGACCTTCTATATACTGTTCTAACCAAGTGAGCCATTACCTATTCAGCAGGGTCATTGTGAGGATAAAATGAGGTAGAGTTTACAAAAATGCTGTGTAACACATTAAACAAACATAAGACAGTATTATCAGTGTCTTTATCACTAAGATTCACTGGTTCCTAGCCTTTTGCCTCAGTTGCTGCTAGTCACAAAGGCCAAGCAAGAAAGGATCAAAGCTGAGCCATGTTCAGTCCCTGACCTGGCCATAGGATGGCCCTTGCCCCTCCACTCTAAATGTCTCTTGTTTTTGTCCTCTATAGGGCCATGCCACTTCATTTTTTGGCCCAGCCTTGGAGCGCTACTCATCCTTTCAAGTCAATGGCAGTGATGATATTCGGCAGATCCAGAGCCTGGAGAATGGTATCCTTTTTCTCACCAAGAACAACCTCAAGTATATGGCCCGTGGGGGCCTCATTATATTTGATTACCTGTAAGTGGCTTCTCAGCTCTGGACTGGGAACGAGGATGCCTCATAGGGTGGGAAGGCTAGGGGACTGGCAGCTTCTAAGGCCTGGGCCCCTTAGCCTTTCCTCTCCCCACCAGGCTAGATGAGAATGAGGATATGCACAGTCTCCTACTGACTGACAGCAGCACTCTACTCATTGGTGGGTTGCAGAATCACATACTAGAGATTGATCTTAACACTGTCCAAGAGACTCAGAAGGTACAAGCCTGGGGCAAGAAAGACCTATGTGGGGTCTGAGGTTGTTGCAGGGGCAGGGTATGCTTGGGCTGGTAATGTGCCTGAGATGTGGGTGTGACTTTTCTGTTCCCTTGGTCTGTGGGAAAAATCATTCTCACTGGTTTTTCCTGCTTTCCTCTCCAGTATGCAGTAGAGGCACCTGGAGTCACCATCATGAGACAGACAAATCGCTTCTTCTTCTGCGGCCACACGTCTGGCAAGGTGGCCAAGTACCATTTCTCCTCCCACTGCAGGGCCCTGTTTCACTAGATACCTGATTGGGATCTGCTTTCCCTTAACTCTGGGGTGTAGTTGGATAGGAGATAAGGAATGAGTGGAGTGAATTCACTTCCTATTCAGTGATGTTCTACTATGAGATTATTTTGCAGCTTGACGTATTCTATGATAGTGAAGTCTCCCTGATGCCCCTTCTGGCTCTGGGCTTCTCTGTTTGCGTTTTCTGTGCTTTAAGTTTCCCTGTCCTAAAGCCCTAGTTCCTTTGGTAGGGACCCCACTGGGTTAGGTAGGTGGCAGGTATTTTTCCTGATAACAGAATTTGCAGATAACTGAATTTTTTTTTTTTTTTTTAGGTTTCCCTGAGAGACCTCCGTACTTTTAAGGTGGAACATGAGTTTGATGCCTTCTCAGGAAGTCTGTCAGACTTTGATGTGCATGGCAATCTGTTAGCTGCCTGTGGCTTCTCCAGCCGCCTCACTGGCCTGGCCTGCGACCGTTTCCTCAAGGTGTATGATTTGCGCATGATGCGTGCCATCACACCACTTCAAGTACATGTGGATCCTGCCTTCTTGCGCTTCATTCCTACATATACTTCTCGTCTTGCTATCATCTCTCAGTCAGGTATGAAGGGCATATGGGATTGGGTAGGAGGGATTGATGAGCGAAGGAGAGCTAGAACCCGAAGGAGTACTCATCCTGAAACCTCTTTGTTGGGGAAAGAAGTAACCTTTCATCAGGGCCCCAGGGTTTTACTTGGGTTTGGCCAGAGATTAAAGCTTTTATTTTCTTGAATGTGAGGAACATGGAAAAAGGTAAAGATAAAGTAGGCAAAATAACTGTAGAATTGCTGTTTGCTGAGTAGCGAACCATCTGTGGTTTATGGAAGGCATCAGGTGGCATTCTGTCTCTAGGCATGGATTTGGGGCCCATCTTGTCCTGAAATCAGGGGGAGACGATAGGAAGGGCATAAGAATATGGCTCTCTTTCACTGTCTAGGGCTCAGTGGGTTTTTTCCTCCTTTGTAGGGCAGTGCCAATTCTGTGAACCCACAGGCCTGGCCAACCCAGCAGATATCTTTCATGTGAATCCTGTGGGGCCTCTGCTAATGACATTTGATGTGTCAGCTAGCAAGCAGGCTCTGGCCTTTGGGGATTCTGAGGGCTGTGTGCACCTCTGGACTGATTCCCCGGAGCCTTCCTTCAACCCCTACTCCCGTGAGACTGAGTTTGCTTTGCCGTGCCTCGTGGACTCACTGCCTCCTCTGGACTGGAGCCAGGACCTGCTGCCTCTTTCCCTCATCCCTGTCCCACTCACCACTGACACACTTCTCTCGGATTGGCCTGCTGCCAACTCTGCTCCAGCTCCCAGGTTGTACCCTACCTCTGGGCCAAAAGGCGGGAGGGACAGGGAAAGGGCCAAGATACCAGAATTCTCTGCTAGTCCTGTTATTATTCTACTACTTTCCTGATTTTTGTCTACCTTCAGTATTTTCTTTTTCTCTGGACCCTTGGGGATTGGGGAGTGGACCGGTGTACACCACAACTCTTTAAGTCCTAGAATTATACTGAATTGTAGGCGAGCACCACCCGTGGATGCAGAGATTCTGCGCACCATGAAGAAGGTGGGCTTCATTGGCTATGCACCCAATCCCCGCACCAGGCTGCGCAATCAGGTGGGTTCAGAGTGGAGGGTCAGCCCCCAACCCGGCCCACTGAAGTTTCTCCTATCTTTTTCCTTTACTAGTCTTTCTTTTGTTTTTAGATCCTGTTGGTAACCAACCAAATTGATGGAACTATGCTAGGTGTTAGGGAGGATTCAAAGATAAAGAAGCTAGAGGCTTTGCTGTTAGGAAATTTAGTATTTGGTTGGTGAAGAGAAGACATAGCCATATCAGAAATTATGTTCTGTTGTTAAATGCTGAAAGAATGTCATAAGCATTTAGTGCCAGAGCTGTTTGGAGGAAAAATGTTATTCCGGGCTAAAGTGACCAAGGAAGGTGTAATGAAAGAGCTGGGTGTTAAGCTGGAAAGGTGGGATATCAGTTAAGTAGATAGTAACAGAGGAGAACATCTGAGATGAGAGAAGAGTGTTAGTAAAGGTCTCAACAGGCATAAATGCAAAACATATATCTGAGGGGGACTATATGAATATACCAGTCTGGCCGGAGTAGCTGTTGGTATTGGGATGTAGTGAGCGATTAAAGTTAGAAGTGGCCAGATTGTGAAGCTTTGAACACCAGTGTATAATAGAGGAAGTAATACATAGAAAGCAGCATTCTGCAAGGGTTAATTTGGTAGTGGTATGCTGGACAGAGTGAATATAGGGAGACCAGTGTGGATGCTATGACAGTTGTCCATCTATGCTGAAGCAGAGTGATGGCAGTGGAAATAGAAAGGAAGCAGTGGATGCTGAGAATGCTATGAATATAGAAGGTTCAGGACTTGGTGGCTGTTTCAGTGTTGGGATAAATGAGTGTGAAGCCAAAGATGACAAGACATCCAACAAGGTTACCTCTTCCTAAAATCCCTAGATACCTTACAGACTCAAGGAGTCAGAGAGTGAATTTGACAGCTTCAGCCAGGTCACTGAGTCACCAGTAGGACGAGAAGAGGAACCACATCTCCACATGGTTTCTAAGAAATACCGCAAGGTGCTGGGGGACATCAGGGCCTGTGGGATGTGGGGAAAGGTACCCTGGGAAGGAAGTCATATGAGAAAGGATTGAAGGACTCAGTCAGGAGGCCTTCAACTACCACCCTGGACCCAGGAGGAAGGTTCTAGGAACGGCTGTGGCTACTGGAAAGATTTGGGGACTCAGAATATCCTTGTCTTGCTCAGACAATTTCTGCCTTAGGTGACCATCAAATATTCCAAGCTAGGGCTGGAGGACTTTGACTTCAAACACTACAATAAGACTTTGTTTGCTGGATTAGAGCCCCACATTCCCAATGCCTACTGTAACTGCATGATCCAGGTAAGGGTTGGGTATTCCTATAACTTGAACGTGCCTACTGCTTTTCTTCTTCCCTGTGGCTCTCGACTCTGATCTTTCCAGGTCTCCTCAGCCATGTTCTCTTTACCATGGTCTCCTCTACAATTCTTTCTTGCCTCTACAACTTTCAAGTCTCCTCTGAGCTCCACTGATTTGGTGGACTCACTGCTTTGGTGGACTCCTGCTGTGTATTTTACACCAGCTCACTTAACCTCCATATTTCTTCTCACTCCCAGGCCAGTTTCCTACATCAGTTCTTCCACTTTTCCCTCCAGGTGCTCTATTTCCTGGAGCCTGTACGCTGTCTAATTCAAAACCACCTTTGCCAGAAGGAGTTCTGTCTGGCATGTGAGCTGGGCTTCCTGTTTCACATGTTGGACCTCTCTCGTGGTGACCCTTGCCAGGTCAGTACTTGGAGACCTTAGACACTTAAAATGGAAGGGGAAGGAAGGTGGACACAAAAGACAAAATAACCCCTTTCCACCAACACATTTCCAGGGCAATAATTTTCTTCGGGCATTCCGTACTATTCCTGAGGCTTCAGCCCTTGGTCTGATCCTGGCTGACTCAGATGAGGCCTCAGGCAAGGGCAATCTGGCCAGGCTCATTCAGAGGTGGAATCGCTTCATTCTCACTCAACTGCATCAAGATATGCAGGAGCTGGAAGTACCACAGGCTTATCGAGGTGCTGGAGGCAGGTATGAAATCAGGATAGAAATAGTTAAAGCCATCATGACAGGCCCCTCTGTGATTTAAAAGGTCTTCTAACTTCCTCAATGTGCATATATCATCCTCTCCACTCTTAGCAGCTTTTGCTCATCGGGGGACTCTGTTATTGGGCAGCTCTTCAGCTGTGAGATGGAGAACTGCAGCCTCTGCCGCTGTGGCAGTGAGACCGTGCGAGCCTCATCCACCCTGCTTTTCACACTCTCCTACCCTGATGGTAGCAAAAGTGGTGTACCCTTCAGCTCAGTTGGGAAGGCTCCCCCAAATGTCCTGTAATATCAGGGAGCGGGTATTGGGGACTAACTGTGGGTAGAGGGGAGAACCAGGAGTAAAGCATCTAATTTTCCCTCAGATAAAACTGGGAAGAACTATGACTTTGCTCAGGTGCTGAAGCGAAGCATCTGCCTGGACCAGAATACACAGGCCTGGTGTGACACCTGTGAAAAGTACCAGCCCACGGTGAGTGGACTGTTGGACTGGACTAGAGTCCTGGTCCTGCCATGGAGATTCAGCCACCATCCCATGTGGGGCTGGCTCTGTCAGCACCGCCATCCAGGGATCGCTGGTGGAGTGAGGAATCTCAGTTTGAGGACGCAGACCAGGTCCCTGTCCAGACTCCTTTTCCTGTACATTCCCTGCCATTCCTTGTTTGTTTCTTCCTCTCAGATTCAGACCCGCAACATCCGCCATCTGCCAGATATTCTTGTCATCAATTGTGAGGTGAACAGCTCAAAAGAGGCTGATTTCTGGAGAATCCAGGCTGAGGTAAGGACTCAGACTAGAAACAGGGCTTCCGGAATAATTTTTCATTTTATCCCCCTTCTGACCTCCATATATGATTACATTCCTGAAGAACTGGATGTTTTTCTTCTGTGTTCAGGTTGCCTTCAAGATGGCAGTAAAGAAACATGGTGGGGAAATCTCCAAGAACAAGGAATTTGCTTTGGCTGATTGGTAGGTGCTGTCTTGGGAGTTGTCAAAGGATTGAATTGTCCAATGGTTCCTCTTGTCAAGATCTCTTTCAGAACAAATTTCCAATTCTTCTGACCTGATAGGAAGGAACTAGGGAGTCCAGAGGGTGTGCTGGTGTGTCCCTCCATTGAGGAGTTGAAGAACGTCTGGCTTCCTTTCTCCATTCGCATGAAGATGACCAAGAACAAAGGGCTGGATGTTTGCAATTGGACTGATGGGGATGAGATGCAGGTTGTTGAAAAACTGGGAAGAGGAAAGGGAATAAGGGAGAGAAGGTGGGGCAGAAGGTAAAGGAAGGCAGGGGAAGGTGAAACTTAGCAGAGGGAAAAGGAAGAGAATAAGGCCTAGTATTTACCTGTTAGGGGATTTTCCATAGTCACTCAGTTCAGTGTTGGGGTCCTAGATGGGCTAGGATGGAGATAACCCACCCTGGTCCCCCATCCCCTATACCCCCAACTCCCTGTCCTCTGTCCCCATTCCCCTCCCTTCCCCATCCTTAAACTTAGCTTAGCAGCCTGGGTACCCCCCTCACAGTGGGGCCCAGCCAGGGCAGAGGAGGAGCATGGTGTCTATGTGTATGACCTGATGGCTACTGTGGTACACATCCTGGACTCACGCACAGGGGGCAGCCTGGTGGCTCACATCAAAGTTGGAGAGACCTACCACCAGCGCAAGGAGGTGAGTGAGGTTGTAGAGGGCAGGAACACTCCTGGGATGGCCACAGTGAGTCCCAGATCTGTCCTGGAGTCTGAGACAGAGAGGTCCAGCTATCACATTGTATCGCCACAGGCTTTCTTTGTATTTCCATAGGGCGTTACTCACCAGCAGTGGTATCTGTTCAATGACTTTCTTATTGAACCTATTGATAAGGTTAGTTGCAACATGTTCTGTTTCTTCTTTCATTTCCCCTTTTCCTAGCATCCTTATCTTTAGGGCTCTATAGAATGCCAGGCAGATTCAACAGGGAGGGAGGAAGGAATCCTCAGGAATAAAAACCATTAGCACTTAAAAATAGCACCTGAAAAAAAAAAAAAAAAAAAAAAACTAGCACCTGAGTCCTGGCCTCCGTCTGAAGTGGGGAAAAGGAAAAGGGTGATATACATTAGCCATAAGTGCTTTTTCTCTTCTATAGCATGAAGCTGTGCAGTTTGACATGAATTGGAAAGTACCTGCAATCCTTTATTATGTCAAACGGAATCTCAATTCCAGATACAACCTGAACAGTAAGTGCTACATAGTAGACCCAAGTGTGTGGACAGTTTAGATTGGGCTTCAGGATGAGATCTGGGACACTGCTTGCAAGTACTTAGGATTGGTAACCAGTGTTAATATTTCTGGAGATACTAAAGAGATTCCTGCTTATCAGACCTTAAATTTAGAAGTGCGAAATCCAGCCTGAGCAACATAGCAAGATCCCATCTCTTTGAAAAAAAAATTTTTTTTTTTTTTTGAGACGGAGTCTTGCTCTGTCACCCAGGCTGGAATGCAATGGCACAATCTTGGCACACTGCAACCTCTGCCTCCTGGGTTCAAGCGATTCTCCTGCCTCAGCCTCCTGAGTAGCTGGGATTACAGATGCCCACCACCACGCCCAGCTAATTTTTTTGTGTTTTTAGTAGACGGGGTTTCACCATGTTGGTCAGCCTGGTCTCAAACTCCTGACCTCATGATCTGCCCACCTCGGCCTCCCAAAGTGCTGGGATTACAGGCGTGAGCAACCACACCCAGCCTAAAAAAAAATTTTCTTTTTTTTTTTTTTTTAATTAGCCTAGTGTAGGCCAGGCTTATGGCCTGTAATCCCAGCATTTTGGGAGGCTGAGGTGGGCAGATCACTTGAGCTCAAGAGTTTGAAACCAGTCTGGGCAACATGGTGAAACCCTTTCTCTACAAAAAATACAAAAAGTAACCCTAACCCTAACCCTGACCCCTAACCCTAACCCTAACCCTGTTGTCCCAGCTACTTGGGAGGCTGAGGCAGGAGAATCACTTCAGCCTGGGAGTCGGAGGTTTCAGTGAGTCGAGATTGCATCACTGCACTCCAGCCTGGGTGACAGGAGTGAAACCCTGTCTCAAAAAAAAAAAAAAAAAAATTTAGCTGAGGTGGTGGCATATATACTTGTGGTCCCAGCTATTGGAGAAGCTGAGGCGGGAGGATCACTTGAGCCCAGGAGGTCAAGGCTGCAGTGAATGAGCCATGATTGCACCAGTGTACTCCAGCCTGGGCAACAGGATGAGACCAATTTTTTTTTTTTTTTTTTGACAGAGTTTCACTCTTGTCGCCCAGGCTGGAGTGCAATGGCACAATTTCGGCTCACTGCGACCTCCACCTCTCGGGTTCAAGCAATTCTCCTGCCTCAGCCTCCCGAGTAGCTGAGACTACAGGCGCCTGCCACCACGTCCGGCTAATTTTTTGTATTTTTAGTAGAGACAGGGTTTCACCATGTTGGCCAGGTTGGTCTTGAACTCCTGACCTCGTGATCCGCCCTCCTTGGCCTTCCAAAGTGTTGGGTTTACAGGCGTGAGCCACGGTGCCCAGCCTGAGACCCTGACTTAAAAAAAAAAAAAAAAAAAAGGCAGTTGTAAATCATGAGAGTGGAGTGGAAATGAGATAGGGGGAAGTTTGATCAGAATGGCTTAGGTTATGACGTTACATCTAATTATTCTTTTTTTTGAGACAGAGTTTCGCTCTTGTTGCCCAGGCTGGAGTGCAATGGTGTGATCTCGGCTCACTGTGACCTCTGCCTCCTGGGTTCAAGCGATTCCCCTGCCGCAGCCTCCCAAGTAGCTGGGATTACAGGCATGTGCCACCACACCCGGCTAATTTTTTTTTTTTTTTGTCTAATTAGTAGAGATGGGGTGTCACCATGTTGGGCAGGCTGGTCTCAAACTCCTGACCTCAGGTGATCCGCCCGCCTCGGCCTCCCAAAGTGCTGGGATTACAGGCATTAGCCACCGCACCCGGCTATGAGCTCCTTATTAAGTACCTATTTGGTACCTTTAAACCATAGTTTCTCTGTAACCTTTTTCTGGATTCTGTAAACTAAGGTCCAAGTGAAAATCTTATTTTTCTTCTCTGTGGTCTTTTCTGGTTTTTTCTCAGCATGTTTGTTGATAATTTTGTGATGTGACCTGCTCTGTCTACCTGTCCCATTTATCAGACATGATCTTTTTTCTCACGTGCTTTCATTATTGAGGGATCACAGTGAAGACCCAGAGTCTATGATCAGCCACACTGGGCTTCTTTCCCCTAGTCACTTCCCTATCCAAGCCCTGTGTTCTCTGCATTCTCTCTTCTAGTCAAGAACCCTATTGAGGCAAATGTCTTGCTAGCTGAAGCCTCGCTGGCACGGAAGCAGCGGAAAACACATACTACCTTTATTCCACTGATGCTGAATGAGATGCCACAGATTGGGGACCTGGTGGGTCTGGATGCTGAGTTTGTCACCCTTAATGAGGTAACCAAGACCAAAGGGATGGGGTATTGGAAGAGAACTCTGAGGATATTAGGAGTTGTAAGCATTTCTCTGATTTCCTTATTAACTCTTCTCATGTAGGAGGAAGCAGAGTTACGCAGTGATGGTACCAAGTCCACCATTAAACCAAGCCAGATGTCAGTAGCCAGGATTACCTGTGTTCGGGGCCAGGGACCCAATGAGGGTATCCCCTTCATTGATGACTACATCTCTACCCAGGAGCAGGTATTAGGATATGGAGATGCAAGTGAGGCACACCCTGGTGCTTTTGTACAGGGCTCAAGAACCCAGGGAAGAGTGATAGGGGAAAACTCCATCTCACTTCCTGAAAAAGACTTGTCCTTTTCTCTATTCCTAGGTGGTGGATTACTTGACTCAATACTCGGGTATAAAGCCTGGTGACCTCGATGCCAAAATTTCCTCCAAGCACCTAACAACTCTCAAGTCTACCTACTTAAAGCTTCGTTTTCTCATTGACATTGGAGTCAAGTTTGTGGGTCATGGCCTGCAGAAGGACTTCCGGGTCATCAACCTGATGGTTTGGCAGGGCTCTTTTAAGAGTCTTCTTGTGAGAGTGGGCCCCTCAGGGTATACATTGTGCCTTTAGAGAATGGGGAATTATAGGTCCCCTACCTTAAGTCTCCCCCTCTTTTATCCTTGCCAGGTGCCCAAGGACCAAGTCCTTGACACTGTCTACCTGTTCCATATGCCCCGAAAACGAATGATTTCCCTGCGATTCCTTGCTTGGTACTTTCTGGGTGAGTTGCTCTGCCTTGTAGGCCCCTGCTACATTAATAGCAGAAGCAGCCATTTAAAAAAAAAAAAGAAATCATGTCCTTTGCAGCAACATGGATGGAGCTGTGGGCCATCATACTAAGTGAACTAACTCAGAAACAGAAAATCAAATACCACACATTCTCACTTATAAGTTGGAACTAAACAATGAGTACATATGGACATAAGGATGGAAATAATAGACATTGGGGACTCTAAAATTCGGGGTAGTGGGTGAGGGGTGAGAGTTGAAAATTACGTATTGGGTGCATAGTTCACTATTTGCATATTAGGGATACCAGAAGCCCAGTCCCCACCAGTACACGATACACCCATGTAACAAACATGCACATGTACCCCAAATCTAAAATAAAATTTAAATATAAAAAATAAAAGCATGGGGGGAAAAGAAAAAGTAGGAAAAGTGTTAGAGGACAAAGTGGGAGTAGGGGAGACCCTCAGTTAGTGGTGACAGTTACTAATGGATTTAATTAACTTCAATATCCCTCTGTGCACTGAGGAAGATGTTTGACAATTTTTTAAGGGCAGGCAGGCTTTTTAGTTTTCTGGAGTCAGGTAGGAGTGGGGAGACATGTTCCTACCTCCCTTTGCTGGGTCCCAAACTATTCCACCTTTACTTACCCCAGACCTGAAGATTCAAGGGGAAACCCATGACAGTATTGAGGATGCCCGCACAGCCCTTCAGCTCTACCGAAAGTATCTGGAGCTAAGCAAAAATGGCACTGAGCCTGAGTCTTTCCACAAGGTGCTCAAGGGTCTTTATGAGAAGGGCAGAAAGATGGACTGGAAGGTGCCTGAGCCTGAGGGCCAAACAAGTCCCAAGAGTAAGACCTGGGATGGGACAAGGGAAACTGGACTGGGTGGATTTTGTATTTTGTTTGTTTGTTTGTGACAGGGTCTCAATCTGTCACCCAGGCTGAAGTGCAGTAGTGTGATTACAGCTCACTGCACCCTCGACTTCCTGGGCTCAAGTGATTCTCCCACCTCAGCCTCCCAAGTACCTGGGACAACAGGCACACACCACCACACCCAGCTAATTTTTGTACTTTTTGTAGAAACGGGATTTTGCCATGTTGCCCAGGCTGGTCTTAAACTCCTGGACTCAAGCGATCCACCCACCTTGGGCTCACAAAGTGCTGGGATTACAGGCATGAGCCTGGCGCCCCCAGTTGGGTGGATTTTGATTGCACATATGGAGAACAGCACTTAACAGTTTACAAAGCACTTCATCCTCCTAACATTCAATAAAATACATTTTATCGAAACTCTCCATTAACTATAACTTCCTCTTGCCCAAGTCTAAAATGTCCAGGGAAGGTCCATGCCCTTTTTTGTCTTGCATTTTTCCTTCATAGGAAGTATGAGAAGATGCTTTTTCTCCACTCAGCTTGAATCATGCTTTTGGTTTTGTCTCTGACAGATGCAGCTGTCTTCTCCTCAGTGCTGGCGCTCTGACTACCCTTCCCAAAGAACCACTGCCCTCTCCCTTTACTGTTCTATAGCCCCAGAACTGGGAGATGGCTTCCTAAGTTGGCTATACCTTGTCCACTTCCAGTACTGGAGGTGCTCAGGGTCTAGAGTCACAGATGGTGCTATTAATTGAACTGGAACACAGCAGAATTGTTGCAAAGGTTCTAGGAGCCAGAGTCATTCCTTCTTCATTCTTTACAAAACAGTGGTACAGACATGGAGTCTAGAATTGACCCAGATGGAAAGTAATTGGTATTCTTAATATCTTGGGTGACTAATATCCAGACAGAGAAGCTCCTGGAACCATAACTGTAAGTTCCTAGCTGGCTAGGGATTGAAGTCCTGGACAGTGACAGATGATACCACAGTAGTTCAAGACTTAGCACAAGTCACCAACTGCTTCAGGGATACCTGGAGGGGCCGGCAAGTAGAGTGTTGGTGGCCCAAGCAAACCAATGTTGCCAATACCATTGCCGAAAGGGCCTTTGGATCCTGGACAAAGCTTGGCTGCCGGCTTTATTCCTGCTGATGGCTGAGAAGCATCTGTCTTCCATCCCACCCTCCTGTCCCAAGTTCCATTTTTTAAAAATTTGTTGTAAACTGCATGTTTTATAAAATAAAAACAAAATATCGTTTGTCATTTATCTCATTAGAGAACTGCTAGTGTGGGTTCTCTGGCTTCAGTCTTCCTCTCCTTCCTTTGAAGGTAAAGGTCCAGAATCCAAAGTTATGGATATGAAAGGATGTAATTAGGCCTGGCGCGGTGGCTCACTTCTGTAATCCCAGCACTTTGGGAGGCTGAGGTGGGTGGATCACGAGGTCAGGAGTTCAAGACCAGCCTGACCAAGATGGTGAAACCCCGTCTCTTAGTATACACAAATTAGCCGGGTGTGGTGGATGGCGACTGTAACCCTCGCTGAGGCAGAGAATTGCTCCAACCCGGGAGGCGGAGGTTGCAGTGAGCCAAGATCACGCCACTGTATGCCAGCCTGGGCGATAGGGCGAGACTCGTCTCCAGCCTGGGCGACAGAGCGAGACTCCGTCTCCTGCCTGGGCGACAGAGCGAGACTCCGTCTCAAAAAAAAAAAAAAAAGGAAAAAGGTATAATTTATGCCTTTTCTGGGCAATGCTGGATCTTTGCTATAGCTGCTTAGTACCCTAAGTCAGACTGAAGATGTACAGTATGGTTTCCGTTAATTGTGTAAGCCGACAAACTACAGGTCCCAGGATAGCTTAAGACCTGTAGTTGCTCACAGAGATGGGGCTGGTGCTGCGGTGCTTCCTGGGAGTTGTAGTTTCCTGTGTATTGAAACCTGGGCTGCTCGCTGGCCTGCAGCGCACCGTTTTGAAGGTCCTAGCCCACCTGGGCTGGCTCACGCGCACGACTAGCCGCTCCCATACAGCACGTCCAGGCTCTGTCGTCGCTTAAGGCCACTCCTATTCTACGGCTGACTCCTGGTGGTCACGTGGAGCTGGTCGCCACGCAAGTCTGGGTCCTTCGGCGATTGACCGGGGTCCTTGCTGTCCGGGAGCCTCTCCTAAGCTGCCTGTTCGCGCGAGAGTTTGGAGGGGCGGGTTTGGGGTCGGTGTCTGATTGGGACTCGCACCGCAGCACGCTGGAGCCCCGCTTAGGTACCGGTTAGCGCCAGGGGAGCTGGGTCAGGCGGTCGCCGGGACACCCCGTGTGTGGCAGGCGGTGAAGCGCTCTGGAGAATCCCGGACAGCCCTGCTCCCTGCAGCCAGGTGTAGTTTCGGGAGCCACTGGGGCCAAAGTGAGAGTCCAGCGGTCTTCCAGCGCTTGGGCCACGGCGGCGGCCCTGGGAGCAGAGGTGGGACGGACGCGGGCGGCGAGGCGCTGGGCGCTGAGGGTTGGGGATGGACTGAAGCGAAAGCAATGGCGGAGTCCTTAGAAAGGGGGCTGGGGTCCGTACGGGTAATCACTTACGGGCTGGAGGTGGGGACGCAGGAATCTTCGGTGCAGGATCCAAATGGGCCCTAGTTATTGCTGTCCTCCCTGGCCTCCTGGCCTGACTGAGGGCTCCCTGCCGGCAGTTCCCTAGTGCCTGTAGTCCTCACGTAATCGCCAGTTTACCTCCTGTAGCTGCCACAAAGCCCCGTGAACCCTAGGCATGCAGTGCTAAAGTACCAACACTTAGGGCCTCACCTATCCACGTAGAGTCTGGGGCTGAGCCCCAAGTCCTGAGCTCGCGCTCCCACCCACCACCCTGGGGGAATCAGAGCCCTCAAGTGCTGGAACAGAGAAGCCCCTTTGTGTCCCGGCCATTTCCTGGAAAGTAGAGCCAGAGTCACAGTGAGCCCTTTGAAAGCCTTGGGGTGAGGAGTGGGTGGGTCAGGGAAAAATAGAGTGGGCTTCTCGCACTTATGTTTTATTCCCACACAAACCCAGGTGGAGCGACCCCATTACACTAAAGATGAAAGGCTGGGGTTGGCTGGCCCTGCTTCTGGGGGCCCTGCTGGGAACCGCCTGGGCTCGGAGGAGCCAGGATCTCCACTGTGGAGGTAAAGGCACAACGGGAAAAAGAAGTGGAGGAAGCAGAGCTTTGGGAGGGCATGAGATCCAAGGCCTGGGAGAAGGATGAATGGAAATCCTGGGTTGATCCCATTCTCCTCATACCCTACCCCCTACCCTGTCCCCTGCTCTCATTCTCTCCTCTTCCACCAGCATGCAGGGCTCTGGTGGATGAACTAGAATGGGAAATTGCCCAGGTGGACCCCAAGAAGACCATTCAGATGGGATCTTTCCGGATCAATCCAGATGGCAGCCAGTCAGTGGTGGAGGTAACTGTTACTGTTCCCCCAAACAAAGTAGCTCACTGTGGCTTTGGATGAAAATTCGACTGCTTAAAAAGGACCTTGGTTTAATAGAAATGAAGAAAACAGACTCAGAAAAAAGATTTGGCTGTGTCTCATTTGGAAGAAGCTGCAGGCTTATTCCCCATGCACTTGCTTCCTGGCTGCAAACCTTAATACTTTGTTTCTGCTGTAGAATTTGTTAGCAAACAGGGAGTCCTGATCAGCACCCTTCTCCACATCCACATGACTCGTTTTTAATGTAGCACTGTGGTATACATAACAAACATCCGTTCAAAATCTGAGTCGGAGCTAAAAATAAAAAATGAAAAAACAGAAATAAGAATAAAAGGTCTTATCCTCATAATTAGGAAATTTTAGTCGAAAACAACACACATGTACACAAAGGTGTATCTAATAAGCAATATATAAGGCAATGTTAAGATTACAGTGCTAGCCTGGGCGTCATGGCAAAACACCAACTCTACAAAAAAATGCAGAAGTTAGCAGTGCATGCTGGCATGTGCCTGTAGTGACAGCTACTTGGAAGACTGAGGTGGGAGGATCACTTGAGCCCAGGAGGTCGAGGCTGCAATAAGCCGTGATCGTGCCACTGCACTCCAGCCTGGGAAACACAGCAAGACCCTGTCTCAAAAAAATCCCCAAACCCAGCACTTTGGGAGGCCGAGGCAGGCGTATCACCTGAGGTTAGAAGTTTGGGACCAGCCTGGCCAACATGGTGAAACTCCGTCTCTACTAAAAATACAAAAAAGTAGCCAGGCGCGGTGGTGCATGCCTATAGTCCCAGCTACTCAGGAGGCTGAGACAGGACAATCACGTGAACCCAGGAGGCGGAGGTTGCAGTGAGCCAAGATCGCACCACTGCACTCCAGTCTGGTTGACAAGAGCAAAACTCTGTCTTGAAAAAAAAAAAAGGCTGGGCGCAGTGGCTCACGCCTGTAATGCCAGCATTTTGGGAGGCCGAGGCAGGCGGATCACAAGGTCAGGAGATCGAAACCATCCTGACTAACATGGTGAAACCCTGTCTCTACTAAAAATACAAAAAATTAGCCAGGCGTGGTGGTGGGTGCCTGTAGTCCCAGCTACTCAGGAGGCTGAGGCGAAAGAATGGCGTGAACCCGGGAGGCGGAGCTTGCAGTGAGCTGAGATCGAGCCACTGCACTCTAGCCTGGGCGACAGAGCGAGACTCTGTCTCAGAAAAAAAAAGAAAAGAAAAAAGATTATGGTACTTTAATAGCTATTGTTCACAGAGCCTACACTACCTCTTTAATACTGTGCTTACTGAGAATATTAGTCTCAATTTAAACAAAATTATTATTTTTTTGAGATGGAGTTTCGCGCTTGTTGCCCAGGTAGAGTGCAATGGAGCGATCTTGGCTCACCGCAACCTCTGCCTCCCGGGTTCAAGCGATTCTCCTGCCTCAGCCTCCCGAGTGGCTGGGATTACAGGCATGCACCACCACGCCCAGCTAATTTTGTATTTTTAGTAGAGATAGAGTTTCTCCATGTTGGTCAGGATGGTCTTGAACTCCTGACCTCAGGTGAGCCACCCTCCTTGGCCTCCCAAAGTGCTGGGATTACAGGCATGAGCCACCATGCCCGGCCAAAAATAAAATATTAATCAACACATGGACACAGGGAGGGGAACATCACACATCGGGTCCTGTTGGGGTGTGGGGGACTAGGGGAGGGATAGCATTAGGAGAAATACCTAATGTAGATGACAGGTTGATGGGTGCAGCAAACCACCATGGCACATGTATACCTACGTAACAAACCTGCACGTTCTGCACATGTATCCCAGAACTTAAAGTATAATTAAAAAAAAATTATCTTCATCTATAGAAATTAGAAGTATAAGTTGATCAGGTTAATCAAAAAATTGTTTATAACTTGGAGCTAATGTTAACTGTCTTGTTTCTTAGAATTGTACAATGAGGTGCCGGGCACGGTGGCTCATGCCTGTAATCCCAGCACTTTGGGAGGCTGAGGCGGGCGGATTACTTGAAGTCGGGAGTTTGAGACCAGCCTGACCAACATGGAGAAACCCTGTCTCTACTAAAAATACAAAATTAGCTGGGCGTGGTGGCACATGCCTGTAATCCCAACTACTCGGGAAGCTGAGGCAGGAGAATCACTTGAACCCAGGAGGTGGAGGTTGCGGTGAGCCGAGATCGCGCCATTGCACTCCAGCCTGGGCAACAAGAGTGAAACTCCGTCTCAAAAAAAAAAAAAAAAAAAAAAGAAAAGAAAGAATTGTACAATGAGATAAAATAAAATCATATATTTGAAACTACTGCCAAGTACAGTGGCTCATACCTGTAATCCCAGGACTCTGGGAGGCCAAGGCAGGCAGATCACTTGAGCGCAAGAGTTCGAGACCAGACTGGGCAACATGGCAAGACCCTCTCTCTACAAAAAAAATACAAAAAAGTAGCTGGGTGTGGTGGTGTGCACCTGTGTGAGGCTGAGGTGGGAGGATCACCTGAGCCTGGGAGATCCAAGCTGTAGTGAGCCTCAGTCATCACACCACTGCACTCCAGGGCAACGGAGTGAGGCCTGTCTCAAAAAAAAAAAGTACTTTGAAACTATCAAGCAAACCATACTAATTTAAAACCAGGCCGGGTGCGGTGGCTCATGCCTGTAATCCCAGCACTTGGGCAGATCACGAGGTCAGGAGATCGAGACCATCCTGGCTAGCACGGTGAAACCCCGTCTCTACTAAAAATACAAAAAAATAGCTGAGCGTGGTGGTAGGTGCCTGTAGTCCCAGCTACTCAGGAGGCTGAGGCAGGAGAATGGCGTGAACCCAGGAGGCGGAGCTTGCAGTGAGCCGAGATAGCGCCACTGCAGTCCGGCCTGGGCAAAAGAGTGAGACTCCATCTCAAATAAATAAATAAATAAATAAATAAAATAAAAACCACACTAGGCTGGGCACAGTGGCTCATGTCTGGAATCCCAGCACTTTGGGATGCTGAGGCAGGTGGATCACCTGAGGTCTGGAGTTTGAGACCAGCCTGACCAACATGGAGAAACCCCATCTCTACTAAAAATAGAAAAGTTAGCTGGGTGTGGTGGTGCATGCCTGTAGTCCCAGCTACTCAGGAGGCTGAAGCAGGAGAATCACTTGAACCCAGGAGGCAGAGGTTGCAATGAGCCGAGATCGTGCCAATGCACTCCAGCCTGGGCAACAAGAGCAAAACCCCATCTCAAAAAAAAAACAAAACTAATTAATAATTAAAATCAATGAGGGAAGGCTTTTTAGAATAGGTTGTTGGAGCTAGATTTGGAAAGAAAAGTAAGGATATAAATTACTAATGTACAGAGGTAGAAGAGAGTGACCCAAGGCTGAGGACATTTCTAGGTGCCTTATGCCCGCTCAGAGGCCCACCTCACAGAGCTGCTGGAGGAGATATGTGACCGGATGAAGGAGTATGGGGAACAGATTGATCCTTCCACCCATCGCAAGAACTACGTACGTGTAGTGGGCCGGAATGGAGAATCCAATGAACTGGATCTACAAGGCATCCGAATCGACTCAGATATCAGCGGCACCCTCAAGTTTGCGGTGAGCTATGGGAATCGGTAGCTGGTTCTTGGACATTAAGGGGTTGTTGGAGAACCAATTAGAAAGTTAGGCTGACATCCTTGTCCTCCTCTTTGGAAGTGAAGGCAAGAGGCCTCTTATTGCCCTGTGTCACCCATTTCTCCCTTGGGTTGGCAGTGTGAGAGCATTGTGGAGGAATACGAGGATGAACTCATTGAATTCTTTTCCCGAGAGGCTGACAATGTTAAAGACAAACTTTGCAGTAAGCGAACAGGTAAGCTGCCCCCACTTTATCTCCTGTTCTAGTAGCTCTGTGGAACCTGAAACCTGACATTCCCTAACTCACCCATACACCCCCCTCCCAGAAACCTCTGGTATTAGGTCAAGAGCTGTCTTCCATTTCCCTTGGCTTAGGGACTTGGGGTGTTCCTCCACATTTTCTGTCAGCTTTCAGAATTTGTGTCCCCTTGACCCTGAGATACAGGTGAGAGGGCAGTGGGGATGTTTTATCATTTATAAGCATATATTATTCTGCAGAATGGTGGTTGCTGTGTGTTTGTGTCAGCTTGGTCTGGGAAATTTTCTTGATACTGGCATATATCAGTATGAGAATGGCATTCTCCTTTAAATTGTTTACCATTTGCAGATCTTTGTGACCATGCCCTGCACATATCGCATGATGAGCTATGAACCACTGGAGCAGCCCACGCTGGCTTGAAGGATCACCCCCAGGAGGGGAAAATGGTGGCAATGCCTTTTATATATTATGTTTTTACTGAAATGAACTGAAAAAATATGAAACCAAAAGTACAAACTGTGTTGTCTTTTCATGCCCGGAATTGCCCTTACATTAAGCTTGAAGATAAGGAGTTATAGACAGGAAAGATAATGGAGGAAAAAGAAGAGTTTTGGGATTGATACAGGATAAAGGTAGGAGAGGCCTGAACCTTTAATTCTTCTACCTTCTGAGATTCCACTCCACTCATAAACTAGATAAGCTTTCAGTCAGTGCCCACTCAATACCACGTCTTTAGGGTCTAATTGTGGAGAAGAGAAGAACCTCCATGAGGAAGCAGGGGAACATAAGTGTACGGTAGTGTAGAATACTAGAAATCCCTTGTGTTCATGGCTGTTGAAACATAAAGTAAGACAGGGCTTGGTCTTGAAGGAAATAACGGACATGCATTATTCTTCCTTCCCTGCCCATCCAGATGGAGGGACCAGCAAGAACAGAGACAGGAAGGGGAAAATGGATGTGACCAACTCAGCTGAAAAGTAAGGGCTTTATCAGATAGGGACAGACGAGGTAAGGAAGGTTGTTTAATGAGAGGCCTTGCTTGCCAGCCTAAGCTTTTAAATTTGATGCCAGTGGCAACAGTAAATTATATCTTTCTTATCTCTATCACTAGCCATTGTCAATCTGGACTATAAGTCTGTCCACACTTCTGTGTGTAGAGATTCCAGACTGGGGCATAGGGATGAAAACCTAAAGGATACCTTCTTTTGGAAAATTCTTTTTTTCTTTTTTTTTTCTGAGACGGAGTCCTGCTCTGTTGCCTAGGCTGGAGTACAGTGGCACGATCTCGGCTCACTGCAAGCTCTGCCTCCCAGGTTCACACCATTATCCTGACTCAGCCTCCCAAGTAGCTGGGACTACAGGCGCTCGCCACAGCACTGGCTAATTTTTTTTTTTTTTTTTTTTTTTTGTGAGACGGAGTCTCGCTCTGTCGTCCAGGCTGGAGTGAAGTGGCACGATCTCGGCTCACTGCAAGCTTCGCCTCCCGGGTTCATGCCATTCTCCTGCCTCAGCCTCCCAAGTAGCTGGGACTATAGGCACCCGCCACCACGCCCAGCTAATTTTTTGTATTTTTAGTAGAGACGGGGTTTCACCATGTTAGCCAGGATCGTCTCGATCTCCTGATTTCGTGATCCACCCGCCTTGGCCTCCCAAAGTGCTGGGATTACAGGCCTGAGCCACTGCGCCCAGCCCACACTGGCTAATTTTTTTGTACTTGTTAGTAGAGGCAGGGTTTCACCGTGTTAGCCAGGGTGGTCTCGATCTCCTGACCTCGTGATCCGCCCGCCTTGGCCTCCCCAAGTGCTGGGATTACAGGCGTGAGCCACCGCGCCCAGCAGAAAATTCTTAAACACCCTGAGCTTGAGGTATCCTTGTCTCAGGGTTTCAAATAGAATATCTCTGGTCCCAAGAACACCTCAAGGAGAGAAGACCTGAATAAACATTTCAAAGATTTTAAAAATTACATCATTTTAGAATCTAAAGGAACCTTAGAGGTTGTCTGGTTCACCTCTGCCCATTTTATTGATGAAGAAGCTGAGGCCCAGAGAAGCCATATAACTTCATGAAGTTCTGTATTTAATGGCAAAACTGGGTCTATAAGCTAACTTTCCCAAGTGCCAATCTGATCTAATATAGCTATAGAGTAGCTTCTATTTTAAGTCTTTTTTCTCTAATAATACCTTGCACTAAGCCTGGCGCATAGAATGCATATATTCCACAAAGCTCTCTTGTACCAAAAATCCCTACAAAATCTGACAAATTAACTAGAGCACACAGAGCAAGCATTCTGATATTTGTTGTTAACTAATATCAGCCTGGTGTTAATTCCATCTTCTCCGATCAGCCATAAGAAATGCTGTGTTCTCTCTAGTTTTCCAAACCAACTATTATAAACCTTATTTTTTCTTCTATGATGCATATAAGTAATAATTACATTTTTTCATGCCCCTGAAAGTATACCCAAGGTGCTGTCCATTTCGTGCTTCGTGCCTAAAAATGCCTTTCTCTTCCATCAGAAAGCTTATCAGAAGTATAAATGAGAGTACTCTTCAAGCCAGATGTGGTGGCTCATGCCCATAATCCCAACATTTTGGGAGGCCAAGGTGGGAGGATCACTTGAGTCCAGGAGTTTGAGACCAGCCTAGGCAATATAGTCAGACCCCATCGCTACAAAAAATACAAAAATTAGCCGGCATAATGGTGTGCATCTGTGGTTCCAGCGACTCTGGAGGCCGAGGTGGCAAGATCTCTCGAACCCAGGAGGCTGAGGCTGCACTGAGCTGTGATTGCACCACTGCACTCTAGCCTAGGCAACAGAGTGAGATCCTGTCTCAAATACAATAAAGAGAGTACTCTTCTGGAAACTTAAAACTGTTTTAATTTAGAAAACAAATTATTCATAGTTTTAAATAAATAAATTTAATGTTAATCAGTAACAAGTTACTTGTGATGCACCTTTCTGGTTTGTCAAAGTACAGTTGTTAAGAACTCTCCAGCTGGAGAGACTTTGTCATTGGTACACAAAGGATATGTCCTATATAGGAAAGGGTGGATGTTACCCTCTAGGCTTGATTAAGGATACACTTTGTGGGTTTTTTTATTTTTATTTTTTATTTTTTCCTGAGGCAGAGTCTCGCTCTGTCGCCCAGGCTGAAGTGCAGTGGTGCAGTCTCAGCTTACTGCAACCTCTGCCTCCCGGTTCAAGCGATTCTCCTGACTCAGCCTCCCAAGTAGCTGGGATTACAGGCATGTGCCATCATGCCCAGCTAATTTTTGAGTTTTTTGTAGAGACAGTGTTTCACCATGTTGGCCAGGCTGGTCTCAAACTCCTGGCTTCAAGTAACCCGCCCGCCTCAGCCTCCCAAAGTGTTGGGATTACAGGCATGAGCCACCGTGCCCAGCAGGAAGATACACTTTGCAAGCCTCTTATTTTTATTATTATTATCATTATTATTATTACTATCTTAGCGAGACAGGAGTCTTGCTCTGTTGCCCAGGCTGGAGTGAAATGGCATGATCATAACTCATTGCAGCCTCTAACTCCTGGCTTCAAGCAATCCTCCTGCCTTGGCCTCCTGAGTTTCTAGGATTACAAGCAAGCACCACCATGCCCGGCTTTGCACATGTTTTAATTCATATCACAAGGAATGCATGAATTTATCTGAACCCTCTGGAGGTTCATTATAATAAATTACAGCCCAGTATTTGGTAGAGCATATGCTCTTAACCTTGTAAATCTGATCAAGCTTCAAATGACTTCTTAGTTTATCAGTAAAATGTTAGAACTTAATAAACATTTCCAAAGACAGTGTTAAATGAGGTACAGATATAACAGGAAAGTTTATTATGTGAAAATTTAGTCCTTTAGAAATATGTTTTAGGGTTGGGCTTAGTGGCTTATGCCTGTAATCCCAGCACTTGGGGATACTGAAGTGGACAGATCAGTTGAGGCCAGGAGTTTGAGACCAAGCCTGGGCAACATGCCAAAAACCCATCTCTACCAAAAATACAAAAATTAGCCAGGTGTAGTGGCATGCGCCTGTAGTCCCAGCTACTAGGGAGGCAGAGGTTACAGTGAAGATTGCGCCACTGCACTTCAGCCTGGGCAATAAAGTGAGACTCAAAAAAAAGTTTAGGCCAGATGCAGCGGCTCACACCTATAATCCCAACACTTTGGGAGGCTGAGGCAGGAGGATCTTTTGAGCCCAGGAGTTCAAGACCACCCGGACAACATAGCAGGACCCTGTCTACGCAAAAAAATTAGCTGGGTATAGTGGCAGGCATCTGTAGTCCTAGCTACTCAGTAGGCTAAGGTGGGAGGACTGCTTGAGCCAGGGAGGTCGAGATTGCAGTGAGTCATGATCTCGCCACTGCACTCCAGCCTGGGCGACAGAGCAAGATCCTGTCTCAGAAAAAAACCAAAAAAAGTGAAGTGGCATGATCTCGACTCACTGCAACCTCCACCTCCTGGGTTCAAGTGATTCTCCTGCCTCAGCCTCCCAAGTAGCTGGGACTACAGGTGCCTGCCACCATGCCCGGCTAATTTTTGTATTTTTAGTAGAGGTGGGGTTTCACCATGTTGGCCAGACTGGTCTTGAACTCCTGATCTGAAATGATCCACCCACTTTGGCCTCCCGAAGTGCTGGGATTACAGGCATGAGCCACTGCCTGGCCAAAAAAAAAAAAAGTTTTATAGGATTTTTTAACTTAAAAAGCATTCATAGGTACAATATTCCTTTGAATATAGGACAGGGGCCAGGTGCAGTGGTTCACGCCTGTAATCCCAGCAGTTTTGGAGGCTGAGGCAGACAATCACTTGAGCTCAGGAGTTCGAGACCAGCCTGGGCAACATGGAGAAACCCCATCTCTACAAAAAATACAAAAATTAACCAGGCAGGGCACACCTGTAGTCCCAGCCACCCAGGAGGCTGAGGTGGGAGGGTGGCTTGGGCCCAGGAGGTTGCCGTGAGCTGAGATCTTGCCACTGCACTCCAGCCTGGGTGACAGAGCCAGACCCTGTCATAAATAAATAGGAATAAATAGCATGGGAAAGGGAAATAATATATGTTGAATACTTGTATAACAAGCACTTACACACTCATTTAATCTTTTTTTTTTTTTTTTTTTTGAGACAGGGTTTTGCTCTGTTGTCCAGGCTGGAGTACAGTGGTGAGATTATGGCTCACTGCAACCTCCACCTCCCAGGCTCCAGCAATCCTCCCACCTCAGCCTCCTGAGTAGCTGGGACTACAGGTGGGCATCACCAGGCCCAACTAACTTAAAAAATGTTTCGTAGAGATGGGGTCTTGCTGTTTTGCCCGGGCCGGTCTCAGACTCCCGGGCTCCAGTGATCCTCTTGGCCTCCCAAAGTGCCGGGATTACAAATGTGAGCCACCTTGCCTGGCCTCATTTAATCTTTACAACTCTAAGAAATAGATGTTGTTCCTATTTTATAGATGAAGAAACTAAGCTCAGAGAGATTAAGTGTCTTGCTAGTCAGCGAGGAGCCAAGACTTCACCCCCAGTGATCCTCTAATCCCTAGTCCAGTCATCTTTCTGTTATACCTCATTCTATGTAGTGGAGTCTCCAAGTGGCTGTATAAAGTAGTACTTTTTAAATATGGCTTGAAAAACTGTCTCCAAGTTTGAATGTATGCCCTCTGATTCTAGAATCTGTAGTGGAAAAGCATTATATCCTCTGTTCAGCCATTTTTCCTGACTATTCCTTATAAGACCACCCCTTTTACCTTTCTGGTCATTTTTTGTTTGTTTTCGCTGTTGTTGTTTGAGACGGAGTCTCGCTCTGTCGCCCAGGCTGGAGCGCAGTGATGCAATCTCGGCTCACTGCAACCTCCGCTTCCCCTGCTCATGCGATTCTCCTACCTGAGCCTCCCAAGTAGCTGGGATTACAGACATGCACCACCACGCCCAGCTAATTTTGTATTTTTAGTAAAGACAGGGTTTCTCCATGTTGGTCAGGCTGGTCTCAAACTCCCAGCCTCAGGTGATCCGCCTGCCTTGGTCTCCTAAAGTGCTGGGATTACAGGCATGAGCCACCGCGCCCGGCCTAATTTTTGTATTTTTAGTAGAGACGGGGTTTCAACATGTTGGCCAGGCTGGTCTCAAACTCCTGACCTCAAGTAATCTGCCTGTCTTGGCCTCCCAAAATGCTGGGATTACAGGAGTGAGCCACCAAGCCTGGGCTGTAGTATTTGAGACAAGCTTGCTCAGTCGCCCAGGCTGGAATGGAGTACATGGAGTGCAGTGGTGTGATCATGGCTCACTGTAGCCTCAACCTCCTGAGCTCAACTGATCCTCCAACCTCAGCCGCCCCAGTAGCTGGGACTATAGGCGCACACCACCTGGACTGGCTAATTTTTACATTTTTTGTAGAGGTGGAATTTCATCATGTTGCCCAGAGTGGACTTGAATTCCTGGTCTCAGGTGATCCTCCTGCCTTGGCCTTCCAAAGTGCTGAGACTACCACACCTGGGATTATAGGCATGAGAAACCACACCCAGCCCCCTTTCTGGTCATTTCAAATGCTGAATGTTTGTCTCTGCTACGTTTATGTATTCTGGGAGTCACCATTTATTATCTAGTTCACGTATGGATGTGAAAGCCTTTACAGATGAGTAAGACTATAGTTCCTTATCTTTTATTTTTATTTGTTTTTTAGAGACAAGGTCTCACTATGTTGCCCAATCTGGAATACAGTGGCTGTTCACAGGCGTGATCATTAGGCACTATAGCCTCAAACTCCTGGGCTCAAGCAATCCTCCTGCCTCAGCCTCCCTAGCAACTGAAACTACAGGCACATTCCACCTTGCTTGGCTTAAATATCTTTTTATTTATTTATTTATTTATTTATTTATTTATTGAGACAGAGTCTCGCTCTGTCGCCCAGGCTGGAGTGCAGTGGCACAATCTCGGCTCACTGCAAGCTCCGCCTCCCGGGTTCACGCCATTCTCCTGCCTCAGCCTTCCGAGTAGCTGGGACTACAGGCGCCCACCACCACGCCTGGCTAATTTCTTGTATTTTTAGTAGAGACGGGGTTTCACCGTGTTAGCCAGGATGGTCTCGATCTCCTGACCTCGTGATCCACCCGCCTTGGCCTCCCAAAGTGCTGGGATTAACAGGCGTGAGCCACCATGCCCGGCCAAAATATCTTTATAGCAACACAGTGAGTTGATGTCTCCAGGAGACAGTTGACAGTGACTCAAAAATCCCCTTACTGAGTTGCAGCTGATAGTTCACAATTGGCAGATGTGGTGCCTCATGCTTGTAATGCCAACGCTTTGGGAGACCAAGGAAGGAGGATCACTTGAGCCCAGAAGTTCAAGACCAGCCTGGGCAACATAGCAAGACCCTGTCTCTAAAAAAAAATAGGAAAAATTAGCCAGGTGTGTAGTGAGTACCTGTAGTCCCAGCTACTTGAGAGAGTGAGGTGGGAGGATCGCTTGCGGCCAGGAAGTTGGGCAGCAGTGAGCAACGATCATGCCACTGCATTCCAGCCTGGGTTACAGAGCAAGACCTTCTCTCAAAAAAAAAAAAAAATCACAATCATCATGTAAGACATACAGCTTAGGGCCAGGCGCAGTGGCCAACCTGGCCAACATAGTGAAACCTTGTCTCTACTAAAAATACAAAAATTAGCTGAGTGTGGTGGCATGCGCCTGTAATCCCAGCTGCTTGGGAGGCGGAGGCAGGAGAATCGCTTGAACCAGGGAGGCAGAGGTTGTAGTGAGCTGAGATCGTGCCACTGCACTCCAGCCTGGGCGACAGAGTGAGACTCCATCTCAAAAAAAAAAGAAAAAGAAATACAGCTTAGCAATGCTGACCTTGGTCTGAATTTATAGCTATGCCAATTACAAGCTATGACACTGGGTAGGATACTTCATCTAAGTCTTGGTTTTCTCTTTATTTTTTAATACCTATGAAACTTAGAGTTGTTGTGAAGATTAAGATAATGCACATTCCAGGCCAGGCACGGTGGCTCACGCCTGTAATCCTAGCACTTTGGAGACCAGCCTGGGCAACATAGTGAAACCCCATCTCTACTAAAATAGAAAAAAAAAAAAATTAGCCAGGCGTGGCGGCGTGTGCCACCCTGGAGGTGGAGGTTGCAGTGAGCCGAGATCACACCACTGCACTCCAGCCTGGGCAACAGAACGAGACTCTATCTCCAAAAAAAAAAAAAAAAAAAAAAAAAGGATAATGCATGTTCCACATTTAGAGAGTATCTGCAAATAGTAAGGGATCCTCCAGTTTAAGTTTTAGCTATTATCTATTAAATAGAGGAGTTTGGTTTACCATGTAGTTTAAGGGTTTAAATTTAGATTTTATTAGCCCACTTGTCCTTTGCCACTAGGGGGTGCTATTGCCTCCCTACATTTTAAAGAGGTCCTCCCAAGGTCACAACCTAAATTCTCAGCCTTCTCTCCCTTGCCCCTTCAAGTTCCCAAGCACTTAGTTATACTTGGATCTAGAGCTCACTTGGCTGCTTTATTCATGCCAATCTTTCTTCCTTAACATTCTCACCACCTCCCCAGGTCCTATCAGTGTTGAGAAGGAATCTAGGCCAGCTCCTGGGAGATGCCAGTTAGCCCCTTTGATCCTGTGCTTTCCAATTGCCCTTATAGCAGTCGATGTCAGGATTGGACAACTTCAAAACAAGTCCATAAAGTCCCCATGGCACTAGGGGCTCTGGGACCCAGTGTCGAGAGGCTTAGAGCATTGCTGTTCCCCACCCAATCACTAAAGCTCCAAGACAGATGATCCTGTGGCCTCTCAATAATTGTCCCTTTGGTAGTCTCATCCTGGGGCACTGAAGTTCAGTCCTGTGGTCTGCTGGTTAGTCTCTGTGGATAATTAACCAGAGAAAAGGAACCAGGTCAGACTATTCTAGGGTTATGTGGAAATCCTTTATGAGATGCTAAATGGGGAGCAAATGTTGATCAGTGAAGCTTTGAAGTCACAGGGGTCTTCAAAGGTAGCTGAGGTCAGTACTCCTCTGGAGCATTGCCTAAAGTTTTTTCCTGAGACCTAACTATCTGATCCCCAGGCCAGAAGAGCATTGGTTGTTAGGTGTGAAGCTGGGTATAAAGAAAATTAAGAAGAGAAAATAGGAATTTTCTATCTCTTTTTCCAAGTCCAAGCTAGAAACTCGGTTCTTTGTAAAGGAGATCTATCTAAACCTGGCTTAGGTGGATACTGAGACCTCTGATCCTTGTTACTGCTATGTGGTGAGATAAAAGGGCTATTCACAGCTGGGCACGGTGGCTCATGCCTGTAATCCCACTACTTTGGGAGCCCGAGGCGGGTGGATCACCTGAGGCAGGATTTCGAGACCAGCCTGACCAACATGGCAAAACCCCATCTCTACTAAGAATACAAAAATTAGCTGGGCGTGGTGGCGGCCGCCTATAATCCCAGCTACTCAGGAGGCTGAGATCGCACCACTGCAATCCAGCCTGGGCTACAGAGCGAGATCTGTCTCTAAAAAAAAAAAAAAAGGCTGTTCACTTGGGGCTGGAGGTTTGTAGATAAGATGCCCTGGTCCTTGGGTCAGTTCCCCTCTGCCCTTGGGTCAATGACTACTACAGGCTTAGGGAGGCACAAAGGTCCTGAAGCCTTGTCTACCGAGAGGAGTTAGAAAGTGGTGCGGAATATCACTTCAGGGTCGTGTCATGGTCTCCGGGGAGCACAAGGTAAGAGAGCATAGAAGACTGCCAAGTAGGAGAAGTGGCCCAGAGGCCCTAGAGAATGATGTGACGAAAGGGAATCTTCGATGAGGGGTTAGTCTGCGGCTCCTAATGTGTGGCTAAAGTGGAGTAGGCTGCTGTGTGGGGTTATGTGACCAGAGTGGCAGTGAGACTAAAGCCCATGACCCAGAGGCTGTGGCCGGCTCTGTAAGCTTTCATAGTAAGGGCGCAGTTGTTAAGACTTGGATTTCCTGCCATTATACACAGAACTGACAGCTCACAAAGCACTGGATATTCAGGCTCCTGCTTTTGCTTTTCTCCCCATATCGGGGTCTGTTAGTATCTATAATATCGTGGCCTCTGCTGACCTCAAATGATCTCCACCAAGCAGCTAACTCTGGCATCATAGCCTGTTGTCCACATGATGTCACCTCCATGGCCGTGAAGCCATTAACCAAAGACATTCCTCAAGAAAGCGCGCCAAGGCGGTAGGAGGATCAGGCAATGATCAGTTTCCATGATAGCATATTACGGAATTGGCTCCAAGGACCTTCAGAGGTCGAGTCCTGGAGCGTCTCCTTTAGTATTCGCCTCAGAGATAACCCCAAACGTGTTAAGGTCAAAGGGAAAAGCCAAGAGGGAAGTTAACTGAGTTCTCAGGCACCTACTTAGCCACCCGCACTTCCCCGCCCGCCACCCATCCACCTTTAATTAGCCCTAATCCGGGCGGTCCAATCCTCCCCGTCACAAATGCTGTCAAGGGCTAAGGTCCCGCCCCGCTTCCATAACGGACCAATGGCCGGGCCCGGGGAGAGTCCCCTGAGGGGCGGGCTTGGGTTCCGGCCAGTGGGCGGGGCCTCCTTGAGGACCCCGGGCTGGGCGCCGCCGCCGGTTCGTCTACTCTTTCCCTGAGCCGCCTCCTTTCAACCTTGTCAACCAGTCGGCGCGGCCTCTGGTGCAGCGGCGGCGGCTCCTGTTCCTGCCGCAGCTCTCTCCCCTTCTTACCTCCCCACCAGATCCCGGAGATCGCCCGCCATGGCTTTACTTACTGCGGCCGCCCGGCTCTTGGGAACCAAGGTGAGCAGCGAGGGGAGGGAGCACGCCGTCCCAGGGTGGGGCTGAGGCGACCGCAGGCCCTCCGGCGCCGGGGTCTCCCTCCCACACCCGTGCGCACCCTGCGCGCCTTAAAGGACCCTGCGCTTGGCTGGCCGCCAGCCCTGCGTGAAGCTCCCAGGACCATGTTCCGCGCTTCCCTTCTGGCTCCTGGGGGTGAAGTGCACGCCGTCCGCCCTCGGCCCGCAGTCTAGAGCGCGTGAGGAGGCCGACCCTGCTGTCACCCCGCATGTCTGAAATGAAAGGGGAAGGGATGCGTGGCCCTGAAATAGCAAGGAGCCGAGACAGGAACCTCTGGTAGAAGACTAGAGATGCGGTGTTCCACTGGAGTTACAGTCAGTTTTGTGGAGGGAGCGGGAGTGAAGAGATGTGCTCACTCTGGAGCAGTGGCTAATTTCGTCTTCTTTGTGGGAAGGGCCTTGTCAGTTCCCGAACTGCCTGTTTCCATTTCTCCAAGCCTGTTATTTAAGCCTTCGGTGACCACGCCAAGCACAAGAATGGGTCCTTCAGGCCCTCCTCTTTGTCCTTGGGACTCTTGCACTTTTTATATAGGAGGAGCTTGGGTGGGGTGGAGCACTTCTGTACAACCTCCTGCGTGACTGTCATATATGATTGCAGAAAGAACCAGAAAGGTGGTTCCACCAAACTGCAGGCCAATAAATGAAGATCCTTGGCAAGAGATACTAATGCCAAGGTCACATGACCGTCATACTACTTGGTTACCCAGGTTATGCCGTTCATCTTAAGTCTACTTTATCCAGGAACTTTCTCTCCTTTGGGGTCCTTTACTTGGTATTGATTGCCTTTTGGGTCATAGAAATACTGTTGCAGGTAATGATGCCTCCAATTTCAAATTGCAGTACTTTTAGTTCTAAGTAACTTGGCCCTTTTAGACAGAAACTGCTGTGCTGAGGGAGTCCCAGCCCTCTAATCCAAGTAGGGGACGGTCCCACAAGTGACCTTGACTTCTGCAAAGAACTTAGTTTTTTCTGCGGATAATTTAAAGCTGACAGCATCTGAAGGAAAGGAAAGTCTTAGGATGGTTTTGGCTTGCTGTATGTAATTTTTTTTTTTTTTTTTTTTTTTTTTGTGGTAGGATATTGCTCTGTCACTCAAGCTGGAGTCTTGTGGTGTGACCAAGGCTTCCTGCAGCCTCCACCTCCTGGGCTCAAGCAATCCTCCCACTTCAGCTTCCCAAGTAGCTGGGACCACAGGTGTGCACCGCCACGCCTGGCTAATTTTTTTTTATTTTTAGTAGAGGCAGCGTCTCCTTATGTTGCCCAGGCTGGTCTTGAACTCCTGAGCTCAAGTAATCTTCCTGCCTCGGCCTCCCAAAGCACTGGGATTACAGGTGTGAACCGCTGCACCTGGCCTGCTGTGCGTTATTTTTCATGGTTGGCACAAAGTGAAACTTGTAAGATTTACCTTGGTTCTTCCAGGCACCCAGTGGCAAGTACTAGCTGAGCATTTGGGAGATGCTTGTCTTACTTGGCTGTTGCTTCTCCTGCTGCTGGGGAAAAGGGTAAGGAAACCTCTTGGGAAATGAAGCAAGTTCTAGATAGCGTTTTGGCAGAATGGGGGACACTATAATTAGCTCATTTCTGAGCTGCTGACCCAGACCAGATAGTCTAACCCTGCAGTGAATGTGAAAAAGCCTTAGGATTTACCTATTGAATTTATTTTGCTCCTTAAGCCCATAGGGAAGCTCAGAACACTTTTGGGATGACAGAGCTACATAATTATGGTACCATTATTTTCCTATTAGAGATGGCCTGACGATCCTAGTAACCTATCAGTCGAAAGCCATTAGAAGGCTTTTGACCCTTAAAAGTAGGCCAGGTGCAGTGGCTCACACCTGTAACCTCAGCACTTTGGGAGGCAGAGGCGGGTGGATCACCTGAGGTCGGGAATTTGAGACCAGCCTGACCAACATGGAGAAACCCCGTCTCTACGAAAAATACAAAATTAGCCAGGCATGGTGGCACATGCCTGTCATCACAGCTACTTGGGAGGCTGAGGCAGGAGGATCGCTCAAACCCGGGAGGCGGATGTTGTGAGCCCAGATCGCGCCATTGCACTCCAGCCTGGGCAACAAGAGCGAAACTCCATTTCAAAAAAGAAAGGCGGGGGGGTGGTAGCAAAGCCCAATAATGAGTTTATTGGACTGGAAATCTCCTGAGAAATAAGCAATATGAGCAGGATACCAAGAAGCTTGTTGGCTTGTCAGCATTGCTAGCACCTGCCTGCGCTTTCTAGCTTAGCCTGTGGATAATGGTAGTCATAATTGGTAATTTTACTTTTGCTAGTAAGGTAGACTTTGGGAAGCAGTAATTTCTCACCAGGGAGAACTGACTTTTACCACTTTGAGTCTCAGCGTCAGGTGTAGTTTTACTTTTCTGAGAATAAATTTTTTTTTGTTTTGAGACAGAGTCTTGCTGTCACTCAGGCTGGAGTGCAGTGGCGTAATCTCCGCTCACTGTAACCTCTGCCTCCCAGGCTCAAGCGATTCTCGTGACTCAGCCTCCAGAGTAGCTGGGGTTAGCAGGTGTGCACCACCACGCCCAGCTAATTTTTTGTACTTTTGGTAGAGACGGGGTTTCACCATATTGGCCAGACTGGCGAATTTTTTTAACCTTACTAGGAGACAAAATGTGAATTAGTCATTATTCTATTGTTCTACTTTCACTGTCACATAATTTAAAACCCCTGAGGTAGAGAGACATTAATTCAGAGAGCTTTGAGATTATTTGACTTCTTGTTTATCCAAATGCATTAATGCTAAGCAATGGCCTTAGTATTATCTGTGGGTCAGTTTTGTGACATCAAAAATGTCTTTTCACAGATGATCTGGGTTTGGATTTGGGCTAGGAATTGAAGTAGGGCTACAGTTCACTTCTGGACTTTTGAAGTCAACATGCTTCACCAACCCTAGTTAAAGGGAACTGTCTCTTGAGCCACTGAAAATTGCTTCTCCAAGCTAGTATGTTTGAAACTGAGTAAATCAATTCAAAGATGTTTCTAGATTACTTCTTGACTTTTTCAAGACACTTAAATGCAAAGGAACCAATGGTTTCTTTACATAGGACTTATACCACTGTACAACATCACCTGTATAAGTCCTACTCAGAAATTGGGTTCAACACAACTGAGTTGGTTTTGTCCTGCAAAATATTTAGTTAGGTTTTAAAGCCCAAATTTTTTAAAGGTAAGGGCTCATATCTCTGTGCCTTCACTTTGACTATCAGCCTACCCAAAGTAACGGTGATTCCTTGATACTAGAATGGCAGGGGAAGCCTTATGGGGTGTTAGTGGTGAGATGATTGCTTTTGGTCTTCCTGGTGGGCTTTAGGTTGGTAGCAGGTGAATGAATGCATGGGGAGGCAGGAAGAATAGTATGGTAGGTAGCAGTGATAGAGTTGGCATTCCTGACTTAAAATCCAAGGGGCAGCAGAAGGGAAACCAGACTTGGTGGATTTCAATAAAGCCACACAATGATTCCTTCTGCCCTGTGTCAATGCTTTATGCAACAGAGTAGGATGTGAAATTTAAAACTGTAATGAGGCAACTGTAGCAATAGATCTTTCTTAGCATCTGATTGTCTTTCAGTTCTGGCTTCAACTGTGCTTCAGCTGCACAAATTCCTTAGTTCTCTGTTTTGGGTTTTTTTTTGGGGGGGGTGCTGGAGTGCAGTGGTGCAAACATGGCTTGCTATTACTACAGCCTCAACCTCATGGGCTCAAGCAATCCTCCCGAGTAGCTGGGACCATAGGCACACACAGCCACGCCTGGATAATTTTTTTGTAGTTTTTTTAGAGACAGGGTTTTGCCATGTTGTCCAGGCTGGTTTCGAACTCCTGGGCTCAAGCAATCCACCAGTCTCAGCTTCCCAAAGTGCTGGGATTACAGGCATGAGCCACTGCACCCAGCCCTCTGTATTTCTTTTAACATGATGCTATTTTAAAAGGTCTGTAAACTCACAGTGGGCATTGTCACCCGTAATGCTTGTTTATGTTGCAGTTTCCTGGATCCTACCTTCAGATTATGATTCTGCAGAGTAGGATGGGATCTGGAAAAGTTTCTTGTAAATCCCTAAAGTGTCAGGGAGGTAAAACTTGTAAGAACTTTTTTTTTTTTTTTGAGACAGAGTTTCGCTCTGTCGCCCAGGCTAGAGTGTGGTGGCTGGATCCCGTCTCACTGAAAGCCCCGCCTCCAGGGTTCACGCCATTCTCCTGCGTCAGCCTCCCGAGTAGCTGGGACTATAGGCGCCCACCACTGCACCCCGCTAATTTTTTGTATTTTTAGTAGAGATGGGGTTTCACCGTGTTAGCCAGGATGGTCTCGATCTCCTGACCTTGTGATCCGCCTGCCTCCGCCTCCCAAAGTGCTGGGATTGCAGGCGTGAGCCGCCGCACCCGGCCGTAAAACTTCTAAGAACTTCTAGCAGAAGTAAGGGAATAGTTTCTAATTCCTGAGAAAGTATTATGGTGACAGATCCTATATTCTTTATTCACTAGTATATACTTAGTGTACACATAATAAGTAGGTGTTCAAGAATTTTTTTTTTTTCTTGAGATGGAGTCTCATTCTGTCACCCAGGCTGGCGTGCAGTGGTGTGATCTCGGCTCACTGCAACCTCTGCCTCCTGGGTTCAAGCGATTCTCCTGCCTCAGCCTCCCTAGTAGCTGGGACTACAGGCGCATGCCACCACACTGGGCTAATTTTTGTATTTTTAGTAGAGATGGGGTTTCACCATGTTGGCCAGGATGGTCTTGAACTCCTGACCTCGTGATCCACCCGCCTCAGCCTCCCAAAATGCTGGGATTACAGGCATGAGCCACCGTGCCCGGCCAAGAAATATTTATTAGCTAGGCATGATGGCTCATGTCTATAATTCCAGCACTTTGGGAGGCTGAGGTAGGAGGATCACTTGAGCCCAGTAGTTTGAGATCAGCCTAGCAACATAGCAAGACCTGTCTCTTAAAAAAAAAAAAGTTCATTAAATTAAAGTACAGTAAGTGTTGGCCAGGCACAGTGGCTCACGCCTGTAATCCCAACACTTTGGGAGACTGAGGCAGGCGGATCACTTGAGGTCAGGAGTTCGAGACCAGCCTGGCCAACATGGTGAAACTCCGTCTCTACTAAAAATACAAAAATTAGCCAATCGTGGTGACAGGTGCCTGTAATCCCAGCTACTAGGGAGGCTGAGGCACAAGAATCGCTTGAATCTGGGTGGCAGAGGTTGCAGTGAGCTGAGATCATGCCACTGCACTCCAGCCTGGGCAATAGAGTGAGACTCATCTCAACAAAAGAACAGTAAGTGTTCCTACTGAAAGGATAGTTTAATACTTGTGATTCCTGGCTGGGCACGGTGGCAGGCACCTATAATCCCAGCTACTCGGGAGGCTGAGGCAGGAGAATCGCTTGAACCCAGGGGGTGGAGGTTTCAGTGAGCCGAGATCGCACCACTGCACTCCAGCCTGGGTGACAGAGACTCTGTCTCAAAAAACAAAAATAGACTTGTGATTCCTTTCTGAAGATGGAAGCTGGAGGAGTATCTTTTGCAGTCCTCCTTACTGAGTGATCAGTGCATCTTTTTTTTTTTTTTTTTTTTCGAGATGGAGTCTTGCCCTGTAGCCCAGGCTGGAGTACAGTGGCATGATCTCGGCTCACTGCAACCTCTGCTTCCTGGGTTCAAGCAATTGTCCTTTCTCAGCCTCCCGATTAGCTAAGATTACAGGTGTGCGCCACCACACCCGACAAATTTTTGTATTTTTAGTAGAGACAGGGTTTCATCATCTTGGCCAGACTGGTCTTGAACCCCTCACCTCAGGTGATCAGCCTACCTTGGCCTCCCAAAGTGCTGGGATTACAGGCATGAGCCACTGCACCCGGCCGTGATCAGTGACTATTCACGTGAAGAGACTGTTGGAAAATGACAGTTAGGTAGAATTATTAAGGAAATGTCTGTAAGTATGAAGGAGGTCAAAGTATGAAATCTGTAGATTGCTCAGGCTTTTAAGTGGCCTGACCATGTAATGCCAAACTGACTTCCAGTATCACCATTGTGAAACACACACATTAAATGGCTTTAGTTCTCTGACCTGGTTCTGGGGAGAGAGGAGCCTTTGTCCTACTTGTGTTCGTGTTCTCTGAATGCATGTTGTTCCTTCTGCATTGGAAGTGTCTAGCACAGGATTTTTTCCTACTGGTTATTAGTGTATTGTGTTTGCTCCATCAGCTAAGCCAGTCCTGCTGGCTTGGCAAGCTCTGATCTTTTGTTGATGAAGGACGAAGTCCCTGTTAAAATCAGGAGCTTCTCCCCCAAGGTTTTTCTGTCTTGTTTTCTAATTTTTTTTATTTTTTATTTTTTATTTATTTATTTATTTTTGAGGCGGAGTCTTGCTCTGTCGCCCAGGCTGGAGCGCAGTGGCACGATCTCGGCTCACTGCAAGCTCCGCCTCCCGGGTTCACGCCATTCTCCTGCCTCAGCCTCCCACGTAGCTGGGACTACAGGCGCCCGCCACCATGCCCGGCTAATTTTTTGTATTTTTAGTAGAGATGGGGTTTCACCATGTTAGCCAGGATGGTCTTGATCTCTTGACCTTGTGATCCACCCGCCTCGGCCTCCCAAAGTGCTGGGATTACAGCCTTGAGCCACCATGCCCGGCCTCTAATTTTTTTTAGTGTTATTATTATTTTGAGACGGAGTCTTGCTCTGTCACCCAGGCTGGAGTGCAGTGGCACAATCTCAGCTCACTGCAACCTCCGTCTCCCAGGTCCAAGCGATTCTCCTGCTTCAGCCTCCCGAGTAACTGGGACTATCGGCACGTGCCACCATGCCTGGCTAATTTTTGTATTTTTAGTAGAGATGGGGTTTCACCATGTTGGCCAGGCTGGTCTTGAACTCCTGACATCAGGTGATCCACCCGCCTTGGCCTCCCAAGGTGTTGGGATTACAGGCGTGAGCCACTGCATCCAGCCTGTTTTCTAATTTTTTAAATTATTTTTTGTAGAGACAGAGTCTTGCTTTTTAATTCAGAAATGCTGGGATTATAGGCATGAGCCACTGCGCCCAGCCTCCCCCAAGGTTTTAATGTTGGTTATGTGGATATGTGGTAGGACATATCCTGGATATGCGGAAGGACGGACAGAGTCTGGATGTACCTAGGATAGAGAATCAAAGAAAATTTGGCTTCTTGACTGTAGGGTGAGGGTGCTAGATGTGGAACAGTGATGGTAATAGGCTAAGGAGTAAGAGGAAAATAACCTATATTGAGTAAGTGGGGTTTTTTTGTTTTGTTTTGTTTTTTGAGATAGTCTTTTCTGTTGCCCAGGCTGGAGTGAGTAGCACAATCTCAGCTCACTGCAGCTTCAGCCTCCTGGGTTCAAGCGATTCTTCTGCCTCAGCCTCCTGTTGGAAATGCTTGTTCCCTGGTGCCGTAAAGAAATAGCACTTGAACATAAATTTAATTAATTTAATTTACTCAGCAAGGCCTTTTTTTTTTTGAGATTGAGTCTCGCTCTGTTGCCCAGGCTGGAGTGCAGTGGTGCGAACTCGGCTCACTGCAAGCTCTGCCTCCCAGGTTCACGCCATTCTCCTGCCTCAGCCTCCTGAGTAGCTGGGACTACAGGCGCCCGCCATGACGCCCGGCTAATTTTGTGTGTGTGTGTATTTTTTTAGTAGAGATGGGGTTTCACCCTGTTAGCCAGGATGGTCTCGATCTCCTGACAACATGATCCGCCCGCCTTGGCCTTCCAAAGTGCTGGGATTACAGGTGTGAGCCACCGCGCCCGGCCATCAAGGCCATCTTTATACTTTCTGCAGAAAGGGTACACGCCAGCAGTTTTGCCACGAGAGTACACTGAGCAAAGGAAACAGGGTCATTTATACCCTGACACATCCACCCTACTGCTGTGTCCAATTCCAGTTTCCATTTGCTGGAATGGGACCTCACATTTTGCATTTGTCCTGATTGGCTAGCAACTTAGAACTTTTTTTTTTTTAGACCAAGTCTCGCTCTGTCAACCAGGCTGGAGTGCAGTGGCACAATCTCGGCTCGCTGCAGGCTCCGCCTCCCGGAGCTTCTCCTGCCTTGGCCTCCCAAGTAGCTGGGACTACAGGCACCTGCCACCACACCTGGCTAATTTTTTGTATTTTTTAATAGAGACGGGGTTTCACCGTGTTAGCCAGGATGGTCTTGATCTCCTGACCCCGTGATCCGCCTGCCTCAGCCTCCCAAAGTGCTGGGATTACAGGCGTGAGCCACCGCACCCAGCCGCAACTTAGAACTTTTGGCAGAGGAGAACAAAGGAAGGTGTGAGTCACCATACCTGGCCTCTTTCAATTTTTATATTTTTTCATCTTACCACATTTGAGGGCTACAGCCCACCTCTATCAGTAATAGCAGACTCACTAGAGAAGTTCTTGTAATGGGTGGCAACAAATGAGCTCTTAGTGATTGTGGGGGAAACCTCTTCGTGATTGTGATAACCCCACCTCCACCCTATAGAGAATACTGGCTGTCAGACATTGTGAGCCAGGCCCTTGTCTTTGGAAGTAGCCCTCTCCATCTCTCCCCATGAAGGAGCTGACCTATTGAGTGAGATGACTGCCTGATTCACCTGAGAGCTGCTGTTCCAGTAAGGTGACTCTACAGGTGGCATGCATCCAGAAGCCAAAAGCCCAACTGTTACACCTCCAGGGTTAGGGGAGAAGCTGGGAGGTAGAAGTTCAGGGATGATTCAGAGGTTTGTAATCTACCTGTCTCATCACTCATCAATGAACATAACCTGAATGTACTGTTCAGAGCCATTCAGCAGCTTTCTTCGGCAGCCATGGGGTAGAGGAAATGAAATGTAGCCTTTGGTGTTACAGTCTTCAAGCACCTCCTGTCTAGAGTCATTTGCTCTGCTGGTGGCCATTAGGGTTAGTTAAATTTGTTTCCTCTCCCTGAGACTCCTCCCTTCTTGGTCCCTTAAAAAGAAAACTGGTATCTTTTCCTTGATGGCTGTTAAAAAAAAAAAGAAAAGAAAGAAAGAAAATTGGAACTTTATTTTGTATTCCACAGCTGGAAGGAATTATCCATTCACCTCTGCCTCAAGCTTGACTGCTTCTTTCCTGGGATCCAACTCCCAGGAAGTTCTGACACTTGATGGTAGGTGATAGGCCAATACATTTCTAAGAAACAAATATTTACTGAATTCAGCTATGCACAAGGCACCGTTCTAGATGCTTTTATGAAAATTATTTAGTTTACTTAACTACTCTGAAATTGGCTTTTATTATTACCATTTTAGAAATGTAAAAACTGAGACTTAGAAATTAGGTTACATAGCCAAGATAACACAGGGGGAAAGTGGCAGAACGTTAATTTAGGACTTGGTCCTTGGTAACTTCATATCTAAACTGTTTGGATTCAGTAGGTCTGAGGCCCAAGAAATGTGAATACTTCTGGCGAGGAGGTCACATTTTAAGTAACAAGACTTGACTACTTTTGCATATATGTCCTTATTGGAGCCTGAGAATCAGACTCTGAGTTAAGTAGTGTGTTATCTTAATTATGGAAATGGGAAGAGAAATAGTAGTTAATTGTTTTCCTTTGGTTGTCTTAGTTAATTAGTAATGGAGCTAGGACTAGAACCCAGACTTCCTTTCCTAACTCCAAATCAAGTGCTGTGTACTCTACATCATTAGATAAAGTTGTCCTAAGTTGAGTTTTTTCTACTCTACCCTTTTGAGCAATCTTACCAATGAATTGCTGCCTTTAAAATTCCTCTGGTAACTTTTTTTTTTTTAAGCTTCAGGTTTAGCAAAAAACATGACTGAACCTGACACCGAAGGGTGCCAGAAAGTGGCTATCAGGCTGAGTGCAGTGGCTCACGCCTGTAATCCCAGCACTTTGGGAGGCCGAGGTGGTGGATCAGAAGGTCAGAAGTTCGAGACCAGTCTGGCCAACATAGTGAAACCCCATCTCTACTAAAAATACCAAAAATTACCGGGGTGTGTTGGTGTGCACCTGTAATCTTAGCTACTCAGGAGGCTGAGGCAGGAGAATCGTGTGAACCCAGGAGAGGGAGGTTGCAATGAGCTGAGATCGTGCCACTGGACTCCAGCCTGGGTGACAGTGCGAGACTCCTTCTCAAAAACAAACAAACAAAAACAAAAAACAGAAAATCTGCCGGGCACTGTGGCTCATGCCTGTAGTCCCAGCATTTTGTGAGGCTGAGGCAAGTGGATCATTTGAGGTCAGGAGTTTGAGACCAGCCTGGCCAACGTGGTGAAACCCTGTCTCTACTAAAAAACTACAAAAATTAGCTGGGCATGGTGGCGGGTGCTTGTAGTCCTGGCTACTCGTGAGGCTGAGGCAGGAGAATTGCTTGAACCTGGGAGGCAGAGGTTGCAGTGAGCCGAGATCAAGTCACTGCACTCAGCCTGGGCAACAGAGCAAGACTCTGTCTCAAAACAAAACAAAACAAAGTCAGCTGGTTGCAGTGGCTCATGCCTGTAATCTTAGCACTATGGGAGACTGAGGTAAGAGGATCGCTTAAGCCCAGGAGTTCAAAACCAGCCGGGGCAATATAGCAAGACCCCCGTCTCTATAAGAAAAGTTTAAAAGATAAAATTAGCTGGCCGGGCACGGTGGCTCACGCCTTTAATCCCAGCACTTTGGGAGGCCGAGGCGGGCGGATCACGAGGTCAGGAGATCAAGACCATCCTGACTAACACAGTGAAACCCTGTCTCTACTAAAATACAAAAAATTAGCCAGGCGTGGTGGCGGGCGCCTGTAGTCCCAGCTACTTGGGAGCCTGAGGCAGGAGAATGGCGTTGAACCTGGGAGGCGGAGCTTGCAGTGAGCTGAGATTGCGCCACTGCACTCCAGCCTGGGCGACAGAGTGAGACTCCGTCTCAAAAAAAATAAAAAATAAAAATAAAAAATAAAAAAAAAATCACCACAGCAAACAACCACCCGCAATTAAAAGGTCTCTTGCTGGGCTGATGTAGTCTCTGGGACGTGGGGCCTCTATAATAGGGAATCTGTGGGACTCTAAACCATGGAATAGCTTGAACAAGGTTAACTGTAGAACAATAGTTTGAACTTATTAACATGTTTTCTTTGCCCATTTTTTTTTGTGAAAGAAAGGGCAAAGTTACATCTTCAGTGCTGGGTTCAGCTTCCTGTTTGCCCATGTAGGTGCAGGGCTATGAAGGGCTGTTTGTGCTGCCTATTTCTTGCTCAAATGATCCTCAGTAAGATAAGAGGAGACTCTTTAGGAAGTTAAGAAAAGGAGTTAAGGACAGCCCTGGTAACAACTTGAGGTGTTCCTCCTTTGCTTTGGGAACATACTGGCTTGGTCTGTGCTCTCTGAATTTACCTTTGGATTGATTCTTTTAAAAGTAATCTTTTCTGGCTGGGTGCGGTGGTGCATACCTATAATCCCAGCACTTTGGGAGGCTGAGAATGGAGGATCACTTGAGCCCAGGATCACTGGAGACCAGCCTGGGCAACATAGCAAGACCCCATCTCTACAAAAAAAATTTTTTTTTTTTTAATTAGCTGGGCTTGGTGACGTGCGCCTGTAATCCCGGCTACTCAGGAGGCTGAGGTGGAAGTATCACTTGAGCCCAGGAATTGAAGGCTACAGTGAGCTATTAACATGCCACTATACTCCAGCCTGGGGGAAAGAGTGACCTTTCTGAAGGGCCTCTTTTCATTCCTCCTCTCCACCCCAACAGAAATAGGGGAACTAAATTTTAAAAATTCTAAAAATCTGGGAGGTCGAGGTAGGCATATCACCAGATGTCAGGAGTTTGAGACCAGCCTGGACAACATGATGAAACTCTTGTCTCTACTAAAAATATAAAAATTAGCCAAGCATGGTGGTGTGTGCCTATAATCCCAGCTACTCAGGAGGCTGGGGCACGAGAATCACTCGAACCCGGGAGCCAGAGATCGCGCCACTGCACTCCAGCCTGGGCGACAGAATGAGACTCCATCTCAAAAAAAGAAAAAAAAAATCTAAGAAGCCTTCAGCCCTATGGAACTCTCACCCCAGGCAGGTAGCAATTTTTTGCACAGAGAGCAGTGCAGTAGTTACTAGAAAAGGTGTCTCTGGTCTTTTGACAAAAGGAGGACAGGTGCAGCCATGCTCCAGGATTAGTTTATTTCTGTGTGTAATCTTCTAAGTTTGCAAAGCACTTTTATGTCCACTGTAATTTAATTATCATGGGATTATTCTGTGAGGTGTGTGGTGAGTATTAGAGCCATTTTATAGAGCAGGAAACTTAGGCTTAATTTGATTATCTCAATTTGTTTTCAAAATCTAGTACAGAAAAATTAATTTCCTTGCCTCAGGCCGTATTTCTAGTTAGTAACCTGATTGGTCATCTTATTTCAAAGTTGGTGTATGGCCGGGTGCGGTGGCTTACGCCTGTAATCCCAGCGCTTTGAGAGGCCAAGGCAGGCGGATCACCTGAGGTCAGGAGTTTGAGACCAGCCTGGCCAATATGGTGAAACCCCGTCCCTACTAAAAGTACAAAAAAATTAGCCAAGCGTGGTGGTGCATGCCTGTAATCCCAGCTACTAGGGAGGCCAAGGCAGGAGAATCACTTGAATCTGGAAGGCGGAGGTTGCGGTGAGCTGAGATTGTGCCATTGCACTCCAGTCTGGGCAACAAGAATGAAACTGTCTCAAAAAAAAAAAAAAAGAAAAGAAGAAAACTCACAAAGTTGGTGTGGAACTTTTATTGCAACTTGACAATCTTATTTGAGGAAAAAAGAAACTGCCTGTACACATAGAAAAGCATAAACTAGCTAAACTATTTTCTCTCTCTCTCTTTTTTTTTTTTTTTTTGACAGAGTCTTGCTCATTTGCCCAGGCACAATCTTGGCTCACTGCAACCTCTGCCTCCAAGGTTTAAGCCATTCTCCCACCTCAGTCTCCTGAGTAGCTGGGATTACAGCTGCCTGCCCATACCACGCCTGGCTAATTTTTGTATTTTTAGTAGAGACGGGGTTTCACCATGTTGGCCAGGCTGGTCTTGAACTCCTGACCTCAGGTGATCCACCCACCTCAGCCTCCCAAAGTACTGGGATTACAGGCGTGAGCCACCGCACCCAGCCAAACTAATTATTTTCTTTTGACACTCTTAGAAACTTTGCAAGTTTCCATTTCTGCTAATGAGTAGTTTTCTGTCAGCTTCTTTGTAGATAATCTTTGTGCTTTTTCCAGGAGGGTCAGAAGTACCGTTGTGAAAGGCTGTCCTCTGCCTGTGGTCTTTCCCAGACTAGAGAGGTAGAAGTGCTGCCGAAAGACCAGGTGCAGGAGAGATCTTACCAGCAGTGTTAAGTAATTGCTCAGTTTCCTCGTTCGTTTTCCTTGGGGTCACTCAAAAATATTGACAACTGCCCTGTTCTGGAACCCAGATGATGGGAAAGAGTCTGTCTTCAAGGAATGCTAGTGAAGCTATAGATGAAAAAAAGCAGTTAAAACTCCTGCTGTCTCCATAGTGGTAACTCCTTCCAAACTGTTTGGGGACTTTTACAGCTTTCTTATGTCAAACTGCCCTAAGAGGCTAAGATGAAGAGAGAGAGGTTGAGTCACTGTAATTCCTTCTTGTTAATACAAAGGAGGGAGGGGTAACAGTTACATAAGGTTTTCTTTTTTGCTTTGCAGAATGCATCTTGTCTTGTTCTTGCAGCCCGGCATGCCAGTGCTTCCTCCACGGTAAGGTTTGGAAAAGAAGACTAAGAATAAGAATCATTGCGGCCAGCCTGACCCTGGGGCAGAGGATTTGGCAACCACCTGGCCTCTTATTATCCTGAATATTTCCTGGAAGTGTTTGTTATTATTGTTATTGTTATAGCTGCTATTATTATTATACTACTATTTAACAAATAATTTACTCAGTGGTATAGTGAGATGGGAATATCAATACATTTGCCTAATTCTTTTAAATGTTTTAAATAGTGTAAAATATACATAACATAAAATTTACCATTTTAATCATTTTTAAGTATATGCTTTAGTGGCAGTAGATATGTTTACATCATTGTGCAACCATCCACCTCCAGAACTTTCGTCTGCCCAAACCAAGAAACTGTTCCCATTAAACATTAACTCCTCATTCTTTCCTCCCCCTGCCTAATTCTTTTACCCTCATTGTGCAGAGTAGTTGACCAGACTTCCCTGGCAGATAAAGCCAACTTCTAAAAAGCAAATTCTTGACACCTACTTTGCAGGAAATCTAATAAACTTTTAGACCATCGCTTAGCCCTTCTACTTTTCTTTTTAGAATTTGAAAGACATATTGGCTGACCTGATACCTAAGGAGCAGGCCAGAATTAAGACCTTCAGGCAGCAACATGGCAAGACGGTGGTGGGCCAAATCACTGTGGACATGGTAAGGGTTGTGTGGCTTTGGCTGGGAAAAGTAGCTCTGTAATGTGCTTCAACAAAAGTAACGTTCTCTCCACTGACTATTCAAAAGCATTCTGTCCCATAGGCCCTGTAGGACAGCTTTAGGATGACTTTTCCCCATCCTTCAGATTCTGAGCAGCTCAGCTGATAGTTTCTCAACAGTTTTTAGCTTATTGGTCTCCATCCCCTTCTTCTAGAATGGAACTCATTCTGTTTGTTTTGATTGGTTGGAATTTGAGGGTAGGGTATGCTGGGGAGTGGTTGAGTGGGCAGAAGAAAAAAAGTGAAATACAATAAGAAAAGGAATCAGAGGCAGAAATATTAAAGATAGTAGGCTGGGCACAATGGCTGATGCCTATTATCCCAACATTTTGGGAGGCTGCAGACGGAGAATCACTTGAGGCCAGGAGTTAACAACCAGCTTGATCAACAAAGGAAGATACCATCTCTATGAAAGAAAAATTTTAAAAATTAGCCAGAGATAGTGGGATGCCCCTGAAGTCCCAGCTACTGGGGAGGCAGAGGCAGGAGGATTGCTTGAGCCCAGGAGTTCAGGGCTGCAGCGAGCCATAATTATGCCACTGTAGTATAGCCTGGGCAACAGAGGGAGACTCTATCTCTAAAACAAACAAAAAAGAAAGATAGTGATTTCTCAACTTAAAAAATTTCATTTCCAGGCCTGTTGCAGTGGCTCATGCCTGTAATCCCAGCACTTTGGGAGGCCGAGGTGGGTGGCTCACCTGAGGTCAGGAGTTCGAGACCAGCCTGGCCAACATGGTAAAACTCCGTCTCTACTAAAAAATATAAAAATTAGCTGGGCATGGTGGCAGGCAACTGTAATTCCAGCTACTCAGGGAGGCAGGAGAATCACTTAAACCCAGGAGGCAGAGGTTGCAGTGAGCCGAGATTGCGCCATTGCACTCCAGCCTGGGTAAGAGTGAGACTCCATCTGGGGGAAACAAAAAAAAAAGATCAGCCTGGGCAACATGGCTGGCAAAACCCTGTTTCTTTTCTTTTTTTTTTTTTTTTTTTAAGACGGAGTCTCACTGAGTCACCAGGCTAGAGTACAGTGGCGTGATCTCGGCCCACTACAACCTCTGCCTCCCAGGTTCAAGCAATTCTGCCTCAGCCTCCCAAGTAGCTGGGATTACAGGCCCGCACTACCATGCCCAGCTGATTTTTGTATTTTTCGTAGAGACGGGGTTTCACCATGTTGGCCAGGATGGTCTCGATATCCTGACCTCGTGGTCCGCCCGCCTTGGCCTCCCAAAGTGCTGGGATTACAGGCGTGAGCCACTGCGCCCGGCCTAAACCCCATTTCTTAAAAAAAAAAAAAAAAAAAAAAAAAGAAATACAAAAAATTAGCCAGACATGGTGGCACGTGCCTATAATCCCAGCTACTCAGGAGGCTGAAGTGGGTGGATCACCTGAACCTGCAAGTCCAGGCTGCAGTAAGCCGTGATTGTGCCACTGCGCTCCAGCCTGAGTGACAGACTCTGTGAGAGGCTCTAGTGATCTTCCCTCCTCCTCAGCCTCCCAAAGTGCTGGGATTACAGGCATGAGCCCCACCGCACCTGGCCACAAAGTTTCTTTTTTTTTTTTTCCTTTTTTTTTTTTTGAGATGGAGTTTTGCTCTTGTCACCTAGGCTGAAGTGCAATGGTGTGATCTTGGCTCACTGCAATCTCTGCCTCCTGGGTTCAAGCGATTCTCCTGCCTCAGCCTCCCAAGTAGCTGGGATTACAGGCACATAGACCATGCCCGTTAATTTTTTTATTTTTAGTAGAGACAGGGTTTCACCGTGTTGGCCAAGGCTGGTCTCAAACTCCTGACCTCAGGTGATCCACCTGCCTCGGCTTCCCAAAGTGCTGGGATTACAGGTGTCAGCCACTGTGCCCGGCCACAAAGTTTAATTCTTTAGTAAGCTGACTCCTCAGACATCTCTCACCAAATGAAGTCTTACAAGTCTAAGAATAAATTTTCTCTCCCAGATCCCATGAAGCTCTAACAAGTTCTAGTCTGAATCATTCTGATTACTGGCCACAGTCTCTTTTTTTTTTTTCCTTTTTTCTTCATCCTCTTTAGATGTATGGTGGCATGAGAGGCATGAAGGGATTGGTCTATGAAACATCAGTTCTTGATCCTGATGAGGTAAGACATCTTCATGTCAATTACTAATAATCATTAAGTTTGTGCAAATATGCAAACCGTGGATTAGACCAGTAAGGGTAAGCACAAAACAGAGCACCTAGCTTCATATATTGGAAGGTAGAGAAGACATATGTATGGAATAATTGAAGAACAAATTTACCTTTTAAATATATCAACTAGTAAAAATAAAAGTACAAAACCAGAAGTAAGTTATGTGAAGATTTAAGCTTTAAAAGTTCTGTTCTGGGCCGGGTGCAGTGGCTCACGCCTATAATCCCAGCACTTTGGGAGGCTGAGGCGGGCAGATCATGCGGTCAGGAGGTTGAGACCGTCCTGGCTAACACGGTGAAACCCTGTCTGTACTAAAAATACAAAAAATTAGCCGGGCATGGTGGCAGGCACCTGTAGTCCCAGCTACTCGGGAGGCTGAGGCAGGAGAATGGTGTGAACCCAGGAGGCGGAGTTTGCAGTGAGCTGAGATCGCGCCACTGCACTCCAGCCTGGGCGACAGTGTGAGGCTCCGTCTCAAAAAAAAAAAAAAAAAAATTAAAAATTATATTCTGGGCTAGGCATGATGGCTTGCCCCTGTAATCCTAGCACTTTTGGAGCCCAAGGTGGAGCATTGCTTGAGGCCAGAAGATTGGGACCAGTCTGAGCAACATAGCAAGACTCCACCTCTACAAAAACAATAATTAATTAACATAAAAAGTCCTACTCTAACTTGTTGTAAGGTCTGATGAGTAAGACCAGTCGTGTGACTTCCAGGCTATAAACTTGAGTTGTAATTCTCTCTCTTCTCTCTCAAGGGCATCCGTTTCCGAGGCTTTAGTATCCCTGAATGCCAGAAACTGCTACCCAAGGCTAAGGGTGGGGAAGAACCCCTGCCTGAGGGCTTATTTTGGCTGCTGGTAACTGGACATATCCCAACAGAGGAACAGGTAAAGCAGAAGGATGTTATTAGCTCTTCTCATTCCCCTTCTTCATTGCCTTTCTCTAATCTCAGACACTTAATGCTGATCCGGCATTTATAGAGATGTGTAGTGAGGGGAAGGAATCAGAGCAGAGTTCTGCTGTGTAAATGGATTGGGTTGAACTCTCTTGGGTTTTCTTTACTCAGATGTTGCTGTCCTTTTTTATTTTTCTCCTTCCTTGTCCTTGCTGGTGTTCTGAGCACTGTCTCTTTTTCCACAGGTATCTTGGCTCTCAAAAGAGTGGGCAAAGAGGGCAGCTCTGCCTTCCCATGTGGTCACCATGCTGGACAACTTTCCCACCAATCTACACCCCATGTCTCAGCTCAGTGCAGCCGTTACAGCCCTCAACAGTGAAAGTAACTTTGCCCGAGCATATGCACAGGGTATCAGCCGAACTAAGTACTGGGAGGTAGGAAATTTGGGTGGGGTGATCGGTGTGTGATGGGGATTCAAAAGACTTGAGTGTGAAGGGAGGGAAAAAAATATAGAATCTTCAGAAAAATTACCTCCGAATTAATCAGAAACTAACTTAACAAATTTTCATTGGAGGCTTGTTTTTTGTCAGTTGTTGGAATTACAGAGCTAAGTAGAGCATGGTTTCTATCACCAAGACTGTTTGTTTGGTTAGGCTGACACACGTGTAAAAAAATAAATTATTAAAATTCCATAGTCGGCCGGGCACAGTGGCTCATGCCTATAATCCCAGCAACTGGGGAGGCCAAGGCGGGCATATCACGAGGTCAGGAGTTCAAGACTAGTCTGGCCAATATGGTGAAATCCCATCTCTACTAAAAATACAAAAATTAGCCAGACGTGATGGCGGGTGCCTGTAATCCCACCTACTCAGGAGGCTGAGGCAGAAGAATCACTTGAACCTGGGAGGTGGAGGTTTCAGTGAGCCGAGATCGCACCACTGCACTCCAGCCTGGGCGACAGAGTGAGACTCCATCTAAAAAAAAATTCCATAGTCTTGCTGTAACAGAGTTATGTACACACAGCTGTTGAAACGGAAAAGAGACCTAGGTAGGTGGCTCACACCTATAATCCCAGTGACTCATGAGGCTGAGGTGGGAGGATTGCTTAAGGCCAGGAGTTTGAGATCAGCCTGGGCAACATAGTGAGATCCCATCTGGACATAAAAAAGGAAAAAACAAGAAAAGAAAAGGATGTGACTTAACTGCAGGGTCCCTGAGGAAGGTTTCACAGAGCAGTCTCACGCTAGCGCCAGAGGGTCACTTTCCCTCCCCATCTTCTTCAAATACAGAAAACTTTGAGAAATCTTACAAGTTGGGAGAACAGCAGTTGCAACTCTGGAGTCTAGGAGGACTAATGCCAGTCAGTCATGTTCTCGGCTAGCCAATCTAAGATACCCATCAGGAGTGGGAGAGTGGTTAGTATCCTTGGAGTAGGCTCCAGATCCAGAAACAAATGAGCTTTATTCTCTGAAAATGAAAAGTGTCCTTAATAGTTTACAGCTCTGGTTAGGGTATGGAAAGATTGTTTCTTATCCCAATGCATAGTACATAATTCCTTCCATCCTCTTCTAGTACCCCACAAACTCAAACACTGGGTAAAAGTACAAATTATCTGGCTAGGTTTACAGGAGAATGTACCATTTTCTTTTGTTTGTTTCTTTTTTTTTTTTTTTTGAGACGGAGTCTCGCTCTTTCACCCAGGCTGGAGTGCAGTGGCGCAGTGCAGTGGCGCAGTGCAGTGGCGCGATCTCGGCTCACTTCAGGCCCTGCCCCCCGGGGTTCACACCATTCTCCTGCCTCAGCCTCCCGCGTAGCTGGGACTACAGGCCCCTGCCACCTCGCCCGGCTAATTTTTTTTCTTTGTATTTTTAGTAGAGACGGGGTTTCACCGTGTTAGCCAGGATGGTCTCGATCTCCTGACCTCGTGATCCGCCCGCCTCGGCCTCCCAAAGTGCTGGGATTACAGGCGTGAGCCACCGCGCCCGGCCTTTCTTTTGTTTCTTATTTGGAGATAGGTAGTATAGGAACAGAAAATTTTCTTTTTACAAAGCAGGTACATTAAATGATTTTTGGCCAGGAGGTGCCAGCCACCAGGAAGGCCCTAAAGAGTTCACTGTGGTGCAAGACACAGAAGAGCATGATCCACTGCTCTGATGCAACCCCCTTGGGTCCTTGGCAAATCTAGATTCATTTAGTTGGTCAATATTAATTCGGCACCAACTGTGTGTAGAGAATTGTGTTTGCAGTTGAGGAAGACAGAGAGCATTTAAAATTGATATTAACTTGGTTGGCATTGGGGAGTTGGTATCAGAATGATGCAAAATATATACATTCACACCACATAAAGCATTTATTTATAAAGGCTTATTTAGAAACACTTTAGGTGGTATGAATGTGTATATTTGTACCTGCACACATTAGCAGGTACAAAAGATCATATAATCTTAATATTTTATTTTTCATTTTCTTTATTTATTTTATTTTTTTGAGATGGAGTCTCGCTGTCACCCAGGCTGGAGTGAAATGGCCTGTGAGCCACCGTGCCCAGCCATTTTTATTTTTATTTTTTTAGAAATAGGTCTCTCTCTAGTCACCCAGGCCAGGATGCAGTGGCATGATCATAGCTCACTGTAACCTCGAACTCCTGGACTCAAGTGATCCTCCCGCCTCAGCCTCCCAAGTAACAAGGACTATAGGCACATGCCGCCATGCCTAGCTGGCATTACAGGCGCACACCACCACTCCTGCCTAATTTTTGTGTGTGGTTTTTTTTTTTTTTTTGAGACGGTGTCTTGCACTGTCGCCCAGGTTGGAGTGCAATGGCACGATCTTGGCTCACTGCAACCTCCACCTCCCGGGTTCACACGATTCTCCTGCCTCAGCCTCCCGAGTAGCTAGGATTACAGGCGCACACCACCACACCCGGCTAACTTTTTGTATTTTTAGTAGAGACAGGGTTTCACTATGTTGGCCGGGCTGGTCTCGAACCTCTGACCTCGTGATCTGCCCACCTCGGCCTCCCAAAGTGCTGGGATTACAGGCTTGAGCCACTGCGCCTGGCCTTGTCTTTTTAATAGAGACAGGGTTTCACCATGTTGGCTAGGCTGGTCTAGAATGGCTGGTGCAGAACTCCTGACCTCAGGTGATTTGCCCACCTCTTCCCAAAGTGCTGAGATTATAGGCGTGAGCCACCACGGCCTTTTTGTTTGTTTGTTTGTTTTGTTTTGTTTTTTTGAGATGGAGTCTCACTCTGTTGCCCAGGCTGGAGTGCAGTGATGCAGTCTCAGGTCACCACAACCTCTGCCTCCTGAGTTCAAGCGATTCTCCTGCCTCAGCCTCCCCAGTAGCTGGGACTACAGGTGCACACCACCACGCCTGGCTAATTTTTGTTTTTTGTTTTTTTTTTGTTTTTGTTTTTGTTTTTTTTTGAGATGGAGTCTTGCTCCGTTGCCCAGGCTGGAGTGCAGTGGCGTGATCTCAGCTGATTGCAAGCTCCGCCTCCCTGGTTCAAGCGATTCTCCTGCCTCAGCCTCCTGAGTAGCTGGGACTACAGGCACCCACCACCATGCCTGGCTAATTTTTTGTATTTTTAGTAGAGTCGGGGTTTCACCATGTTAGCCAGGATTGTCTTGATCTCCTGACCTCGTGATCCACCTACCTCGGCCTCCCAAAGTGCTGGGATTACAGGCGTGAGCCACTGCGCCTGGCCTTGTTTTTTTTGTTTTGTCTTGTCTTGTTTTGTTTTGTTTTGTTTTGAGACAGAGGCTCACTCTGTCTCCCAGGCTGGAGTGCAGTGGAGGGATCTCTGCTCACTGCAAGCTCCGCCTCCCGGGTTGACGCCATTCTCCTGCCTCAGCCTCCCGAGTAGCTGGGACTACAGGCGCCCGCCACCACGCCCAGCTAATTTTTTCTATTTTTAGTAGAGACAGGGTTTCACTGTGTTAGCCAGGATGGTCTCGATCTCTTGACCTCGTGATCTGCCCACCTCGGCCTCCCAAAGTGCTGGGATTACAGGCGTGAGCCACCGCGCCCGTCCAGGCCTTGTGTTTTTAATAGAGACAGGGTTTCACTCTGTTGGCCAGGCTGATCTCAAACTCCCGACCTTGTGATCTGCCTGCCTCGGCCTCACAAAGTGCTGGGGATTATAGGAGTGAGCCATGGTGCCCAGCCTTCTTGAGCTTTTAAGGAGTTTTTTTACATATACCTTAAGAGGATGATCTTCTGCACGAACATTTCTTCTATAATAATTTCCATTAGGCCAGGCGCAGTGGCTCACGCTTGTAATCCCAGCACTTTGGGAGGCCGAGGCGGGCAGATCACGAGGTCAGGAGATCGAGACCACGGTGAAACCCCGTCTCTACTAAAAATACAAAAAATTAGCCGGGCGTGGTGGCGGGCGCCTGTAGTCCCAGCTACTCGGAGAGGCTGAGGCAGGAGAATGGCGTGAACCCGGGAGGCGGAGCTTGCAGTGAGCCGAGATCGCGCCACTGCACTCCAGCCTGGGTGACACAGCGAGACTCCGTCTCAAAAAAAAAATAATAATAATAATTTCCATTAACTCTAGGTGAATAGTGTAATCTCTTGAGTTGAAAGAGTTTAATTAGCTTCTAGGCCTCTAATTGACTTAAGATCACTCAGAACAAGGAGATTGATTGCTCTGATGCAACCAGCTGTTTAATTGTGAAGTAGCCTTAAGCTGTTGAATTTAGTCAAATTTGTGAAGTAGCTGACAGATCAAGTTTTGCTAGTAGGCCAGGCATGAGGACTCATGCTTGTAATCCCAGCACTTTGGGAGGCCACGGCAGGCAGATCACTTGAGGTCAGGAGTTCAAGACCAGTCTGGCCAACATGGCAAACCCCATCTCTACAAAAAAATACAAAAATTAGCTGGGCGTTGTGGTGCACACCTGTAATCCCAACTGCTCGGGAGGCTGAGGTAGGAGAATCGCTTGAACCTAGGAGGCATAGGTTGCAGTGAGCCAAGATAACACCACTGCACTCCAGCCTGGGTGAGGATAAACCAAAAATATATGCTTTTTATTTACCAACTTTTTTTTTTTTTTTTTTTTTTTGAGACAGAGTCTTGCTGTGTCGCTCAGGCTGCAGTGCAGTGGCACGACCTCGGCTCACTGCAACCTCCGCCTCCCAGGTTAAAGCAATTTTCCTGCCTTGGCCTCCCGAGTAGCTGGGACCACAGGCGCACGCCACCATGCCCATCTAATTTTTGTATTTTTAGTAGAGATGGGGTTTTGCCTTGTCGGCCAGGATGGTCTCGATCTGTTGACCTCGTGATCCGCGCGCCTCAGCCTCCCAAAGTTCTGGGATTACAGGCGTGAGCCACCGTGCTTTGCCTGTTTATCAGCTTTTTAAAAAGTGGCATGGGCTGGGTGCAGTGGCTCACGCCTGTAATCTCAACACTTTGGGAGGCCGAAGAGGGTGGATAACCTGCGGTCAGGAGTTCGAGACCGACCTGGCCAATATGGTGAAACCCCATCTCTACTAAAGATACAAAAAATTAGCCAGGCATGGTGGCGCACGCCTGTAATCCCAGCTACTCAGAAGGCCAAGGCACAAGAATCGCTTGAACCCTGGAGGCGGAGGTTGCAGTGAGCTGAGATCGCGCCATTGCACTCCAGCCTGGGCGACAGGGTAAGACTCCGTCTCAAAAAATAAAAGTGGCATGAGTTAATAACGTAAGCTAGGTAATGCTTCTTGGCTACATGGGTGACCTTGTGCAAGTTAACTTAGCTAAGCCCCAATTTCCTCATCTATAAAAAGAGGTATATGTTACCTTACAGGATTATTGTAAGAAAAGAAAAAGTAATACTGCAAATAATATAACTAGCACAGTACCTGTTGCATAGTAAGTGCTTAAAGAATGGAAGCCTCGGCCAGGTGCGGTGGCTCGCTCCTGTAATCCCAGAACTTTGAGGGGCCAATGCGGGCAGATCACCTGAGGTCGGGAGTTCAAGACTAGCCTGACCAACATGGTGAAACCCCCCTCTACTAAAAATACAAAATTAAGCCAGGCATGGTGATGCATCCTGTAATCTCAGCTACTCAGGAGGCTGAGGCAGGAGAATGGCATGAACCCGGGAGGCAGAGCTTGCAGTAAGCCGAGATCGCGCCACTGCACTCCAGCCTGGGTAACAGAGCGAGAATCCATCTCAAAAAAACAAAAAAGAATGGAAGCCTTTGTTATTAAACAACAGTTGAATATCACTGTTTGATCCTTGGCACATACAGTGAATTTTCTTTGAAAGATGGAACATAGAATTCATTATTAAAACCTAGTGTCTTTTTTTTTATTTTTTGAGATGGAGTCTCACTCTGTCACCCAGGCTGGAGTGCAGTGGCACGATCTCGGCTCACTGCAAGCTCCACCTCCCGGATTCATGCCATTCTCCTGCCTCAACCTCCCGAGTAGCTGGGACTACAGGCGCCTGCCACCACACCCGGCTAATTTTTTGTATTTTTAGTAGAGACGGGGTTTCACCGTGTTAGCCAGGATAGTCTCGATCTCCTGACCTCGTGATCTGCCCGCCTCGGCCTCTGAAAGTGCTGGGATTACAGGCATGAGCCACCGTGCCCAACCCCTTTTTTTTTTTTTTTTTTTAAGTCAGAGTCTCACTCTGTGGTCCAGGCTGGAGTGCAGTGGCACAATCTCGGCTCACTGCAACCTCCACCTCCCGGGTTCAGGCAATTCTCCTGCCTCAGCCTCCCGAGTAGCTGGGATTATAGGCGCCTACCCACACCACGCCTGGCTGATTTTTTGTATTTTTAGAAGAGACCAGGTTTCACCATGTTGGCCAGGCTGGTCTTGAACTCCTGACCTCAAATGATCTGCCAGCCTCAGCCTCCCAAAGTGCTGGCATTATAGGCATGAGCTGCCGTGCCTGGCTGTAAAACCTAGTGTCTTAACACATTGAACGTCAAGTCATGGTGTAGTGAAAAAGATCATGATTAAACATATCAGAGGGCCAGCCATGGTGGCTCACACCTGTAATCCCAGTACTTTGGGAGGCCAAGGCAGGCAGATCACCTGAGGTCGGGAGTTTCTAGACTAGCCTAACCAACATAGAGAAACCCCGTCTCTACTAAAAATACAAAATTAGCCGGGCATGGTGGCACATGCCTGTAATCCCAGCTACTCAGGAGGCTGAGGCAAGAGAATCACTTGAACTTGGGAGGCGGAGGTTGCAGTGAGCTAAGATTGCACCATTGCACTCCAGCCTGGGCAATGAGAGTGAAACTCTGTCTCAAAAAACCATATCAGAGTTCAAACTTGACTTTGGCATTTAACCTAATACTATGAGCCTTAGTTTGCTCATCTTTAAAATGGCAGTCATTATATACTTTGTAGTAGTAAGCGTTGGGAATAATGTTTTAGTGTACATTAGATGGTATTACAAATCACTTAGTGCCTGGGTCATAATAGTTATTCGGTGAAATGGTTATGATTGTTATTCTCTACTTTCAAACACACTCAATATATAACAACCCATCATATAACTAACCATCAACCCAAATAGCCCCAATTCATGGAGGACAGACAATATCCCTGCCTAATTCTTCTTTACTGATAATTCCTTTTTTTTCTCCATCTTGCTCCCCTTCTGTCAGTTGATTTATGAAGACTCTATGGATCTAATCGCAAAGCTACCTTGTGTTGCAGCAAAGATCTACCGAAATCTCTACAGAGAAGGCAGCAGTATTGGGGCCATTGACTCTAACCTGGACTGGTCTCACAATTTCACCAACATGTTAGGCTATACTGATCATCAGTTCACTGAGCTCATGCGCCTGTACCTCACCATCCACAGGTAAGCTAGACCTAGCAAGCATAGCCACTAGGTGCCTCAATTGGTGGGAAATTTTTTTAAAAGCTCCTTTATGTTCTCATCTTCTGAGAACAGGTGATAGGCAGCAAGAAGACAGAAACGTGGCATAAAGGATGATACAAGGCAAGAAAGGGGTCTAGTAAGCAAGGTCAGGAGGCCTAAAGAAATTACTGTAACCATGCTAAGAACAAGATGGTGCTTCTGGCTGGGAAAAGGTACTAGCTGCTCACATTAGATGGTCCTTCAGCTTTCCAGGAGCTCCCTCTTTGGGGCCATTGCTATTAAAGCTAGGTTGGAGTCATGGAGCAGAGCATATAGGCATCATCAACCAGTAACCTCTCCAGCTCTGTGGATGAGTGAACAAAAGCTGGTAATGAGATTAGGATGCTTTTTTGGTTTTTTTTTTTAGATGGAGTCTTGCTCTGTCGCCAGGTTGGGGTGCAGTGGTGCAGTCTTGGCTCACTGTAACCTGCACCTCCAGGTTCAAGTGATTCTGCTGCCTCGGCCTCCCAAGTAGCTGGGACTACAGGTGTGTGCCACCATGCCCAGCTAATTTTTGTTATTTTTAGCAGAGATGGGGTTTTACCATGTTGGCCAGGTTGGTCTTGATCTCTTTTTTTTTTTTTTTTTTTTTTTTTTTTTGAGACGGAGTCTCGCTCTCTCACCCTCTCACCCAGGCTGGAGTGCAGTGGCGCGATCTCGGCTCACTGCAAGCTCCGCCTCCCGGGTTCACGCCATTCTCCTGCCTCAGCCTCTCTGAGTAGCTGGGACTACAGGCGCCCGCCACCACGCCCGGCTAATTTTTTGTATTTTTAGTAGAGATGCGGTTTCACTGTGGTCTCGATCTCCTGACCTCGTGGTCCACCCACCTCGGCCTCCCAAAGTGCTGGGATTACAAGCATGAGCCACCGCGCCCGGCCGGTCTTGATCTCTTGACCTCATGATCCACCCGCCTTGGCCTCCCAAAGTGCTAGGATTATAGGCGTGAGCCACTGTGCCTGGCCAATATTAGGATATCTTTTACAAGAGTTTAGGTATAACTGACTGGCTATAGGCTGGCATGAGCCCATAACTAGGCTAGTAAGTGGCAAATAAGAGAACAGCAAGGTTTCCATAATCTGCTCTTTCTTTCTCCCCTTGGCTCTCCCTTCTTACTTCCCCACAGTGACCATGAGGGCGGCAATGTAAGTGCCCATACCAGCCACTTGGTGGGCAGTGCCCTTTCAGACCCTTACCTGTCCTTTGCAGCAGCCATGAACGGGCTGGCAGGGCCTCTCCATGGCCTGGCAAATCAGGTAAGACTATTCTTTTTATTTTCCTGATACATGTTTTCCTTACCCCATGCTTTGTTTCTGATCTTGCCATTCTCTTCTGGCATATGTATTAACATTCCCTTTTTTCCCAAACCTTACCCATAGGAAGTGCTTGTCTGGCTAACACAGCTGCAGAAGGAAGTTGGCAAAGATGTGTCAGATGAGAAGTTACGAGACTACATCTGGAACACACTCAACTCGGGACGGGTAAGCAGAGATGCTTAACAACTGGGAAAGAAACCAAGACCCAAGTTCTGCAATTTGGAAGAATTAATAAGAAAAGAATGAAAGATGTCCCTAAATTAGAGATTTTTTTTTTCTTCATTTATCTACCTTGAAGAATTTAGAAAAGAATTTCTAGGTGGGTACAATGGCATGCACCTGTAGTCCCACCTACTTGGGAGGCTGAGGCAAGAGGATTGCTTGAGGCCAGGAGTTTAAGGCTGCAGTGTGCTAAGATCGCTCCTGTGAATAGCCACTACACTCCAGCCAGGACAACACAGCAAGACCCCGTTCTCTAAAAAACAATTTTAAATAGGTTGAGTGTGGTGGCTCACGCTTATAATCTTAGCACTTTGGGAGTACAGGGTGAGTGGATCACTTGAGCCCGGGAGTTTGAGACCAGCCTGAGCAACATAGACCCTATCTTTTTTTTTTTTTTTTTTTTTTTTTTTTTTTTTTTTTTTTTTTTAAGACAGAGTCTTGCTCTTGTTGCCCAGGTTAGAATGCAGTGGCGCAACCTCAGCTCACTGCAACCTCCGCCTCTCAGGTTCAAGCGATTCTCCTGACTCACTCTCTGGAATAGCTGGGATTACAGGCATGCGCCACCATGCCCAGCTAATTTTGTATTTTTAGTAGAGACAGGGTTTCTCCGAGTTGGTCAGTTGGTCAGGCTAGTCTAGAACTCCCAACCTCAGGTGATCTGCCCACCTCGGCCTCCCAAAGTGCTGGGATTACAGGCATGAGCCACCGCACCCAGCCAGACCCCATCTTTGCCAAAAAAAAAAAAAGCCAGGTGTGTTGCTGTGCCCCTGTGGTCCCAGCTACTCTGGAGGCTGAAGTGGGAGGATTGCCTGAGCCTGGGAGGTCGAGGCTGCCGTGAGATGTGATCATGCCACTGCACTCCAGCCTGGGTGACAGAGTGAGATCCTGTCTCAAAAAATAAAAGAATTTCTACTGAGAATATTATCTTTTTTCCTCACTCTTTACAGGTTGTTCCAGGCTATGGCCATGCAGTACTAAGGAAGACTGATCCACGATATACCTGTCAGCGAGAGTTTGCTCTGAAACACCTGCCTAATGACCCCATGTTTAAGTTGGTTGCTCAGCTATACAAGATTGTGCCTAATGTCCTCTTAGAGCAGGGTAAGGCCAAGAATCCTTGGCCCAATGTAGATGCTCACAGTGGGGTGCTGCTCCAGGTAAGTCCTCCTTTCCCTCTTTTCCCTCTAATTTTTACCAAACCCTATTGTTATCTGCCATGCACAAAGTCAATTAACTCCTAGTCAGAGCAAGGACTTCCCTCACAGAGCATTTTGATAAAGTTGACTATGAGAGGGTTGGGGGTTGGGGTTGCTCTGTTTTCAGAATCCCAATTGCTATACTTTTCTCAGTGTCATTTCTATTTAAGGTTGACTGGGCTAAGTCCTTGGAGAAAACCGGAAAATTGAGCTTTTAAGGTTTCTATCACCCAAGACTTGTACATGCCACTGCCTCTGCCTTAAACAAAATATTTTTCTCTTCTACCTTACAGTATTATGGCATGACGGAGATGAATTACTACACGGTCCTGTTTGGGGTGTCACGAGCATTGGGTGTACTGGCACAGCTCATCTGGAGCCGAGCCTTAGGCTTCCCTCTAGAAAGGCCCAAGTCCATGAGCACAGAGGGTCTGATGAAGTTTGTGGACTCTAAGTCAGGGTAAAACTGGAGACTGGGGGAAAGTGACTACCAGAAAGTGAGGAAGCCTAAATAAAAAGTATACTTTTGTTTCAGGGGGCCTTTAAAGACTTAAGGTTAAATTATATCTGAGGCACTGATATGTTTGAGGTTAAAATATTAATTAAGACTTTAAAAGATGAAAAATGGTCCCTTCCCTAATAAGCTCCCTTCCCCTGCCTGGTATGAGTTGCCCATCATAGGCATGGTCCTGGAGGATGACCAGGACTAATGCATGTGGTATGAGTAGGTTTGGCACCCTCACTATCTCTAGAGTGAGAATCTGGCTTCTGTTTCCATGGGTCAAAGCCGGTTGCAGAGAATCTGCAGTCACCTTGGAGCTTTAGCTTCTTCTCTGCCAAGCCCTCAATAAGCCAGCAAACCAGGACTCTGCCCCTTCTGTTTCCATAGGAATGTTGGATAGTCATCTGTACCAAGCCCCTTGGCCCTCTCCCATGCACACAAACACCTCCTAGCAAGACCTGTTGGTTAGCTGGACATGGTTTGGCAATTTTTTTATACTACCAAGTGACCATAAAGGCATGGCATTTGTTGTGACCGGCACCCAATGTTTGATTTCTTTTTTAAAAACTATCCAATTAAAATTAAGGTCTGGGAGTATTCTGTTTCCCATTACTTTAATACTCACCTCCTCCCAGACTTTCTACACCTGTTACACCTCAGGCTGAGGATGTTCTAGACCTCCCTCTCTTGGTCCCTACTAGAGACCTCTCAGCAGATCTGTGGGCCCAGTCATTGGGTTTTATCAGTGCTTAATGTGAACTAAGTTTTTTACTTCCACAGAATACAAGCCACTACCTTCTGACCTCCCCACCCCGCACCAACCCCCATCTTTTAATATGCTGTGGGGCATAGAACAGGGACTCTGGAATGACCAGCATGATATTTTCAGAGTCTTGTCCCTGGGGTATTAGCACCTCTTTTTGAACAGAGAATTGATTCAAGATTGGACATGGTCTCCTCTGATTATCAGGTACTGGGGCTGAGGGCATTAAAAATAGTAAGCCTTGGCCGGGCGCGGTGGCTCACGCCTGTAATCCTAGCACTTTGGGAGGCCGAGGCGGGCGGATCACAAGGTCAGGAGATGGAGACCATCCTGGCTAATACAGTGAAACCCCGTCTCTACTAAAAATAAAAATAAAAAATTAGCCGGGCGTGGTGGTGGGCGCCTGTAGTCCCAGCTACTCGGGAGGCTGAGGCAGGAGAATGGCGTGAACCTGGGAGGCGGAGCTTGCAGTGAGCCAAGATCGTGCCACTGCACTCCAGCCTGGGTGACAGAGTGAGACTCCATCTCAAAAAAAAAAAAAAAAAGAAAAATAGTAAGCCTCCCTCCTCGTCCCCTGCCTCAAGAAATTGCCTCCTTAATTATCAACATCTTTTTCCTCCCTTTCCCTGAGAGCTCACAGTACAATGTTTGTTTCAGAAGCCTCATTAGCACAGGTTTTCAGCAACTCAGAATGCTCTACTTCTTTTTCTTTGAGAAAGGATTTTGATACACTCCTGCTGTGCCCCCATCTTTCCTCCAAACTCCTGCCTGTGTTTGTGTGGATACCCAGTCCCAGAACCACACTGTTGAGTTGGACACACTGTAAACCCCTGGGTAACTGTGAAGTCATGATGCAGACTTCAGGTTGTTCTGTACAAAATGCAAAATAAATGTTTTTATTAACAATGCTTGAGCCTACTATTAAATAAGGCCTGGAAGAATCTTTATTATGAGGTAAAGAATCTGGCTAGCAAGATCCTGAACTTAGTGGGTTATAAGTAAAGTAATCTGTATCCATTTATCTTTAGGCAGGTTTGGCTTTCTTTTACCTTAACCAGAGGAAAGCCTCCCTGAGAAATTTCCAGAGGAGATTTCTGTCCTTCCTCAAGGTTAGGAAGTCCTTGATGTTTAGCCCCTAACCTTGCTAATTTTGTTGTAAAATAACATACTCAAGGGCTATAGCTGAGATTCTCACTTGCTTATGTGACTAATCCAAGAACTGGTCTAGCCCACTGAGAGAAAGGAACAAACTGTACCAAGGACGAATGGGCTAGTACTGCTACCTCAGGACCAGAGCCACTAGAGGGCTCTGGTACTTCTTGGAGTGCCTGCTCTTTACAGCTTCTCTGAAGGAGGTCCCAAAAATAACAAGAGGTGGTCCTGAGGGCATCACATATATGGGAGGTCCGAGACCAGATGATTCTGTCCTGAGATCCCTGCTGCAACTGACCTTCTGAAAAAGTCTATAAATAGACAAGGGGGTGGGTACTAGGTCCTGGCTTGTAGAATGTGCTACTATAGTTAGCAGGGACACTGTGTCCAAGAGGCCTTCTTACACCTTCACTCCCCCAGGAAGAGAAGCCATAACTTCCTTCTACTCTACTATATCTACATTATTGCCCCAAGAAACAATATAATAAAGCCAAATTCACACTGTCACAATTTATTGAAATTTTATAAAAACTCAGGCCAACTGGAAGAATAAGGTACAACTCAAGAGTACAAAGACAACTCCGTTTCCATTCAGTACTTTTCTCCTTGGCTCTGGTGGTAAGAAAGCCCCTTGCTCTCTAGTAGCCAAGCAGCATGGACTTATAGTCTTAAAATGAGGCTTTATGTATTTCAGGCTGGAGGCAGGTTGCCTTTTCTCCTGAGGAATCTCAGGCAGTGTAAAAGTTACTTACCACTCAGTACCTCTGTGCCAGAAGAAAAGCTCAATTGATTCAATCCTTAGAAAAGTTACTATCGTCCCCTGGTCAGACACTAAGGTGTCTTGATAAGGTCCAGAGACAACCACATAGTCCTTATTCTAATTCATAGTGAAAAGGCTGCAGGCATATGGTGCTCCTACGATGGGCCTGACCCTTTCCTAAGCACATCTCATTTCCACATCCTTTGCCTTCTCTTTCCCCCAACATTTCCAGCCAGCATAGAACCCAATTTCTGGGGAATTGAGAGGAGAAACAGTATTATGAACACAGACTCCTTTCAAATTGGAACAGGAGCCAAACCAAATAAATAAGAGAATTGCATAGGGAAGTGGGGTAGAAGGGAGGTCAGGGAGCAATCCCTTGCCTCAAGTCTGGTGCACCTCATGGAACATCAGTTCACGGGGGATGGCTGTTTCTGGACCAAACTTGGTGGCTGCCCGACGCTCAAAGGCAGCAACATTCTGTTTGACAACCTCATCAAAAAACATGGTGGCCAGCTGGGAGTGCAGCAGAGAACGAAATTCAAAGGAAATCTGGGAATGGGTAAGAGACAGTCAGAAACTTCCAGCCCATGTTGGATAGTCCCTGGCCAAATGCAAGGAAACTGTTCCTCAGTGCCTTTTCTCCCCCCTCCCCATCCAGTTCGTTGGATCCCCATAAGAGCCCTAACTTGGGACTGAGCACAGAGTACAAGTCTGACACAAGCTCAGACTAACTGACTTGGGAAATGCTAGCTATACTTAAAGAATAACCCTGTCAGGTCCGTGCAGTGGCTCACGCCTGTAATCCCAGCACTTTGGGAGGCCAAGGCAGACAGATCACCTGAGGCCAGGAGTTTGAGAGCAGCCTGGCCAAAATGGTGAAACCCCGTCTCTACTAAAAGTACAAAAATCAGTCGGGCTTGATGGCGGGCTCCTGTAATCCCAGCTACTTGGGAGGCTGAGGCAGGAAAATCGCTTGAACCCGGGAGGTGGAGGTTGCAGTGAGCCGAGATCGTGCCATTGCACTCCAGCCTGGGTGACGGAGCAAGACTCCATCTCAAATAAATTAATAACCCTGTCACAGTACCCCAACCCTTCCTCATACCCAGTCCTCGTCCTCTGCTACACAACCTCCTGACTCACCGAAAAGTCCACAGTGCAGGTTCGGGGATAGGCAGGAATACCAGGGCTGAATCGCCAAATGGTCTCTAAGTGGTTGAAGAGCTTGCCATCAGTACAAACAGCCTAGAATAGGGTAATCAGGTAGTTAAATAACATTACTAAGCATAGGATACAATATAAAGGAATTGAAAGCCATTTTCCTTCTTTTCTGATACTAGGGAAATACTTGACACATGGACATAAAGTCATTACAAGGAAGGCCAAAATAGCACTTTTATATGAAACTGCTAAAAACAAAAAATCTTGTCAATCCCTCCCATACAGGCCTCACCTTGACCATGTGAGGTTTGACCATGGAAACTGCAGAGGTGTAACGTTCCATGACAGGTGGAAAGCCAACCTCCAGCTGGGCTTTCAAGTGACCCGTACGGCTGGATACCACCAGAGACTTCTTACACCAGGGCACAAACTCACGATACTCCTGGACATTGGACACCACCTCATACATCTCCTGCATTGAGTACCTAGGAGAAGAAGAATCACAGGCCAAGGAGCTGCCAGCTGGGTCAGGTTCCTCCTTGCTAGAGGTCCCTAATTCATACCTTTGCCCACTAACCATGCACCTTCAGGAACCAGAGATCCCAAATAAGCCTGGATGAATAACTTCCCAAAAGCAAACGTGTAAATCCTTATGATATTGTTATCTTATATTTTGCAGTTTACAGAATGCTTTTGCATTCATTGTTTATTTTGATTTTAAGAGGGACCATCTAGGGAGAACAGAGGCTGTCAATTTTACTGGTGATCACACAAGGATCAGATCCCAGCTCTTAACAATTTTTTAACAATGTGGCCTTAGGAAATTACCTATGTCTCCATTTTCTCACCTGATTTATAGGTTTATTGTGAGAATTAAATGAGAAATATCTATGTAAAACATCTAAGTCAAGCTGCTAGCATGTAGCAAGTGCTCGATAAGTTAGCTATTATGCTCAAAATATACTAAAAAGGTTACGCTGCAAATTTACACATACTATGTACCCATAAAAACTTTTTTTTAATGGTCACCAGAAAAATACACCCTGTTTTTTGTTTGTTTTGTTTTTTGAGACAGTCTTGCTCTGTCGCCCAGGCTGGAGTGCAGTGGGGCAATCTCAGCTCACTGCAACCTCTGCCTCCCAGGTTCAAGCGATTCTCCTGCCTCAGCCTCCCAAGTAGCTGGGATTAAAGGCGCCCGCCACCGCGCCAGGCTGATTTTTGTGTGTGTGTGTGTGTTTTTCTTTTTAGTGGAGACAGGGTTTCACCATGTTGGCCAGGCTGGTCTTGACCTCCTGACCTAAAACGATTGGCCCGCCTCAGCCTCCCAAAGTCCTGGGATTACAGGCGTGAGCCACCGCACCCAGCTACGCCCTGTTAAAGTATACTCCAACCCTAGTCTCATTTCACTTAAGCACATGCACAGCAACCAAGAAGGAAGAAATTAAGGTCGGGAGGGTGGCAGGGGAGGATTGAGGATCAGTATTGTAGCTGGGGAGGGGGATGGCTAGGGATGAATCTTGCCCACCAATGATACCCTGACATTCTTGCCTGGACATGGTTATTTGGAGGGAAAGGGGAAGTGGAAGGATGCAAGGCAGAGAATGCTTACCCCATGATTCTACGCTCGGAGTAAGCCTTTCGCTTGTTGGTGAAGGGAGCAGCAAATCCCATGAAGGAACGGCTCGAAGGTAAGCCAGCCTCAGCCGCCAAGATCTGGGCAGCCCGAGGCAAGAGGAGGCTGCAGGAGGTCAGAAACCTAAGGCCAAAGGAAAGAGGAGCCAACCTTATAGTTCTTTGTAATCCTCTATCATTTGTAGGTGAAGGAGAAGAAGAGTGCATCCCAGACGAAGGTCGTCCAGACAAGCTTTCCCCCCAGCACCTGCTGCAGCCTGCTAGGCTCTCTCTGGCCAGGGAGTCACGAGTGCAAAAGGTCGAGGGCAGCTAAGGACAGGGCTGGGGGCGGGGTGGGGGGGATGAGAAAAAGCGGGGTGTGTGGGAAGCGCCAGTTGCCTTTGACTGGGCCTACGCTACTGCTGAAAGCTAAGACTCTTAAGGAAGCATCACTGTCCCCGGGGACCCCAGGGCGTCCGCGAGGGCCCAGACTCTAGAGGTTGGACACTCACCCCGAGAACTTCCCTTCTCGTACAGCTTGCAAAAGCATTATCCAAAGCTCTACATTAGCTCCCAGGGCATGATTGCTGCCAGTCCCTGCCGCGCCTGCATCCCAGTATAGCACCCCTCCACCGCGGAACCCCGGGGTCCGCAGCGACCCCCTGCCCTCAGCCGCGGTCGCCTCCCTCTCACCTCATTGGTCGCGGCGGCCGCAGAGGGCCTGGGGGCGGGGCTGGGTGCGCGCCCGGGCGGAGCGACAGCGGGCAGCAGCGCTCGGCTGCCGCGCGCGTCCCAGCCGGGACCCGCCGCGAGCCCGCCCAGGCCATGCGCGCGACCCTGCCTGGCCCTCTAAGTTCTGACGCGGGCTGCGCCCTCCTCACTCCAAAGGCAGAGCGGCAAGAGGCAGCGGCCGGGCTGGTTCGGGACCTCGGAGCGCAGGGGCGACGGGAGGCGGCAGCACCTCTCGCCTTGCTCCCGTCCAGGCTGCCGGGTAGGCTAGAACTGAAGCCGGGACCGCTGCTCCCGCTGATCTCGGTACCCACCCCCACGTCACGCTGTTGCCATGGCTCGGGCCTGGGAGAGGAAGGAAGGAAGGAAGGAAGGGGACAACGCCGCCTGTCGGGAGATGTAGTTTCACACCTCTGGCGAGAAAGGGCACTGGGGTGTGCGTTTGAGAAGCTGCAAAGATGGTTCAGGGGACTGAGGTCGCCTGTGGTCACAGGACCCGATACGTAGGCACAGAGGCGACTTCGTGGGCGTGTCTACCGCAGATATCTGTAGATCCTCAGAACGCGGCTCTTAGCGCCTTAGGTTCTCTAGAGGGACAGGGTGAATAGGATAAATGTATATATGAAAGGGAGTTTATTAGGAAGAATTGCCTCACAGGATCACATTAGGCCGTCTGCAAGTTGAGGAGCAAGGAGGCCAGTGGTGGATCAGTCCAAGTCCCAAAACCTCAAAAGTAGGGAAGCCGGCAGTGCAGCCTTCAGTTTGTGGCCAAAGCCCTGAGAGCCCCTGGCAAACCACTGGTGTAAGTCCAAGAGTCCAAAAGCTGAAGAACTTGGAGTCTGATGTTCGAGGGCAGGAAGCATCCAGCACGAGAGAAAGATGAAGGCCGGAAGACTCAGCAAGTCGGCTTCTTCCACCTACTTTTACATTTATTTATTTATTTATTTATTTATTTAAGACAGTCTCGCTCTGTTGCCCAGACTGGAGTGCAGTGGTACGATCTCAGCTCACTGCAACCTCCGCCTCCCAGGTTCAAGCGATCCTCCTGCCTCACCACCCCCGCCCCGCCCCCCTCCCCAGTACCTGGGATTACAGGTATGCGCCACCACGCCCAGCTAATTTTTGTATTTTTAGTAGAGATGGGGTTTCGCCATGTTGGCCAGGCTGGTCTCGAATGACCTTAGGTGATCCACCCGCCTCGGCTTCCCAAAGTGCTGGGATTACAGGTGTCAGCCACCATGCCTAGCCCTACCTACTTTTTCTAGCGTCGCTGGCAGCGGATTGGATGGTGCCCACCATTGAGACTGGGTCACCTTCTTCCAGTCCACTGACTTAAATGTTAATCTCCTTTGGCAACACCCTCACAGACACTCAGGAACATCACTTTGCCTCCTTCAGTCCAATCAAGTTGACACTCAATATTAACCATCACAGAGCCTTTATCATATTCGGCCTTGTTTATAGTTAGAAGCATTGTTAATCTTTGTAGCTTCCACAAGTGGTTAGTGCTGAGTTCTACTTTTTTTTTTTTTTTTTTTTTTTTTTGAGACGGAGTCTCGCTCTGTCGCCCAGGCTGGAGTGCAGTGGCGCAATCTCGGCTCACTGCAAGCTCCGCCTCCCGGGTTCACGCCATTCTCCTGCCTCAGCCTCTCCAGTAGCTGGGACTACAGGCGCCCGCCACCACGCCCGGCTAATTTTTTGTATTTTTAGTAGAGAGGGGGTTTCACCGTGGTCTCGATCTCCTGACCTCGTGATCCGCCCGCCTCGGCCTCCCAAAGTGCTGGGATTACAAGTGAGAGCCACCGCGCCCGGCCTGTTCTACATTTTTGGGAAAGGAGATTAACATTCCAAGCTCTGGGCTAAGATTGCATAGTTTTTACCTTTAATTTTTGTAGAAAGAAGTCGAGGTAGGAAGAACCAGATATTCTTAGGACAGAGAACCATCTTTGTCTGAAAAGTGTGCACTTGATGAAGAGTGAGACCTCACGGACAGAAACCCAGGCAATTAAACATCACTATACTACTTTTCATGACTCAAGGAGAAAAAAAAATGCTCTTGGCTAGGCATGGTGGCTCACTCCTGTAATCCCAGCAATTTGGGAGGCTGAGGCAGGTGGATCACTTGAGGTCAGGAGTTCAAGACCAGCCTGGCCAACATAATGAGACCTTATCTCTACTAAAAATACAAAAATTAGCCAGGTATGGTGGCGGGTGCCTCTAATCCCAGCTACTCAAGAGGCTGAGGCAGGAGAACTGCTTGAACCCAGGAAGTGGAGGTTGGAGTGAGCTGAAGATTGTGCCACTGCACTCCAGCCTGAGCAACAGCAACAGAGCAAGACTCCATCTCAAAAAAAAAAGAAAGAAAGAAAGAAAAGAAAGCAAGAAAGAAAGAGAAGAAATGCTCTTGATAAAAGTCTGGTGGGCCAGGCGCAGTGGCTCACGCCTGTAATCTCAGCACTTTGGGAGGCCGAGGCGGGTGGATCATGAGGTCAGGAGATCAAGACCATCCTGGCTAACACGGTGAAACCGCGTTTCTACTAAAAATACAAAAAATTAGCCAGGCGTGGTGGCGGGCGCCTGTAGTCCCAGCTACTCAGGAGGCTGATGCAGGAGAATGGCATGAACCCAGGGAGCAGAGCTTGCAGTGAGCCAAGATCATGCCACTGCACTCCAGCCTGGGCAACAGTGCAAGACTCCATCTCAAAAAAAAAAAAAAGTCAGGTGAACAAAAGACAAAAAGGAAGGGAAGAAAGAAATCAACAATTAGAAAGAGATTGGGCTAGGTGCAGTGGCTCATGCCTGTAATCCCAGCACTTTGGGAGGCTGAGGTGGATCACTTGAGGCCAGGAGTTCAAGACCAGCCTGGGCAACATAGTGAGACCTTGTCTCTCCAAAAAGAAAAAAGAAAAAAAGAGAGAGACTAGGCCGGGCGCAGTGGCTCACGCCTGTAATCTCAGCACTTTGGGAGGCCGAGGCGGGCGGATCATGAGGTCAGGAGATCGAGACCATCCTGGCTGACACGGTGAAACTCCGTCTCTAGGCCAGGCGCGGTGGCTCACGCTTGTAATCCCAGCACTTTGGGAGGCCGAGGCGGGCGGATCACGAGGTCAGGAGATCGAGACCACGGTGAAACCCCGTCTCTACTAAAAATACAAAAAATTAGCCGGGCGTGGTGGCAGGCGCCTGTAGTCCCAGCTACTCGGAGAGGCTGAGGCAGGAGAATGGCGTGAACCCGGGATGCGGAGCTTGCAGTGAGCCGAGATCGCGCCACTGCACCCCAGCCTGGGTGACAGAGCGAGACTCCGTCTCAAAAAAAAAAAAAAAAAAAAAAAAAAAAAAAGAAACTCCGTCTCTACTAAAAATACAAAAAATTAGCCGGGTGTGGTGGCGGGCGCCTGTGGTCCCAGCTATTCGGGAGGCTGAGGCAGGAGAATGGCGTGAACCCCGGGAGGCGGAGCTTGCAGTGAGCTGCGATCCCGCCACTGCACTCCAGCCTGGGCGGCAGAGCGAGACTCCGTCTCAAAAAAAAAAGAAAGAAAAGAAAAAGGAGAGACTAAGACTAGAACTAGGTGGGTGCAAGAGAATGGTGGTGCCTGCTGTTGAGTTTTAAGAAATTCATGCTATTACAGTACAAGCCTTTCCTCTGCTTGCTTTCTAAATCTTCAGTCAAGCTCTCCACTTTCAGGAAATCTTTCCCTGAGAAGTGTTGTATGTGGTGGTTATGCGGAGGGGCAGGGGATGAAGTAAATAAAGACTGTGTTGCAGCCAGGCATGGTGGCTCATACCTGTAATCCCAGCACTTTGGGAGGTGAAGGTTGGTGGATCACCCAAGCGGCTCCGGAGTTTGAGACCAGCCTGGGCAATATGGTGAAACCTTGTCTCTACAAAAAATACAAAATAATTTAGCCAGGCGTGGTGGCACATGCCTGTAATCCCAGCTACTTGGGAGTCTGAGTTGGATCACCTGGGCCCAGGAGGTTGCGGCTGCAGTGAGCGGATGCCCATGCCCAGTCTGGGACGGGAGGGACCTGTCCAAAAAAAAAAAAAGGCAATCGGTAAAATGGAAGAACATCTTAAAAAGAGAAGCCTTGGCTCGCCGGGCTCATGCCTTCCCAGCACTTGGGGCCAGGCGGGCGGATCACGAGATCAGGAGTCGAACCATCCTGGCCAACGTGGCAAAAACCCATTTCTACAAAAAATACAAAACACGTCCAGGCGCAGTGGCTCACTGCCTGTAATCCCAGCACTTTGGGAGGCCGAGGCGGGTGGATCACAAGGTCAGGAGATGGAGACCATCTTGGCTAACATGGTGAAACCCTGTCTCTACTAAAAATACAAAAAATTAGCTGGGCGTGGTGGTGGGCGCCTGTAGTCCCGGCTACTCGGGAGGCTGAGGTTGAGGCAGGAGAATGGCGTGAACCAGGGAAGCGGAGGTTGCAGTAGGCCGAGATCACACCACTGCAGTCTAGCCTGAGCAACACAGCGAGACTCCGTCTCAAAAACAAAACAAAACAAAATAAAACAAAACAAAAAGCCAGATGTGGTGGTGCACACCTATAGTCCCAGCTACTTGGGAGGCTGTGGCAGAGAATCACTTGAGCCCGGGAGGCAGAGGTTGCAGTGAGTGGAGATTGTGCCACTGCACTCCAGCCTGGACGACAGACAGAGACTCTGTCTCAAAAAAAAGGCGGGGCGAGACAGCTCACGCCTGTAATCCCAGCACTTTGGGAGGCCAAGCAGGCGGATCACCTGAGGTTGGGAGTTCAAGACCAGCCTGACCAACAAGGAGAGACCTCATCTCTACTAAAAATACAAAATTAGCCAGGCGTGGTGGTGCATGCCTGTAATCCCAGCTACTCGGGAGGCTGAGGTAGGAGAATCACTTGAACCCCAGAGGCAGAGGTTGCGGTGAGCCTAGATGGCGCCATTACACTCTAGCCTGGGCAATAAGCGCAAAACTCTGTCTCAAAAAAAAAAGTTTAGGCCAGGCGCGGTGGCTCAAGCTTGTAATCCCAGCACTTTGGGAGGCCGAGGCGGGCGGATCACGAGGTCAGGAGATCGAGACCACAGTGAAACCCCGTCTCTACTAAAAAATACAAAAAATTAGCCGGGCGTGGTGGCGGGCACCTGTAGTCCCAGCTACTCGGAGAGGCTGAGGCAGGAGAATGCATGACCGGGAGCAGAGCTTGCAGTGAGCCGAGATTGCGCCACTGCACTCCAGCCTGGGCGACAGAGTGAGACTCCGTCTCAAAAAAAAAAAAAAAAAAAAGTTTGAGCCCATCTTCTCTGGATTTCAAGTAAGCAAGAGCCATTGGGTGATCATCAAAACCCATTTTTAATAAGCTGTTCTACCTCTATAGCAGTTAGTACTACCAATTCAAAATAATTATTGACCAAATGAATATGTTTTATTATTTACTGTGGGCGGCAAGCCACCCAGGCGCCGAGGCAAGAGACTGAGGACACGAGCTGTTCCAGTATAATAAAATATAAAACAAGAATAGTCATACCAGATATAGATCTTAGATATGATTTTATATGAATATCATTAATCATTAGTTGGTAGTAATTACTCTTTATCCCAATATTATAATTTTTTTTTTTTTTTTTTTTTTTGAGACGGAGTCTCGCTCTGTCGCCCAGGCTGGAGTGCAGTGGCGCAATCTCGGCTCACTGCAAGCTCCGCCTCCCGGGTTCACGCCATTCTCCTTCCTCAGCCTCTCGGAGTAGCTGGGACTACAGGAGCCCGCCACCACGCCCGGCTAATTTTTTTTTGTATTTTTAGTAGAGACGGGGTTTCACCGTGGTCTCGATCTGCTGACCTTGTGATCCGCCCGCCTCGGCCTCCCAAAGTGCTGGGATTACAAGCGTGAGCCACCGCGCCCGGCCTATCCCAATATTATAATAATCCCTGCTCTATAATCATAACCTAGGAAAAACCAGGCCATACAGAGATAGGAGCTGAGGGGACATAGTGAGGTGTGACCAGAAGACAAGAGTGTGAGCCTTCTGTTATGCCCGGACAGGGCCACCAGAGGGCTCCTTGGTCTAGCGGTGATGCCAGCATCTGGGAAGATGCCCGCTGCCAGGCGGACCATGGTCTAGCGGTAGCAAAAGGTGTCAAGGAACAACACCCGCTACTTAGCAGACCGGGAAAGGGAGTCACTTTTTCCCCGGGGGAGTTTAGAGAAGACTCTGCTCCTCCATCTCTTGTGGAGGGCCTAACACCAGTCACGCTTTCCCGCAGTTATCCGGAGGCCTAACCGTCTCCCTGTGATGCTGTGCTTCGGTGGTCACGCTCTTAGTCCACCTTCATGTTCCATCCTGTACATCTGGTTCTGCTTTCTAGATAGCAGTAGTAAATTAGTGAAAGTACTAAATGTCTCTGATATGTAGAAATAATGGCGTAAGCTGTCTTTCTCTTTGTCTTCTCTCTCTCTCTCTGCCTCGGCTGCCAGGCAGGGAAGGGCCCCCTGTCCAGTGGACACGTGACCCACGTGACCTTACCTGTCATTGGAGAAGACTCACATTCTTTACCCTGCTCCTTTTGCTTTGTATACAATAAATAACAGCGAAGCCAGACATTCGGGGCCACTACCGGTCTCCACGCATTGGTGGTAGTGGTCCCCCAGGCCCAGCTTCCTTTTCTTTTATCTCTTTGTCTTGTGTCTTTATCTCTACACTCTCTCGTCGCTGCACACGGGGAGAGACCCACCGACCCTGTGGGGCTGGTCCCTACAACTTATCTATTTAATTTTTGAGACGGGGGTCTCACTCTGTCACCCAGATTGGAGTGCATTGGTGTGATCTCGGCTCACTGCAACCTCTGCCTTCCAGGTTCAAGTGATATTCCCACCTCAGCCTCCCAAATAGCTGCGACCACAGGGGCACACTACCACATTTTTGGTAGAGACAGGGTTTCATCATCTTGCCCAGGTTGGTCTCGAACTCCTGAACTCAAGCAATATGTCCACATTGGCCTTCCAAAGTGCTGGGATTACAGGCGTGAGCCACCATGCCTGGACTATAAATGTGTTTTGTCAACTTTTCTTTTTTTTTTTTTTAATTTTGAGATAGAGTTTTGCTCTTGTTGCCCATGCTGGAGTGCAATGGCGCGATCTCGGCTCACCGCAACCTCGGCCTCCTAGGTTCAAGCGATTCTCCTACCTCAGCCTCCCAAGTAGTTGAGATTACAGGCATGCACCACCACACCCGGCTAATTTTGTATTTTTAGTAGAGACGGGGTTTCTCCATGTTGATCAGGCTGGTCTTAAACTCCCAACCTCAGGTGATCCGCCTGCTTGGCCTCCCAAAGTGCTGGGATTACAGGCATGAGCCACCGTGCCCGGCCGCCACCTTTCCTTTTATCCTCTTCCGTGAAACCCCAAGTCGGGTGATGATCTCACTTATTTTCTTTCCTAATATCTCTTCTTTTCACTTCTGCACTCCAGAGTGAGCCTGTTAAAATGTCCACATCCCCCAGTCCTCTTCTCCACTACTGTAGTACAGTGCCTCCTTCCAGTTCACAAATGGTAATCTGGAGCCACCTTCAGATGGGCACATCACCTTAAGGACAGATTTACTCTTTCCAATTCCACTCTCTTGTCCAGCCCCACCCGCCTCTGACTAAGGGCTTATACATGTGAGACAGCTGCTTTGAATGAGGAGTAAGGATCTGGTTGGTTAAAAGACAGAAATTAACAGGGATACATAACTGAACTGTGACCTCATTATCACTCTGCCTTAACCGAGTTGACTGCTACAGAATCCCCAAGGTCCAATAGGCCTACCAAGCCAATTTGCTTGCTTCCCCTACTAATTAGTTTAACTAATTACTGCCATTTAAACTTTCCTAGTTTAGTCCCTATACTTGAAACAACCGATTTCTTCCCATGTCTCCACCATTCTACATCAATAACTTCCTTCAAGTACTGACTCAAAACACACCTCCTCCAGCAAGACCCCCTTGACTGAATCCTTCCTTCAACACTACTCTGAACACATAATGCCATTTAATCTAGCATGTATCCTGTATTCTGTAGTTGTTTCACATGTATATGTATGTTCATCTACTAAGTTATAAGCTCCTCACAAAGAGACACAATTACTTCTAATTTTTGACCTCCCGACCAGTTAGTACAGGGCTGTACATCGGGTGAGTCCTCACATTTAGTCCTCACATTTCAGAAGAAGGAAAACTGAGGCTTAAAAATAGGCAGCCATCTGTCTAGAGTTACCCAAATATGAATACTTGTAGTTCAATCCAGAAGGACTGTCCATATAAGGTTTTATCACCACTTCTGGCCTCCTCCTCCCATACCCTGTGTGTCTCCCTGAGCCCTAAAAGTATCAGTGTTCCCTACCTCAAATCCTTTTTTTTCCTACTGGGAAATCCTCTTTCGGTGCTCTAAATAATATTAAAAATAACTCTTCTAGCCCGTCCTCCTCCCTCCAGTTGCCCAGAGAACCAGGCTGGCAACCTCTCTTGTTCACCTCCATCCCCTAGCCAGATCCGGGCACGTGACCCCAGCTCAACCCCTGACTCCAATTCCTCAGGTTACCTAGAGTTATTTTGGGCAGTGGATACCATGTATGCCCCTCCTCCTTATCCTCTGGGCCATATCCTAGTTTAGCCCTTCCTGGAAGGCCCATCATACCCAATAGCCAAGTCCCAACACCCGTATCCATTTGATCCTTTGCTACCTTTGGTTTCTTTTTTTTTTTTTTTTTTTTTTTTTTGAGACGGAGTCTCGCTCTGTCGCCCAGGCTGGAGTGCAGTAGCGCAATCTCGGCTCACTGCAAGCTCCGCCTCCCGGGTTCACGCCATTCTCCTGCCTCAGCCTCTCTGAGTAGCTGGGACTACAAGCGCCCGCCACCACGCCCGGCTAATTTTTTGTATTTTTTAGTAGAGACGGGGTTTCACCGTGGTCTCGATCTCCTGATCTCGTGATCCACCCGCCTCGGCCTCCCAAAGTGCTGGGATTACAAGCTTGAGCCACCGCGCCCAGCCTTGCTACCTTTGGTTTCTGCTGCTTCTTCTTCATCATTATCAATCATCAAATATTAAATGCCTGTTTCTCTATACTGATATTCTCGAGCTTAAAAAGAACTATACCTGGCCGGGCATGGTGGCTCATGCCGGTAATCCCAGCATTTTGGGAGGCCGAGGCGGGCGGATCACGAGGTCAGGAGATCGAAACCTCCTGGCTAACATGGTGAAACTCCATCTCTACTCAAAGTTAGCTGGGCATGGTGGCGGGCGCCTGCAGTCCCAGCTATTCGGGAGGCTGAGGCAGGAGAATGGCATGAACCCTGGAGGCGGAGCTTGCAGCGAGCCGAGATCCCACCACAGCACTCCAGCCTGGGCGGTGACAGAGCGAGACTCGTCTCCAAAAAAAAAAAAAAAAGGTGAAATGAGAAACAAAGGTGTACAGTTTAACCAGATTGTGGCAGTATAAACTAAGTATGTAAGTGTTAAGGAGAACTAACAGGGCAGGGCGCGGTGGCTCACGCTTGTAATCCCAGCACTTTGGGAGGCCGAGGCGGGCGAATCACGAGGTCAGGAGATCGAGACCACGGTGAACCCGTCTCTAGGGGGGGGGGGGGGGGGGGGGGCGGATCACGAGGTCAGGAGATCGAGACCACGGTGAAACCCCGTCTCTACTAAAAATACAAAAAAATTAGCCGGGCGTGGTGGCGGGCGCCTGTTGTCCCAGCTACTCGGAGAGGCTGAGGCAGGAGAATGGCGTGAACCCGGGAGGCGGAGCTTGCAGTGAGCCGAGATTGCGCCACTGCACTGCAGCCTGGGCGACAGAGCGAGACTCCGTCTCAAAAAAAAAAAAAAAAAAAAAAAAAAAAAGGAGAACTAACAAAAGGAAAAGAGCCTATGAGCCAGGGGAGACTTCCTGGAAGAGGTAAGTTTAAATTTCTTTGTAATTTTTGTGTGTGCATGGAATCACGGAGTGATTGCTCCTAAGCAATATTTTAACTTTTATTTTCAATATGGTAAACATTTTAAAAATTCTAAAAGGTATATAGTGATAGGCAAATTTCTCTCTCATTCCTTATTTCCTGTACCCCCGTTTTTCTTTCCAGGAAAAAAGGACTGTTACTAGTGTCTTAAGTATCTTTCTAGCAGGAAAGCAAGGGAAGGCTTTTTTTTTTTTGACACGGAGTCTGGCTCTGTCACCCAGGCTGGAGAGCAGTGGCTCGATCTCGGCTCACTGCAACCTCCTCCTCCCCGGTTCAAGTGATTCTCCTGCCTCAGCCTCTCCAGTAGCTGGGATTACAGGCATGCACCACCACACCAGGCTAATTTTTTATATTTTTGGTAAAGATGGGGTTTCACCATGTTGGCTGGGAAGTCTTTTTTTTTTTTTTTTTTTTTTTTTTTATAGAGTTTCGCTCTCTTTGCCCAGGCTGGAGTGCAATGGCGCGATCTCGGCTCACTGCAATATCCACCTCCCGGGTTCAAGCAATTCTCCTGCCTCAGCCTCCCAAGTAGCTGGGATTACAGGCGCCTGCCACCATGCCCGGCTAATTTTTTGTATTTTTAGTAGAAACGGGGTTTCACCGTGTTGGCCAGGATGGTCTCGATCTCCTGACATCGTGATCCGCCAGCCTCGGCCTCCCAAAGTGCTGGGATTACAGGCGTGAGCTACCGCGCCCGGCCAGGGAGCCTTTTTTTTTTTTTTTTTTTTTTTGAGGCGGAGTCTGCTCTGTCGCCCAGGCTGGAGTGCAGTGGTACGATCTCGGCTCACTGCAAGCTCCGCCTCCCAGGTTCACGCCGCCCTTCTCCTGCCTCAGCCTCCCAAGTAGCTGGGACTACTTCCGGCGGGGAAGGCTTTTTTGAAATATATTTTCGCCAGGAGCGGTGGCTCACGCCGGTAAACCCAGCTCTTTGAGATGCCGAGGCGGGTGGATCACCTGAGGTCAGGAGTCGAGACCAGCCTGACCAACATGGTGAAACCCCGTCTCTACTAAAATACAAAAATTAGTTGGGCAGGGTGGCGGGCGCCTGTAGTCCCAGCTACTTGGGAGTCTGAGACAGGATAATCATTGAACCCGGGAGGCGGAGGTTGCAGTGAGCCGAGATCGTACCACTGCACTCCAGCCTGGGCGACGAGAGTGAAACTCCGTCTGAAAAAATAAAATAAAATGTATTTTTATTTTTTAATTTTTTTCCTCTCCCCGCAATGGAGGACTTTTATATATGAAACCTTGACAGGACGCCAGCATGCTGCCCTTCGTCCATTTCGTGTTCTCTTCAATGTGTATTGAGTTGTGAAACTCTAAACAGGACCCTGGATCACCTTTTATAAATTGTATCAATTTTTCAATCTCCACTTTTCGTCTTCCTCCTTTTCCGTTTCTGGGTTGAGATGACCTCCATTCATTTCTTCTCTAATTGACTGCTCTCTGGCCTCTCCATTGGAGGAGGGGAAGCGCCACATGCTGTTCTGGGGAGAAATTGTTGAGTGTTTTCCACTTTAACCTTGCAATGGAATCAGTAAGGAGTTGCAAAATGCCCCTTCTGTTGGTCTTGGCGGCCTTTTCCAGCTGCCAGTTGTCATGGCCTCTTTGTGGGTGTTTTCTGCAGTAGAATCCTCCTTGGGGTTTCTCTGCAGTTTGAGCACTTTTGCTATTTCTTCTCTACCCAACTCACGCCTCCGCTAGTGGAGACACACGCTTTCCCTCCCTCTGGGGCTATTGCCATACATAATTCCCAGTTCTCCACCCGCCAGTTCCCCCTAGTCTGTGGGGGATTTCGGGGTGTGGAATCGCTGACGGGAGGAGTTAGCTCGGGCGGGAGCATTGTGGGCTGGGTAAGATCTGGCCAGCCGTTCGGTCCTCAGTTTGGGAAGCACCGCGGGACCAAGGCCCAGGTTTCTGCTAGGGTCTTGTGGGGAACCCCTTGGGCCGCCAGACTGGAGCGGAGAGCACAGCGCGGCCAGCTGCGTGAGCCAGGGAGCCGGCGCGCGAGTTCGGAGGTGCAGGGGCTGCTGGGGCAGCCAGGGTGGGGCGGAGGGCGCTGCGGCCGGGGTCCGTTTGCGCGGGGAGCGCCGGGACCAGGACGGCCGCCAGGGAGCGCTGCGATCTCCAGCTCGCCCGCCCCCCGGTAGGCGGGGCCGCGCTCTCCCTGCAGCCGCCGCCGCAGCCGCCGCCTGGGCCGCTCCGTGTCCCCGGTGGAGCCGCCGCCGCCGCCGCCGGGAGCTCGATGCGGACGGAGCCCGGGCCGAGCCATGGGGATCCTCAGCATCACGGACCAGGTCAGCCCTCCTGCCCTTTCCCGCTTCCTCCTTCCAGGGCTCGGCGCTGCCGCCACGCGAGCCCGGGGATGTGCGGCCTAGGCTGGGCCCTAGCCCGGGGCTCCCGCAGCTCCCGCCCCGCCCCATGCTGCGCTCCCCTCAACCGAGCCGGTGTCCTTGGGGACCTGGCAACCGGCGGAGGCACCGCGGGAGCCCGCTCCAGCCAGAATCCCCAGAGTGGAGCCCCTCCACGGACGCCCCCCACTCAAACCTGGGTGCTCCCCCACCCCCACCCCCACACTGGTTCCGCTCCGGCTCCAGACTGCTCTCAGAATGCCGGTTCTCTCTGCAGCCGCCCCTGGTCCAGGCCATCTTTAGCCGAGATGTGGAGGAAGTGCGTTCCCTACTCTCGCAGAAGGAGAACATCAATGTGCTGGTGAGTTGGGAGCAGGGAGGATGGCGAGACCGGAATCCTGGCTCCCGTGTTCTGGACCCCTCCCCACCGGTGGGGCGGCTCCGTGTCTCCTCTGCTCAGATGAGGCCGCAGTTCTTTCCATCCTGGAGTGAAAGCCTACTCTGCATTTGGGGATGGAGAGCAGGTCAGGCTTGGAGCCCAGATCACTTGGGCTGGGGATGCCCAGGAACGTTGTTCTCTTCTCAACCTCCGGAGTCTGCAGCGCCCCCACCCCTCCTGGAAAAAGGAGCCGGCTTCTCAGCCCATTGGCCCTGACTCCACCCTCCCTAGGTGCTTGCCTTTGACTCCCAGTACCGGGACTTAGGACGCTGCAGAAACTATGGGAAGAGGTTGTGGGGAAGGGCCTGGAGCTCTGAGGCTTGGGCTGGGGTTCTTGATAGCCCCCTCACCCCGCGCCCATAGTCCCTCCTCTTTTTTGCCTTCCCAGGACCAAGAGAGGCGAACTCCATTGCATGCTGCTGCCTACGTAGGCGATGTCCCCATCCTCCAGTTGCTACTGATGTCAGGTGAAAGTGGGGAGCTGGAAGGTGTGGCACATAGGGAGGGAAAGGAGGGGAGGAGTCTTTTTTGATATTCAAGGATTGCTCTCCTGGGCTTGGTCCAGGCGAGGCTCCAGCTCCATTCAGATTTCCTGGCCTGATTACTGGCTTCCTTCATACCCCCTCCCCACCTTCCATCAAAATAGGAAATTATATCCCCACAGGTGCTAATGTCAATGCTAAGGACACACTGTGGCTGACCCCTCTTCATCGTGCTGCTGCCTCCCGAAACGAGGTATGCACCCCCACCTTCTTTTACCCTTTCAAAAAGGATAAGTTGCTTAAAGGTGGAGGTTAAGGGTTAAGGAGCCTCAGTCCTCAGCCCTACAAGCTGTTCTACCCCAGGTAGTGAGGAGATCAAATCTTGGCCCCTCCCTCCTACCCCTAGAACTGGCCGGTAAGGGGGCTGAGTGCTGCCAGCTGATGTGACTCAGGGAGAGCTTAACACTGGGCTGGCAGACTGCGGGGGCCCTGCTGCCAGGCCTGAGTGACTCATCCCTCCCTGGGGGGCCACCTTGAGTCTGATCCCCCTCTGGGCACTGAGATTTCTTTCCTTGTGATGGGGGATGGGTATAGTAATCTGTTGCATCCTTGGCCCTCAAGCAGCTTGAAAGTTGACAGCACAGGGGCCAAACGTATTGCATCAGTTGGGTCCTTTAATCTATTCCCATCAGCCCTGAAGACAGGGAAAGGGGGACCTCCTCCTCAGTTCATCACTTCCCTGGCTCCAGCCACCAGGGGGAGGGGCCGAGGCCAGTGGGAATGAGGTGGGTGGTGGTTAGGACGGGTATTTTAGCTTGGGAACCAGTATCTGTTTGCTTACTGAGATACTGAAAATAATTTTGGTGCCTATGAGAAGGCTAAAGAGGGTGTTCAGGGCAAGATGTAGCAAGAGCATTTAGTTTTCCTAGAAGTAGTGGGGGGTTGGGATGTGTGGATCTCCACATGTGGATTTGTTTGGGAATGGATGTATGTGTGAGTGAAGATTTTCAGGGTCTAAGTTGGTGAGTCAGGTGGCTTGAAGAAGAGCAAAGGGTCCTTGTTTTAATCAGCAAGGTAAGGAAGAGCTTAAGTTCTAAGAAGATCCAGAAGATGGGAAGTAGGTATTCAGAGGCTAGGTATGTTGGAAAAATGAGAAGAGACTCTGCTGGGGAAAACGGGGCTGTAGATGCTATGCTGACCTATTCCTCCTTCCATTTCCTGTTGTTTTACCTCCTGCTGCCACTATCTCTTTTGTCCCCTGCCCTCAACAGAAGGTGCTGGGGCTGCTGCTGGCACATTCAGCAGATGTGAATGCCCGGGACAAGCTGTGGCAGACACCACTGCATGTGGCTGCTGCCAACCGGGCCACCAAGTGTGCTGAGGCTCTGGCACCCCTGTTGAGCAGCCTGAACGTGGCTGACAGGAGCGGGCGCAGTGCTCTGCACCATGCAGTGCATAGTGGGCATCTTGAGGTGAGGACTGTTCCCATCCAGGCCCAGCTGGGGCTTTCCCTTTTCTTACCTTCCTACTCACCTTTCCCTGTTTCTGGGCCCTCAAGCCTGAAGGAGAAACAGCCCGGATGGTTATATAAACACTTAAGCTCAAGCACTAAATGAATGGTCAGACTAGATTAAAATTCTTAGCTTGGACTTCAGGAGGTTGATAAAACCTTGGATTTTGCATGGAAAATATTTGCATACATGCCTTTCTGAAGAGAGTCCATGTCTTTCAGCACATTTGCAAAGACTTACATGAGTTTAACAACCACCAGATCACCTGAAGAGACTCCCTTGTTTCTCTTAAAGTTCCAAATCTCTCCAGTATCTCCTCCTTAAGTGCCTGCTTCTGCTGTTCCCTCGAGTCTTCCAGGTTGTTTTGCTCATGGAAAAAGGCATTAGGCTGCCTCAGCCTTTTCAGGAGATGAGGCCTCTGCTCTTAGGTAGGTTGAGGGCACGAATCTGGCTCTGAACAGGTGTCTTTCATATCCTGATACAGACAGTGAACCTGCTCCTCAACAAGGGAGCCAGCCTGAATGTCTGTGACAAAAAGGAGCGGCAGCCTCTGCACTGGGCAGCTTTTCTAGGTGAGAGAGAATACACGGGAAAATCAGAAATTTGACATTTAGGATTCCTAGGGCAGGGATATGGGGTTGCAGCCTTTGAAGAGAGGAGTGCAGGGCCTTAGAGTTTACCTTCTACTTCCTTTAGAGTGTCTTCTCTTTTCTCAGGGCACTTGGAGGTCCTGAAACTGCTGGTGGCACGGGGAGCAGACCTCGGCTGCAAGGACCGCAAGGGCTATGGGCTGCTCCATACAGCTGCTGCCAGTGGCCAGATTGAAGTGGTGAAGTACCTGCTTCGGATGGGAGCGGAGGTCAGGGCTTTGAGCTCTGGGGTTGGGAAATATGGGCAGCAAGTAGGAGATTATAGTCTGTTATGGAGATATGAGGTATTGGGATGTTGGTGTAGTTTTGGGAAGTTGGAAGGACGTGGTGGAAAGGGTCTGAATAATGCTTACCTTAACCGTAGTACCCTTAGTACCTTAGTACCTTGGGTCAGAAACCCGAGAGGAACTGAGGCAGTCATTGGATTTCTGGGATCTGTAGGCTATATGTGCTGGCTTCTACTTTGTTTAAACTGATACCGCCTTACTGTCACCCCTGAATATCCAGATCGATGAGCCCAACGCTTTTGGAAACACAGCTTTGCACATCGCCTGCTACCTGGGCCAGGATGCTGTGGCTATTGAGCTGGTGAATGCCGGAGCCAATGTCAACCAGCCGAATGACAAGGGCTTCACGCCACTGCATGTGGCTGCAGTTTCCACCAATGGCGCTCTCTGCTTGGAGCTATTGGTTAATAATGGGGCTGACGTCAACTACCAGGTGCCTGAAGGGATAAAGCTTAGACCAGTGGGGAGCGAAACTTGGATCTAGGGGTCCTGACTGTATCTGGATAGCTCTCTTGGGGAATTATCCACTTGCTTCCTGGGGTAATCAGACCTTGCCAGGGACTCAGGAGAGAGTGGGCTAAGAAGGTGCCATATGACCCTTTTGTCCTTAGAGATATGTCCTTGGAAGGGAGGTAGGGCATTCTCTGTGCTTTGCACTGGAAAAAAACAAAAACAAAAACCCACCATGTTTCCACAGAGCAAAGAAGGGAAAAGTCCTCTGCACATGGCTGCAATCCATGGCCGTTTCACACGCTCCCAGATCCTCATCCAGAATGGTATGGACCTGGGAGACTTTGTGCTCTCATCCCCTCCTCCCCCAAGGAACTCATTTCTAGAATCTAGGGAGATTCCTAACTTCCTTCTCCTGCCCTCTTCCAGTAGGATAGGCCCTTGGAACTCTGACCAAGGGACCTGTGGAAATGGCCCTGCTCTGCCCTGCCCAGTCTCCTAAGGCCTAGAAACAGGATAAAACATGTAGAATCCTGGGCCTGGCACCTGATGCCTAGTAGAAACTCAAATCGTGGCAGCTCGC